>NC_091744.1:84279073-84434073 GCF_043380555.1 Nothobranchius furzeri
CACGGATGAACAAACAGGATTCAACACCCCGAAGGCTTTCCTCAGTAGGAGACCACAACGCAGCGAGGATTAAGGCGTGTTGCTGCATTTTTCTGTGTTGGGAGTCTGCTGATGTAATTTCCCACTGAGTTACAACCAATCGGTTCTGCTGAACCCTAACCTCTTTGAGTATAAACCCCAGTTCAGGTACTTGGTTGGTGCCGATGGGCCAGAAAGTGGTCCTTTCAGGCTAGCCCAGTGAAATAGAGACACACACACACGTTGCCAGGTCCAGTAAAATTATTTGTACGTTCCAATGGTGGAAACGGGCCTCATGATGCAACACAAGAGTCCTGTATTCATCTGAACCATCAGCAGCTGACTGCAGGCTTGGACTGGTAGGTAGTGTCCTGCAGGACTGACAGAGAGACAGCCATTCATTCTCACAGACCTACTACCTTCACATGGAGGTGGCGATGGGATTCAGTACTTTTTAAGGTACCGACCGAATTCCGAATTTAGTACCGACTTTAGTACCGACTGAGCACCGATTCACGTCATTTGAAACGGTGCCTCGTTTCGGTACCCGTCCTTCGTAACGAGAACTTGCCTAGACAGCTGCGCATGCGCAAGAGCGTAATGTCGTTGGTCGCTGCGAGCGAGTTGTAAACAGAGCAGCATGGTAGAAAGAACGCACGCTAAAGCTTGGGTCCACTTCACTAAATGTGATGGGTAACTGGGTGATGATGAAACCAGCGACAACGATCTAAGTGAGACATCCTCATCTTAATCTGCTCCGGTAGGTAAATAAAATGTTTAAGATAACGTTAGCTTGATATGTTAGCTTCCGTTGCGCTAATGGTGCGTTCACTTTCTCCTCGGAACTCCCGATTTTCTGACTAGAAGAACATGAACGCGCTTTAAAGTTTGGCTTCACTTTACTAAATGCGACGGGTGATTGGGTGAAGATGAAACCAGCGACAACGATCTAAGTGTGAGGCATCATCGTTTTAATCTGCTCCAGCAGCTAAATAAACTGTTTAAGATAACGTTAGCTTGATATGTTAGCTTCCATTGCTACCATTGTTATCAGCTAATGGTGCGTTCGCTTTCTCCTCAGAAATTCTAACTTCCCAGTAGGAAAAATCAAAAGAAAAAGGATGGCAAAAGGAATGAAGATACACAGTAAATTTAGTTCACAGTAAAGATGTTTGCTTCAGTTTAATTATCAGCTTATAAAACTACAAGGACCATGTTAAAATACAAACAGTTGAATGTTATTTATCGTGATATTTATCAAATATGGTTATATATTGAGGAAAAATATATATTTAATTATAAAAGAGAATTAAAATATTAAACACTCAAAAATATCTAAAATTGGTACCGTTAAGTACCGGTATCGATTCCCAGGTACCGGGAATTAGTACCGAATCGATTCAAATGTCAAAGGTACCCATCCCTACATGGAGGCCAGGGGAAGAGCTGAGCACCACTTCACCATCCAGCCATGACAGATCTGGTAGCTGCAGTAGTTGCTGTGCATTATGGGTAAACTCTCCACTTTACTCTCATCTGGCCAAAGAAGGTTATTTCAGACGTCTTTGTGGTTCATTCAGACGAAACTTCATGAGAAGTGACGGCAGGTTGTTGTAGAGACGAGAAGTTTTCTCCTGCAGCCTCAAACAGCCTTTTTCCACCCGAACTTTAACCTTTACCCTGTCAGACATGTAGAGTCAGACTTGTAAAGCTTTTAGGTTTTCTCTGGAAAACAAGTTGTCTGACCTCTGCGACCTCTGACCTTGTGGGGAAGCAGTTGAGTTGGCAAATGTTTTCCACTGTAGAATAACTCCAGGTGGTGTGGAAACGACCTTTAACCCATGCGTGAGCAATGAAAATTCCTTTAAAAAGTCACTACTAATCTCACCGATAACGCAGAAACACCTCAAGTTCTGTTTTTAAAGAGGTGTGCAGAATTATTTAGGTCTTTATTCTTATGCGTTATCATATTTACCGCAGGGTAAGCTCTGGAAATGCTCTCATCTTAGGTTGCTAAACCAAGTAGCGTCACTGTTTAATTAACTAGACTATGTTGTCAAAGTCTGGAAAAAGGGCTCAGAGATGTCTAATTTACACTGAACAATGAGTGAACACAAAAGACAAACGGTCCCATTATGTTTCTAAAGCACTCAGACCGAGCGGTTCACCGGGGCTTCAGCTCCAGTTGTCTCTGCTTGGTCCGCAGCGCACCGTCAGCTCTGTCAGACCTCTCTGATGCCTTTCTCTTCTTTTAAGGCCGATTCAACATGTTGAATCCACTCAGAATATAAAGAGTATGAGATAGCAGCAGAAAACGAGCCGTGAATTCGAAAAGCGACTTCCACGTCTCGTCGCTGCTCTCGTATCAAACAGCCGTTCTGCCAAATAACCAGAATTTCTCTGCTGAGGCGTTTGAAGCAGAGTCACTAAGACGGTTGTCTTCGATGGAGTGTGGGCACGGTGATGGCTTGACAAAAACGCTGCAGAAAGCAGCGACTGTTTGTGAACATGCATACAAAGAAACGCAGCATCACTTAGCATTGCTTCCTCGGCTTTTAATCTGACAGATGTCAGGCAGGAGGCACTAATGGGCGGGAGACTCCGGAGCACTCAGAGCACCTTATACCGCCTCGCTCTGCTCAGTGGTGCAATCCAAGTTTCTGTGAGAAGCAATAAAGGTGTGTGTGTGTGTGTGTGTGTGTGTGTGTGTGTGTGTGTGTGTGTAAGGTTGTCTGTAGCATTTTTGCAGCAATTTCCTGTGAAGAGTTTAGAGTAGAGAGATGAGTCTAATTGAAGATTGTGCCACTCTCCCTCTGAAACTTTCCTCCTCCTTTTTGACTTTTGACCTTCTGACAACTTTTCTGCAATAAGGCTTCAGCACCGAAGGGAGGAGATTAAATGCATCAACGGGAAAGTGAGGAAACAACGAACAGAAAACACCATTTTGGTGGAGCTCGTTGAAAAACTAAATGTTTGGTGAACGAAATGAGCAGGAAGTTAACCAGGACGTTCAAGCGCTTGGATACAATGGAGAAATCACGAAAGGCAAAATAATGAAAGGATGGAAAGACGATAAATGCAGGGTTACAAGAGAGAGGTAAAGGAAAGGAGGTATGAAACAGGAACAGAACCAAGAAGGTGGCGATTGGTGGAAGGAAAGAAGAAACTAAAGAACTGTGGAAGAAAAACAGTTAAATATGAAAGGTGAGGTTAACTGAAAAACACAATGCTGGAAATCGATTGGTCTGAAGCTGAAAGCACTCCATCCATCCATCCATCCATCCATCCATCCATCCGTCCGTCCGTCCATCCATCCATCCATCCATCCACCCACCCATCCACATCCACTTATCCGGAGTCAGGTCGCGGGGGCAGTAGCCTAAGTCGAGAGGCCCAGACTTCCCTCTCCCCAGTCACTTGGGCCAGCTCTTCCGGGGGAATCCCAAGGCGTTCCCTGGCCAGGTGAGAGACATAGTCCCTCCACCGTGTCCTGGGTCTACCTTTAGGTCTCCTCCCAGTTGGACGTGCCCGGAAAACCTCACCATGGAGGCCTCCCGACCAGATGCCCAAGCCACCTCAACTGGCTCCTCTCGATGTGGAGGAGCAGCGAATCTACTCCGAGCCCCTCCCGAATGACCGAGCTTCTCACCCTATCTCTAAGGGAGAGCCCAGCCACTCTTTGGAGAAAACTCATTTCGGCCGCTTGTATCCGTGATCTCGTTCTTTCGGTCACTACCCAAAGCTCATGACCATAGGTGAGGGTAGGAACGTAGATCTACCGGTAAATCGAGAGCTTCGCCTTCTGACTCAAATCTCTCTTAACCACGACAGACCGGTACAACGCCCGCATCACTGCAGATGCAGCACCAATCCGCCTATCGAGCTCACGCTCCAGTTTTTCCTCACTCATGAACAAGACCCCGAGATACTTAAACTCCTCCACTTGGGGCAGGGCCTCATCCCTGACCCGGAGAAGGCATTCTACCCTTTTCCGAATCAAGACCATGGTCTCAAATTTACAGGAGCTGATTCTCATCCCAGCTGCTTCACACTCGGCTGCAAACTGCTCCAGCGAAAGCTGAAGATCATGTTCTGATGAAGCCAACAGGACCACATCATCTACAAAAAGCAGAGACCTGATCCTCAGGCCACCAAAACGGATACCCTCCACACCTTGGCTGCACCTAGAAATCCTGTCCACAAAGGTTATGAACAGAATCGGTGACAAAGGGCAGCCTTGGCGAAGTCCAACTCTCACTGGGAACGAGCCCGACTTACTGCCGGCAATGCGGACCAAGCTCTGACACTGGTCATACAGGGACCTAACAGCCCATATCAGAGGGCCTGGTACCCCATACTCCCAGAGTATCCCCCACAGGGCCTCCCGAGGGACGCGGTCAAACGCCTTCTCCAAATCCACAAAACACGTGTAGACTGGTTGGGCAAATTCCCACACACCCTCCAGGATCCCCCTAAGGGTATAGAGCTGGTCCAGTGTTCCACGGCCAGGACGAAAACCACATTGCTCCTCCTGAATCTGAGGTTCAACAATCCAACGGACCCTCCTCTCCAGAACCCCTGAAGAGACCTTACCAGGGAGGCTCAGGACTGTGATCCCCCTGTGGTTGGAACACACCCTGCGGTCCCCCTTTTTAAATAAGGGGACCACCACCCCGGTCTGCCAGTCCAGTGGGGCTGCCCCCAATGTCCACGCAATAATGCAGAGCTGCGTCAGCCAACACAGCCCCACAACATCCAGAGCTTTAAGGAAATCCGGGTGGATCTCATCCACCCCTGGAGCCTTGCCACAGAGGAGCTTTTTAACCACCTCAGTGACCTCAGCACCAGAGATTTGAGAGGCCAACCCAAAGTCCCCAGACTCATCTTCCTCACTGGAAGACGTGTCGGTGGGATTGAGGAGGTCTTCGAAGTATTCTGGCAACCGATCCACAATGTCCTGAGTAGAGGTCAGCAGCACACCGTCCCCACTATAGATAGTGTTGGTAGCGCACTGCTTTCCCCCTGAGGCGCCGGATGGTGGACCAGAATCTCCTTGAAGCCGTACAGAAGTCTTGCTCCATGGTCTCACCGAACTCCTCCCATGCCCGGGTTTTTGCCTCGGTGACCACCCGACCCGCGTTGGACTGCCGGTACTCGTCAGCTGCCTCTTGAGTCCCACAGGCCAAAAAGACCCGATAGGACTCTTTCTTCAGCTTGACAGCATCCCTAACAGCCGGTGTCCACCAGCGGGTTTGGGGGTTGCAACCACTACAGGCGCCGACGATCCTGCGACCACAGCTCCGGTTGGCCACGTCAACAATGGAGGTACGGAACAGGGTCCATGCAGAATCAAATGTCCCCCGCCTCCCCCGAAACATTTTGGAAGTTCTGCCGGAGGTGGGAATTTAAGCTCCTTCTGACAGGAGACTCTGCCAGACGTTCCCAGCAGACCCTCGCAATACGTTTGGGCCTGCCTGGTCTGGCTGGCATCCTCTCCCACCATCTGAGCCAACTCACCACCAGGTAGTGGTCAGTTGACAGTTCCGCCCCTCTCTTCACCCGAGTGTCCAAGACATGCAGCCGCAGGTCAGATGAAACAACAACAAAGTCGATCATCGAGCTGCGGCCTAAGGTATCCTGGTGCCAAGAACAAATATGGACACCTTCATGTCTGAACATGGTGTTCATTATGGACAATCCATGACTGGCACAGAAGTCCAATTACAAAACACCACTCGAATTCAGATCAGGGGGGCCGTTCCTCCCAACTACACCTCTCCAGGTCTCACTGTCGTTGCCCACATGAGCGTTTAAGTCCCCAAGCAGAACGAGGGAGTCACCGGAAGGAGCGCTTTCCAGCACCCCCTCCAAAGTCTCCAAAAAGGGTGGGTAGTCTGAACTGTAGTTTGGTGCATAAGCACAGACCACAGTCAGAATCCATCCCACCACATGTAGGCGGAGGGAGGCTACCCTCTCATTCACTGGGGTAAACCCCAATGTACAGGCACCAAGATGGGGGGCAACTAGTATGCCCACCCCTGCTCGGCGCCTCTCTGTGGGAGCAACTCCAGAGTGGAAGAAAGTCCAACCCCTCTCAAGGAAACTGGTTCCAGGGCTAGAGCCATGCGTTGAGGTGAGTCCGACTATTAGGGCTATAGCGAAGCCTCGACTATGTCGACGGCTCGATTCTAAAAATTTGTCGACGTCAGATCCGGAAGTCGACGCACCGCGCCCACTTGTTGCATCCCCAGGAGTTTGTAAATAGAGAAGGAATCTGCCTGTTTTTCCTCTAGTTCGCTCTCTTCTCCGCCTTCACTAACATCTCCGCCAAATACCGAAGACCCGGAACAACGTCCGTCCACTACTAGATTATTTTCCTGTTTTGCCCGCCTTCGTCTCCCGGCAACGGACAACAACTTCCGGGGTCAGATGCGCTGCTTCTTCTCTACCGCAGATGTAGAACATCACCGGGAGCGCTTCTCCCTTCATTAAGGAGCTTCTTTCAGACATTAGGAGAGCTGTTTTGGTGGTAGCAGTCTCTCCTCCGTGCTGGTCTGTTTGCTGCTGGGTGTTTTTGGTTTATTTAGCCCTTTGATGCATAATGGTCACTACAGTGGACAGGTACTCAAAATTGTTATTTATTTGTTTTTGCTATTAAGTACAGCTTTTGAAGACTTTATTGCATTTGAGCCCCTCCATTTGGACTTCAGTAAGCCAAGCCAACATATTTCATGCTCAGAATGCACGCTGTCCACTGAGGTGGACATGTAATAAAATATTTGTAAATTATAAAATTTTACAAAAAATATTTGTTGAAATTTGTTTCATTCACACCTAAAGATGAATGAAAAAAATTGTTAAAAAAATCATGGTTGAAGACTTCATAATTCATGCATCAAAGGGTTAAACTTGGTAACTTGAACTTAACGTTGGTAAAGCTACTGTTAGCATCTTCGCTAACAGCTTCTTGCGTTGGGATAAGCTGTTACGTTTTGGTTTAGAGTTCATCTTTTTTGTGGTGTAGATCTCCCTTTTATTACATTTAGAGTGTTGTGGGTTTTCGGTTTAGTGTAAAATATCACCTGAGTTTGGTTTAACCCGTAAGACCATCGCCTCACGCACATAAGTGACCAAAACAAAGCAGCATGGAGACACTCCATCTTCTACCACCTCTCAGGCAGCAGCCTGCACTCCCAAGTTCTACACGTCACCAGAACATAACCAACCGCAACACAGTAAAAGCAGTGTTATACAAAATGGAAGGCCTGTAGTGTTTATTCTCTTACAGTAAGAATTTATCAATTTTTTTGAGGAATTTGAGATTTTCTGGTTTTTGTTAATTGTGCAATAGAAAAATAATCATTAGATTAATTTTCTAAATAGTCATTAGAATAGTCGACTATTCGATAAAATAATCGTCAGAATAATCGTTTTAAAAATAATCGTTTACCCCCAGCCCTACCGACTAAATCTAGTCGGAACCTCTCAACCTCACACACCAACTCAGGCTCCTTCCCCACCAGAGAGGTGACATTCCATGTGCCAAGAGCCAGCTTCTGTAGCGAGGATCAGACAGCCAAGGTCCCCGCCCTCGACTACCACCCATCACACACTGCACCCGACTCCTTTGGCCCCTCCCACGAGTGGTGAGCCCATGGGAAGGGGGACCCACGTTTCCTCTTCGGGCTGTGCCCGGCCAGGCTCCATGGGTGAAAGCCCGGCCACCAGACGCTCGCCAACGTGCCCCACCTCCAGGCCTGGCTCTACAGGGGGGCCCCGGAGACCCGCGTCCGGGCGAGGGAACACGATTTCCATTTATATAATTAGTCATAAGAGGTCTTCGGGCTGCTCTTTGTCTGATCCTAGGACCTGTTTGCCATGTGTGACCCTACCAGAGGCAGAAAGCCTCAGACAACTTAGCTCCTAGGATCATTGAGACACTCAGACCCCTCCACCACGGTAAGGTGGCAGCTGAAAGCACTCTTCTACCCTATTTCCTGCATTAGCCGGTGATAGGAAAAAGATGGGGGAACCGCGGCAACACAGATCCACATCACTCCGTAAATTAGCAGTCATGGCCCTGTCCACTTTAGCTTGAAACCATGGAAGAATGTGATGATTTTTAAAGTATCTTTCCGGAGTTTTCCCCTTTCAGAAATGATGTATGAGAGCATCGCTGGTAGAAGCTAACCATTAGCAACTCCAAAACATGGTGGAACGTGTTTTGGCTTGTGTCCTTTGTGGAGGAGATAATGCAAAGAAGGATTCTCCAGAGAATCATGAAAATGATGGACAACCCTGAGCTTTCTCTTCACAAGACTGTCCGACAACAGAAGAGTGTCTTCAGTCAGAGGCTTCTTCAGTTCGGCTGCAACACTGACCGCTACTGGAGATCCTTCCTGCCAACAGCCATTGTTATATACAACAACTCTTTGATGACTTGATTATTATTATTATTATTCTGAGCTACTAAAGCAATCAATTTCCCTCTGGGATTAATAAAGTATTTTTGAATTGAATTGAATAACCAGCATTTCTAAAGTTTATGTTTATGTTTATTCATTTAGCAGACGCTTAAAGGCGACTTACAATTTATAACCTATAGGGCGTGTTGTGATCTGTGGGGGAAACCGGAGTACCCGGAGGAAACCCACGCATGCACGGGGAGAACACGCAACTCCACGCAGAAAGGCCGCAGCCGAGTTTCGAACCTGCAACCTTCGTGCTGCGAGGCAACAGTGCTAACCACTGCGCCACCATGCAGCCCTAAAGTCTAAAAGATGTTAAAAAGAAAGGGGTTAATAACCTCATAGTTCCACCCCATTAATACTATTTTATATGATTTATTATAACTCCTGCTTGTAAAAGCCTTTTTCTGTGACACAGCTTCAGTCTCTTCTGTATCTCCAGAACAACAGAAGGTCTCTTTGGTACATTTCTAAAACTCTGTTGAGATTTTTAGCTCCACTCAGACCAGGAAGCATCAGTTTTCTCCTGAGCCTCTCGGGGGTCCACCTGTCTCTGTGGTCCAGCCTCTATTGTCCCCCTGCTCTAAGAGGAAAAGGTGAGGTACAGTTTGCTCCACACGCCGCTAAAAGCTCAGCCGGGTTTTAAAAACACGCTGAGCCTCCACACAAAGGACCTGCACATCAAATGGCAGCTGACAATAGCTGCCGCCATGACAGGCGGCGCCCCGCAGCACCCGCTGAGCGATGCTCACAGAGAGGGGAGAAGAAAGCGTTCGGCGAATCCTTTAAAGGTGAGCAGAGGGCCATTGTGGAGCTGGCAGACGCACCCTGAGGTTTCAGAACGCGTTTAACTTCATTAACGTGTAATTGACTGGGTCCATGATCACATCTCTCCTCTCAGTTAACTCAAATGACTTGTTGCGCAGCAGCTCTTGACATTTCCTTGTCTGGTGGCAATGTGGCCACACGTGGCTGCAGAGCGCGAGGCATTTCACCGAATGTAACATTCAGGTATTCGCGTGCGTTCTTTTGATCGCTGCGAGCGCGCCGTGGCATTAAAGAGGCTGAGGATTTAGTCCGCGGCCAGCTGCACTTCACATTTATAACCTCTACTCATCTGACTCAGACACTCTCCACTGCATGTGACATTTTCAAGCAATCAATAATTAGACGTGCCGTGTGAATTAGTTCCTGGAGGCCGGAGATGATAATAATAAAGAATTCAAAATCATTCTTACTCTGTTCTTAACCTGCTGACATCCGTGCGCTCGTGTTAAAATGAGCTCAGCTGCACAGATAATTAGCTTTTAAAATGGAAACTAAATTGATGTCAAACACCCAAAAAGAATGAGTAGTTCTACTTTTTTCCTGCTTCCCTTCAATTTTTGAACAAACAAAATACTGACATTTAAATAGAAATGCCCTTAAACTGACGGTTATCATCATTTTTATGTTTGTTTGTTTTTTGGCTGATTAGCTCTGAAAGCAACTAAAGGTCAATTAGTTAACAAACGTGTGCAGAGAACGTTCATGTTTTTAGAAACAGGCTGAAGACCCTCTTAACCTACTATCAATTTTTAAATTAATTAATCAATTAATTAAGTTATTTATCTATTTAGTAATTTATTTTATGTATTCTTTCTTTCTCGACTGGAAAAGGGTGGCTTGCCAACTCCGGGTCGGGGGAGAGGTCCTACCTCAAGTGGAGAAGTTTAAGTATCTCGGGGTCTTGTTTACGAGTGAGGGTAGGAGGGATCGGGAGATCGACAGGCGGATTGGTTCGGCGTCTGCAGTGTTGCGGACGCTGAGCCGATCTGTCGTGGTGAAGAGGGAGCCGAGCCAGAAAGCCAGGCTCTCGATTTACCGGTCGATCTACGTCCCAATCCTCACCTATGGTCATGAGCTTTGGGTAATGACCGAAAGAACGAGATCGCGGATACAAGCGGCCGAAATGAGTTTCCTCCGTAGGGTGGCCGGGCTCAGCCTTAGAGATAGGGTGAGGAGCTCGGACATTCGGGAGGGACTCGGAGTAGAACTGCTGCTCCTCCGGATCGAAAGGAGTCAGTTGAGGTGGTTTGGGCATCTGGTCAGGATGCCTCCTGGACGCCTCCCTGGGGAGGTGTTTCGGGCATGTCCTGCCGGCAGGAGGCCCCCGGGCCGACCCAGGACACGTTGGAGAGGTTACATCTCCAATCTGGTCCGGGAACGCCTTGGGGTCCTGCCAGAGGAGCTGGTGGAGGTGGCCGGGGAGAGGACGGTCTGGAGCTCCCTAGTTGGGATGCTGCCCCCACGACCCGGACCCGGATAAGCGGAGGAAGACAACGACGTATTCTTTCTTTATACGTGCTATAGGGATGCAACGATACCACTTTTTTCAAAACCGATACGATACCAATACTTGGATCTGAGTACTCACCGATACCGATTATCAAAACATATACTTCTACCACACAAAAAATGCAATATTTGGAACACAGATTTTATTTTCCTCTCTGCTTTCAACAGGAAAAGACTGTGAGGCAGATAAAAAGTAAAATATATGAATAGAAATCATAACAAAACTAAAATATTAGGTGAAAAGGAAATGACAAGTTACAGTGAATCCATTTTCAAGCAACTGCATCGGTATCGGTTCCTGGTATCGATTAACTTTTACCAATACCGATACTGATATTGGTATCGGTGCCGATACCGATACCAGTTTCGTATCGGTGCATCCCTAATGAGCTATTTTTAAACAGAGTTTTTTTTACCATAGATTTATGATCAAGATTATTTTAATATCATATAACTTTTTATATTACAATTCTCCTTTTAGCTCTTATGATTTTATATTTTAACCTTAATTTAACCTTTTTCCAGTGCTTCCTCTGTGGGAGCCCTCTGCCCCGGGGGCGGTGGTCGGCTGTGGCGGCTTGGGTGCTTTCCAGGTGTGCCTGGGTGGAGGTGGGGGTCTCCGCCCTCCCTGCCCTGGGTGCCTCGCTGTGGATCCGCTGCTGCCGGGGCGGATGGCTCCCCTGATGTCGTTTTCTTATCTTAGCTGGTCTGGCTCATGGGGGGGGGGGGGGGGGGGGGGGGGGTCATGAGAGTGTGCGTGTGTGCCGGAGGATGAGTGTTAGGGTTAGGGATGGGAGGGAATGTGGGTATGCGGGGCCTTTTTCAATTTGTTAAGCACGATTGATTGAACGTATGTCTAATGATTCTTTTCTGAAATATTTATCTCCTTAATGACAGATTTTGTTGTGTTAAATTTATTCACAAACAAATTTAAAAACTAAAGAGTTGACTGAAGACTGGTAGTTTGGTAGGAATCTACCACTGGTCTTTAGGGCCTGACATGGACAAGCACCATCATACAATGTGATCTTCTCAGTCCCTACACCTCCAGCAGGTCCCTGAGGTCCAGGTCACAAAATGAATAAAAGCTGAAAACTGATTTCTACATTGACGGGGGAGTCTGGACGGGTGAAAAACAACCCTGTGTGTGTGTTGCTATCAGAACTAGAGCTGCATCTGTTCCCCTTCCAGAGAACATGATCGACTCTCAGAGGTTGTGCTAAAAGACCCTCCATCAGCTGTTGGTCACAAAAACCAGCCGTTACAAACATGTTTAGGTATGTTGATGAGCCACCATAACATCTGGCTGAGCTCAAGAGACGGGTACAAACTTAATCAGATGTATTATTAAAAGAAAAGAGTCTGATGGACTCTACAGCTCTATATTTCCAAACTTTCAGTGCAGCTCCACTAATGTTCCTAACCTGCTGGTGAACGCTGATTGTGGGAACATTTAGTGAGATTGATTTCATAAGAGCTATGACCTGTGATTCCCAGCCGGCGTGCACTAATGTGCTGCAGAATGAACAAAAGCCTGGAGCCTTTTCAAAATGGGCTCAATCACATTTACGCTCGACGGGTCCAGACACGCAAGGCTTTGTCCAGCGAGCGTTTGTGCTCCGATGTGTCTGATGGGAGGTTTATTAGCCAAAATCAGGCTTAGGCAATAACAGAGGAGGCATTTAGCTCATGGCTTTGGTAAGAGATGAATGCAAAAGCAAATAATCAACTGTCACTGTTCATTCTCTCCGGGTTTACACGAGTACGGCAACGTGCTGCACCTGTGTTCCTCCTCACAGGTTGATTCTGAGGTTTAAACAACATCCTGCAGCAGCAGACGTGCTTTTCTGAAAGACACGATTCCGTCTTGTTATCAGACCGCTTGTTCCAAAACGAGTTGTCGGATCTCAACATTCCTTTGTGCCTACATGTCGGTCCACGGGGATGCTTGTGTTGTGGCAGGGCTTAGCCCGTTAGTCGTAGGAGCGCCGGTCAGCGCTCGGCAGGATCCAGGCTGGTCCTAGGGCTTTATCCACACATCACCACAGCTGATTGCTCCTTTGGATGGTTGGGATTCTCTGCTAAGACAGGGATTACGGACCCATGTCGGCTTCCCACCTTTACAGCAGACTCTTCCATGTCCACCCAGTCTGAGCCTCAACACCAGAGACTTGTGTCCATGCATGTGTGTGTGTTACTTCTTAAATAGGCCTGTGTGCGTGTGTGTGTGTGTGTGCATGCATGTGTGTGTGTGTGTTACTTTTTAAATAGGCCTGTGTGCGTGTGTGTGTGTGTGTGTGTGCGTGTGTGTGTGTGTGCGTGTGTGTTACTTTTTAAATAGGCCTGTGTGCGTGTGTGTGTGTGTGTGTGTGTTACTTTTTAAATAGGCCTGTGTGCGTGTGTGTGTGTGTGTGTGTGTGTGTGTGTGTGCATGCGTGTGCGTGTGTGTGCGTGTGTGTTACTTTTTAAATAGGCCTGTGTGTGTGTGTGTGTGTGTGTGTGTGTGTGTGTGTGTGTGTGTGTGTGTGTGTGTGTGTGTGTGTGTACATGCATGCACGTGTGTGTGTGTATGTGTGTGTGTGTGCACGTGTGTGTGTGTGCACGTGTGTGTGTGTGTGTGTGTGTGTGCATGCATGCACGTGTATGTGTGTGTGTGCATGCACGTGTGTGTGTGTGTGTGTGTGTGTGTGTGTGTGTGTGTTACTTTGTAAATAGGCCTGTGTGTGCGTGTGTGTGTTAAAAATCTTTGAAAACAGAGTCAGTGCTTTCTGTAAGGGAGAAATGACGCTTCATCCCTTTGACTAGTTTGGGTTTGATGTTAGAACGTGCAGATTTTTGTTGTGAAGAAAAAGTCATGCTCAAGATTTTTAATCTGAAATTAGAGAACTTTTGACTCATTTTAGCATTTTTGTTTAGCTTCCAAACATTCAGCTCAACAACAAATGGCTGAAAGCAAAAGTGAAGTCTTCCTGCAGAAATCAGTGCTAACTAGCAAATAAAATTGAGGAAAATATTCTTAAATGTTTATCTTATTCTATGATGCCACAACTTAACAGATATTCCAGCTTCGCACAGCCTTTAATCCTTATTTTGTTCTGACTCACAGCTCAGAGGCAGTCCGGGCGTCTGGACAAAATTAAAACCAATTTTCTTGCAAATGTTTAATTTATCTATTTCTGTAAACATAATTTAATATTTTACTAAAGAATGTTTTCCCTTTTATCTTCTTCACACAATTTTAGAATAAAAATTTCAGGAAAAAAAAAACATTTTATTTACACTTTTAATCCTGAAAACTTGGATTTTTCTTACTTGCAGTTTTAAGGTTTTCCATCTCTTCCTTCCAGATTTTCATATTTATATTTTCTATTACCTTAAAATTCTGTGAATTAACTAAATTAAATTCTGCAAATAATCCATGGATATATATTTGTAAATGGGACATATCGCCTCCTTTGACCTGTTAATACACTGAAGACAATAAAGCTCCCATCTGCGCTGCTTCCTGCTGCAGCTCCAGTCGTACACAATCGCTCTGCTGCCATAGAGCCGTCCTTCAGCCTGCAGCGTCTCCACACAGCAACCCAAACCCGAGCTGACAGGCACACGCTGCACTGACAGCTCCCTAACAACAGACCATTGTTCCCTCACACACCTTTCAGAGCCAACAGAAACACACCGAGGCGGCGCAGGCTTCACGTTCCGCAGATCCCCGTCAAACCCACACTCTGCGTACATGATGTGCTAATTAGAGCGGACCCAGGAGGAACAGCAGGAAATCTGTGTTGATTTACTGAATCCAAAAATGTTTTTTTTCTAATCGGTTGTTTATTTAAAGCATCGACTTAAGCAGCAGGAAAAAAAAGACGCTTTGAAATAACTGTTCATTAATGCAACCATTTACTGTCAATTAACTTTGATTTGTAAAGCATTTGATTCCAACAAAGATGCATCGTTCATGTGATCATCTTTTGGTATGGCGCGGTATGGAGGCCAAAATTAAGACTCCTGCCCAGCAGCAGGAGGCTATATAAGTTCCGAAGCAAACTACCGACCTGATTAATGATAAGCTGGCGCCGGTAACTGAGAGGTTGGCGCTGCTTACTGAGAAATAGCACCTTTACCGGCGTTACTACTAGATACGCTAGCAGCCCTCCGCTGGTCATTGACTGGTTCACACACTCCCTCTGCTGTCTATTAGCATGAATAGGCTAGCATTAGCCTGGGCGGGCTGGTGTTAGCATTGGAGAGGCTAGCCATTAGCGTGCCTAGGCTGGCCACTAGCTGGATTTCCTACCTCCTCGACAGACCATTAGCATGGATAGGCTGGTGTTAGCATCGGAGAGGCTAGCTATTAGCATGTCTCTGAGAGTCACTTATTCTATTAGATGCAGGTGTCTGCTGAGTTAACCATGTTAGCTTAAACTCGTGTGCTAGCATCACAACATAGTACTGATTACTATCGTGTACCAGACAATTAAAATAGTATGGGTTAGTTAATATAATATTAATACTAATGAGCATCTGTCGGCAGTCTCATACTCGCTAACATCCGTTCACGTAACGTAGTTTAGCTCTTAGAGAGGGAGAGAGGAGCCTGTCATCTGGTTCTGGAGCTCATGCGGGCTTCTTAGAGCTGGACCCGACCCAGACATCAGCGAGACAGTCGAGCTGGTGTTTTTAAAAGCTGCACACGATCCTTCCCTTGAGGTCCACGGTGGTTCTGATCTGGTTCCGACCCAGGAAGCTTGCGCGGCTGGTCCGCTGAGCTGAGAGAGAGACGCCTGTCATCCGGTTCTGGAGCTCATGCGGGCTTCTGTGAGCTGGATTTGACCCAAACACGAGCGAGACAGTCAAGCTGGTATTTTTAAAAGCCGCGCATCCTCTCCTGGTGCAGCGGTTCTGATCCGGTTCCGACCCAGAAACCAGCTGGCCCGCTGAGCCGCGCTGGTCGGTTCTGACCTGGTTCTGACGGTGATCTGAGCTCCAGAAATCTGCATTTAATTTTTTAAACCCCGCCTTGGTTCTCCGGAGCCCAGCACAGACCTCCCTGCTCCGGTACTGACTGATGCGGGCTACAGAAGTCCGTCTTTTCAGCTGCAGAAACGCCCTCAGGCACGGAGATAGAGGCGTTGTTTCTCTTGTCTGGAAACCCGGGGACTCGATGTCCGGACAGGCTGGAGTCGGTACAGCCTTCACACACTCTAGTTTATCACCATGAACACAATCCAACACTAGTAAACACACACTGAATGGATCACATGACCTCTCTACCCTACAACTAGCCACTCTCCACATGGAGCGGAGGCAGCCGAGCTTCTAACTCCCTTTGGTTACGTCAGAGGTTCACATTTAGAAACAAAAACTCTGCTGTCATGTTTTTTAAAACCAAATATCCACAATAAGCTTTTAAATAGTATTTTTGGACAACATTTTATATGAATTATAAAAAAAATTTAACCAGCGTTTTGCTCATTAAGATCAGAAAAAAGAGATCAAGAAAGAGTTCTCAAGGAAAAGTGTGATCAAATCTGCAAAATAAGAGAAGAGGAAACCAGCAAACATTTGCAGAACGACAAGCTGGAAGGCAAAGGAACTCTAGCACCCCCTAGTGGCTGGTTTCAGAACAGGCAATCCTACCTTCTGTCGAATCTCTTCTTCCATCTTGATGGGCGAGCCGAGCTCAGCCACCTGACGAACTCCCTCGCTGGCGTAGCCTCCATATTCCCACAGCACATAGGTTCTGGAGTGGGACGCGCCAATCAGAGCGGACCAGTGGTTGGCTCTTCCTGGAGGACAGGAGCACAGTCGGATTAAATTCTGCTGATTATTTCAGGTTTAGCTTCGTTGTTTTGAGTATTAGCTGAAGAATCAGTTCAACCAGTGTAATGTCAGGGCAGAGGCAACCGCAACCATCATAAGCTGTAAATGTAGAAGCTGTGAGAAAGATGAAAACATCAATATTTGGACACAAGAAAAAACTCCTGTTCATCATGGAGAAGGACCCTTCTTTCTGGAAGAAGAGTGACAGGTGTTCAGCTGTACCTGATAATGAAAACTTCCAATCACTGTCACCCTGCTGTCGGGAGGGAAACACAGCTGTTTGTATCCAGTGTGAGCTCTGCAACGTGGTGAAATCTGTTACGTTACTCTGAGGAAGAAACCAGCGAGACGAGCGGGACTGCAGCAGTTCTGCTGTCATTTTCCTCGTCGCTGCTAAAGCCAGAATCCCACTGACTGTTGGTGTCATGGAAACATGTGAGAGGAAAATGCTGTGGGCTTATAGTAAGATGTCCTTTTGCATTTTACAAGAAATGTTTTGCAACATTTGTATGAGATCTGTGCAAATCTCATGTAGTTTTAGGTTGGAATTCAGTCACCATCCATCCATCATCCATTCTCTTCCGCTTAATCAAAGTCAAGTTGTGGGGGCAACAGCCTAAGTAGAGAGACCCAGACTTCCCTCTCCCCAGCCAGCTCCTCTGGGGGAATCCCAAATGGTAAATGGCCTGTATTTGATATAGCGCCTTCTAGAGTCCTGGAACCCCCCCAAGGCGCTTTACAACACAACCAGTCATTCACCCATTCACACACTGGTGGGGATGAGCTACGATGTAGCCACAGCTGCCCTGGGGTGCACTGACAGAGGCGAGGCTGCCGAGCACTGGCGCCCCCGGTCCCTCCGACCACCACCAGCAGGCAATGTGGGTTGAGTGTCTTGCCCAAGGACACAACGACAGCGACACACTGAGCGGGGCGAGCACTTAACTCATGTGTCACCGTCACCCCAAGGCGTTCCCTGGCCAGCCGAGTCCCTCCAGTGTGTCCTGGGTCTTCCTTTAGGTCTCCTCCTGGTTGGACGTGCCCAGACAACCTCACCAGGGAGGCACCCAGGGGGCATCCTAACTAGATGCACGAGCCACCTCAACTGGCTCCTCTCGATGTGGAGGAGCAGCGGGTCTACTCTGAGCCCCTCCCGGGTGATCGAGCTTCTCACCCTATCTCTAAGGGAGAGCCCAGCCACTCTGTGGAGAAAACTGAAAATTTTGCATCTTATTTGTAATTTTTTGTCACCTTTCAGATCCAAACTCTCAGGTTCTCCAAGAATTAAAACTACAAGTGTTCCAGCTTTAGGAGGCCAATATTCCCAGGACAAATCTCGTTCATCCTATTTTTTTCCATTTTGTTTCAAGGGGGACGTGTTATGCGACTCGGTTCGAGTCAGAAGGCTCTTGTGAACCTCGGACAATCACAGCAGGCATCAAACTTGTATTTGCAAACAAGTCCTTAAGAAAATGGGAAAAATAAGGTTTTTGTTGTGTATATGGATGTTTGTGCATATGGGAAACCTCTCCTCTCTTATGGAAAAAAATCAGCTTTCTCACTTCGGAAGCTTCAGATTGATAAATTATAAATATATTCCAAATTATGCCAATGTCTTTGTAGCGGCATTGAAAGCAACATGCAAAACACTTCAACCTCTAACTAATGATTAAGGTTTGCTTTTGCTACGTGGACACATTTGGACCGTTGCTGAGTTGTCCGAGAAGGTTTTTGGTGATGCAAACACGTGAAAACCTTTGAGCACCAATGTGACCCTGACATGATTTACCAAATAGAAGTCTCCTGCAGTGCACGTGAGTGTTTCAGTGCACGTCTACCAGCAGAACTCACTTGGATAATCTTTGGGATGAACTTCCTCCGACCAGTTGCCGTAGAACGTGAGTCTGTACTTGGCCGTTCCACAAGCGCAGCACTCCATGGCTGGCACTTCTGTGGTTTCACCGCGCTCTACAGAAAAACAGCAGGTGAGCAAGGTGACCCACACATGGAAGGACGCATGTGCGCGCACACACACACACACACACACACACACACACACACACACACACACACACACACACACACACACAACAGAAGTCACAGCCTTGCTGGTAATCCAACCAACTCTCCTGTTTGCAGGCAGGCAGGCAGGCCGGCAGACAGACAGACAGACAGACAGGCAGACAGACAGACAGACAGACAGACAGACAGACAGGCAGACAGACAGACAGGCAGACATGCAGGTAGGCAGGCAGGCAGGCAGACATGCAGGCAGACAGACAGACAGACAGACAGACAGGCAGACATGCAGGTAGGCAGGCAGGCAGGCAGACAAGCAGGCAGACAGGCAGACATGCAGGCAGGCAGGCAGACAGACAGACAGACAGACAGGCAGACATGCAGGCAGGCAGGCAGACAGGCAGACATGCAGGCAGACAGACAGACAGGCAGGCAGGCAGGCAGGCAGACAGACAGACAGACAGACAGACAGGCAGACATGCAGGTAGGCAGGCAGGCAGGCAGGCGGACAGGCAGACAGACAGACAGGCAGACATGCAGGCAGGCAGGCAGGCAGGCAGACAGGCAGACAGACAGACAGGCAGGCAGGAAGACAGACAGGCAGACATGCAGGCAGACAGACGGCAGACAGACAGACGGGCAGGCAGGCAGATAGACAGACAGACAGGCAGGCATGCATGCAGACAGACAGGCAGACAGACAGATAGACAGACAGGCAGGCAGACGGACAGACAGACAGGCACGCAGGCAGACAGACGGACAGACAGACAGGCAGGCAGGCAGACAGATAGACAGACAGACAGACAGACAGGCAGGCATGCATGCAGACAGACAGGCAGACAGACAGATAGACAGACAGGCAGGTATGCAGGCAGGCAGGCAGACAGGCAGACAGACAGACAGGCAGGCAGGCAGACAGACAGGCAGACATGCAGGCAGACAGACAGGCAGACAGACAGACAGACAGGCAGGCAGGCAGGCAGACAGGCAGACAGGCAGGCAGGCAGATAGACAGACAGACAGGCAGGCATGCATGCAGACAGACAGGCAGACAGACAGATAGACAGACAGGCAGGCAGACGGACAGACAGACAGACAGGCACGCAGGCAGACAGACGGACAGATAGACAGACAGGCAGGCAGGCAGGCAGGCAGGCAGACAGATAGACAGACAGACAGACAGGCAGGCATGCATGCAGACAGACAGGCAGACAGACAGACAGACAGGCAGGCAGGCAGAGGCATTGCAGTGTAGCAGCAGCATTACACACATTAAGACAGAAGAACCAGTGAAAATGTCACAAAATGACAATGTTGGTAAGAAGTTGTGTTTAAATGACACATTAGCCATGACACAGGCCCCTAAATATTCTAATTCTGCTCTGAACCAATGTTCTGGAAAGATGGGTCAAGGCGATAAAATGAATATTTATGAATCAGCCAATTACAGAGTGGAAATCCCCCCCCCCCCCCCCCCCCAGCGTCCAGGTGACAGCAGGATGAGTCAAACATGGAAGGCTCCTAACTTATGTCAGCGGATTGAAACAGTGTGGCTTGATCAGCTCGCATGAAGGCATGGAAAGTAGATGTTAGTGCAGAGGGAAATCATGAAAGCTCCAGATTAGCTCTGAGAAATCCATTTAAACATGATTTTCATAGTAAATGTTGACACGACAAGATGAAACCTGTTCTGCTGTGACCTACGAGGACACTTTTAATCTCTGCTTAGGTTCCCGTGGGACATTTTGCCTTGCACCTTTCTCAGCTTTACAGGGTTTTTGTGATACAGGAGGACATAAAGGATTGTGAGTTTATGTGCAGCAGAAAGCAGGAACCGAGCTTCAACAGCAGCGTGGCGATCGGCGGAAAGCTGAGCAGCAAAGCGGAAGAGAAGACGGGCAGCTGTTCATTACCTTTCTCATACAGTCGCACGGTGAGAGAGCCTTCATCCTGGAAATAGATGACTCTCTTCTGGACAATACTGGCCCTGTGGATGCACGGAGAGAACGGGTCATGCATGGCAAAGCTGCACTCCCTGTGACCCAATCCTCA
This sequence comes from Nothobranchius furzeri, assembly GCF_043380555.1. Lineage (NCBI taxonomy): Eukaryota > Metazoa > Chordata > Actinopteri > Cyprinodontiformes > Nothobranchiidae > Nothobranchius > Nothobranchius furzeri. Next base: position 84,299,791 of record NC_091744.1, read on the forward strand.
TGTAAACCTATTAAGGTAGCGCGACTCGGGTTGCGAATGACCACAGTCACCAATTCTTGTCATGCGTCCATGCCTATGTACGTATGTCTGATGTCAGAATTGTGTGTAGTGAAACTCTAATTTCCCTCTGGGATTAATAAAGTATGTTTGAATTTGAATCAGAGATGTTAAAGAGACGGGATGAAAATGGAAAAATAAGGAAAAAGTCACAAAGACACAAAGAAGTGCATGGAATGAATCATTTTGTATCAGATCTGTGCAATCTTTAGTGAAAAAGACAGGTAATGGTGTCCCTGAGGTTTCATAATGGACACAAAGTACACATCAGGAAAAAAATCATCCCATCTCTGAATCTAATGACACAATCATCCTGCTGCAATAGGAGCAATCATGCCCACGGAGATGGACAAAGGAGAGCAGGAATTGCGCTCAGGAGACCGGATCTTCACACGGCATTTACACCAAATCCAGCTTTGTGGTAGCCTGGCAAGCCAGACTAAATAAATGTATTATTTTTATTATACAAACTTTGCAAAGCAAGAATTTGGTCTAGTTCACTAGGCTAGCTTTGTGGCTGAATATGGCAGAAATTTAAACCAAGTTGAAATAATACACAGAATGCCTGACAGACTCAGGGATTCAATGATTTTTGCTGCCTTTGATAATCAGAAGAGAAAAATATGGTAAAATGACGAAGGAACAGAAAGTTCTGCCGGCCTTGCTCAGCTTCATCATTGATCTTTTTCACAAGCTTGTAATATCTCACTGATCTAGCCTTGGAGCAGCTGTGAAGGTCTGTGCTAATGTTATCTGCAGAAAGCTTCAGCGATACTAGAAGATCCTTCCTCTCCGAGGGTCATTAGGTCAGCCCCTGGAGGGTCTGTCACAACTGCACAGAGGTGTGTTCAAGTCACGGCTCTGCAAGTCACAAGCAAGTCACAAGTCTTTCCAGTCAAGTCTCGTGTCCAAAGTCAGTGATGAGGAAGTCCAAGTCCTTAACTCATTCACTTTAAGCCTGATTCATGCTTCTCCGTCTGCGTCAGCGCGAAGACACGCAACGTCCTTGCAGGCCTGCTGGAGAGCTCCGCAAGGACAGACGGAGTCGAGCTCTCTTTTCTAAACATCCGTCAGTCAAGACGGACAACACAAGCTTGTGATGGGTCAGGGCGCCGCTGTCGTCTACACCGCCGCCATTGCGCCCTCAAAAACATAAAGAGAGCCGAGGATAACTAGCGGCAGACACAAAGCAGCTTGAAGAATACCTCGCGAAAAAACTCTAAAAACATGAACGTTTAATTCCCCCGTGACTGGAGGAGTGAAACGATGCGCAGCAAGCGTTTTATTTGTGGACAGAAATGACAGGAAACGTGGGTTTAGAGGTGGCGAACGCATGAAGAGGTGGAGGAGGATGAGAGACAAATTTGTCCGTGTTAAAAAGTCTCTTATATACAAAAAAAAACACAATATAAACACACTATCTTGGACCGATACATGACAGGATACCACAGAACAGCACTACGCCCTCTGCTGTCCTGGCGGGGAATTGCTTTGCAACACTCTCCAGGAGACGAAGAAGTATGAAAGCAAAACGCTTCCGTCAGTCCGTGCGTGTCTCTCCCTTGCAGAGCTGACAGAGAAGCATAAACCAGGCTTTAGTCGTCATTTGCATGTGTGAGACATAATATGTGTTCTGTAACCAGCCACTAGGGCAGCTTGTTTGTTTCGGCTTCAACTGCAGGTTCAGTTTAAAGATTCAATTCAATTCAATTTTATTTATAAAGCGCCAAATCAGGACAAGCGTCGTCTCAAGGCACTTCACATAATAAACTTTCCAATTCAGGTCAGTTCATTAAGCCAATCAGAAAAATGTTTCCTATAAAAGGAACCCAGGAAATTGCATCGAGTCACTGACTAGTGTCAGTCCTCATCCTCATAATAAGCAAGCATGTAGTGACAGTGGAGAGGAAAACTCCCTTTTAACCAGAAGAAACCTCCAGAGGATCCTGGCTCATTATAAGCAGCCATCCGCAGGGACACTACGCAGTTTTGGCTTGATTTTAGCACCCCCTAGAGTCCGTTTTAACTCACTGGCGTAAAACCAAAAGTGAAACTTATCACTTCGCTGTGCGTTCGTCTTCAACACCATAGCATAACTCTCCTGTCCTGCCCGTTTTTCACGTCTGTGCTTCAGCACACCTAATTCACATTTGAATTGCCTCCTCAGGAGAACATCAAGTGCTGCAGATGCCTGTTGATCATTCATTCATTTTAATCAGCAGGGAAACACAGGTGTTTGAAAACATGCAGTGCAGGGGGTCCTGAGGAGCGGAATTGAGAAACGCTGATCTAACAGCTGACATGTCTCCTCAGCCTTCATTAGTGTCTGCAGGAGGGGTTCATCACTAAAATAAACAAATCAGCCGTGTTTACGATCTAAAACATGCAGAAAACACGCTGGAAGCAGACTGCAGCTCTAGCATGTCGGCTCTTCTTTACCAAGTTCATCAGGAACCAGTCTGGATATTCTGAAGTTGCAAGCGCTGCATTTTGGCCACAAACGTTTCACTAACCCTGTAAAGCAGGGCTATTCAATTCCGGGCCTCGGTGGCCGGTACCCATCAGCTTTTGGTTTTAACTCTGCTGCAACACGCCTGATTTCAACTTGCAGGTGATCAACAGGCTTCTGCAGAGCCTGATGAGCTGCTGCAACGGGTCATTTAAGCACTTACTGGCTCAAGATTTATGTCGGGGGGGTTTCCTACTAAGTAGCTGGAAATTTTTGGGACACATGGCTATTTGAAAAAATAACTAATGTTGGGTGTGAAGGAAATTAAATACAACCCAACAGGAATTTAGAAGAAAATCAGATTTTGGACATTTAGAGCGTGCCTCGCCTGTAAAATAGTGTTAGTTTGATCGCTTTCAAACCAGATTTCTGCTCTGACTGTCAAGCGGAGTAAACAGGACATGAATTGTTCTAAAACATCTCTGGTTTGTGCCTCACACTGAAGCGACAGCTACACCACAGTTCTCCACAGCAGAATGAAGCCACGCAAGTCTAAATCAGCATCGGTGTTTAGTATTCTGAGAGCTTCGGGGGTTTCGAGAGATGCTACAAATAATCTCGTCTCGTGATCAATAAAAAACAACATCTGCGTCAGGACCGCAGCGCTGGGATCACGCTGTCAAACGACTTCAGTGTCTCACAGTTAGACTTCTGTTGTCACTGAACAAGCAGACGGATGGTAGCCCCTTCCTCATCCTTGGACTCGGCATCGGAATACCGATGAGGAAGGATGAGCTGGAGGTCGATGTGAGGTGAAAGTGTGATGAACAGACAGCCGGAGGGCACCGATAAAGAGGAGGCAAACCTAAGCACAAAACCTGATAGTGATCACCAGGACTGAAAAAGAATTAGATTGACAAATAGCCCGCCTCACCCTCCACTCATCCCGACTTAGCTGTAGGTGGGAGACGCTTCCTAGAAATGGAAATACTTTCCAGGAGTTTCTGGAGATTCAGGAACAGATACGAGTTCAGCGCATCACCCCGCTTCTCCTCCAGCTTCACTGGCTGCCAGTCAACTTCAGGGTTCATTTCAAGATCCTGGTTCTGGTCTATAGGGCCTTACATGGACAAGCGCCATCTTACATTGGTGATCTTCTTAGTCCCTACACCCCCAGCAGGTCCCTGAGGTCCAGTGACCAAAGCCTACTGGTTGTGCAGCACCAGGCTAAAGGTCAAAGGTGACAGATCATCTGCTGCTGTGGCCCCCAGACTCTGGACCTCTCTCCCCCTGAGCCTGAGATCAGTGGACTCAGTGGTCTCCTTTAAAAAGCAGCTGAAGACTCACCTGTTCAAGCTGGCTTTTGTATGACCTTCTTCACCTCTCTCTCTTTATTCTGCTCTCCCCACCTATTCCACCTTCCTCAGGATCCACTGATTTCCCTCTTTCCTGTTCACTCTCTCTCCTTCTTAACATTTTTTTATCGCAATTGTCTATTTTTGCTCATTTTAAATATATTTTTTCAACATTTTCTAAATGCTTTTTTATATTTTTACATTTTTTTGCTTTTGTGAAGCGCCTCGTGATTTTTATCTTGAGAGGTGCTATAGAAATGATATTTTCTTCTTCTTCTCATCAGAGAAAAACCTTCGTGAGTGGAGGTGAGGAAAAAACGCACAAACAGAAAGATCGACTCATGCAAACACAGCCCGTCAGCCAGAGGAGCTCGCTTATACAAGAACTTCCCGCTCGCACGGAAATAAAAGTCAAAGCCTGGCGCAAATAGAAAAGAGCATGTGTCAGAATCAGGAGAAAGGAGGAAAACTGTTGGTGAGGGACTGTTCCTGCAGCCATTTGAGAAGATCTGGGCACTTTCACATGAAGCAGAAATGCTTTACTCCATATGGAGACAGATGTTTGCATCCATCGATGTGTAAGAATTAGGCTTGAGACTTTATTCTGAAAATACAAAAGTCTCATTCACTGAGAAACTCTGACGAGCACGTGCCAGAAAACGTTCACCACACCCGTCGACAGCATTCGCCGCAGAAAGGACAAACGGGACGACGATCGGGTGCAGAGAAGCTATGTCACAGGGAAAATTAGCATTCATGACCCCGCCCACTTTCACCTGGGACCGGCCGCAGTCTGGAAAGAGCAGAGCTAGTAGACGCTAACCGGTAGCAACTCCACAACACAACAGAAGACAACTGGGGTTGCGTTTTTGGTGGAGATAAAGCACCATTGATGCACTTTTTTACACAAGAAAAAAAGAGCGAACGAAGGCAGCGGAAGAGTCGTGCTGCTGTTAGCCAATCAGAGGTGAGACGTTTGCATATCGTGAATATTAATGAGTAAGACTCTAAATCCTGTCGGGCACATGTACGGGTTTCTTCTCATCTGTTGTGAACAGATTTAGGCCTTGGCATGTAGTTGTGCTTGCTCTCGTGTCCTTCGCCTGTTGCTCAGCGCTCCAGTAACCCGCTCAACCAGCCTGAACCAGTTAATTCAGCTCACCCATTCCCAGTCAACCTCCCACTTCTCTAGCCCCACAGTCAGATCCTACTTATCCTCCTGTCACACCCCCGTGCTTACGTTTTCATTCGCTGCACCTGGAGCTTGTTTCTGTTCACATTTATTACATTTGCATCCACATCAGTTCCTTCTAAAGCAGCAAATGATCCGTTATGAGTGGAAATGTTTGCTTGGACGTTCACAGCAGTCAGCCCCTTTCCTGGCGGGCCGGTATCCAGCAACCCTTTTCCCTGCTTCGCTCACCCGAGTTCATCAGGCTTCTGCAGAGACCGCTGAGCTGCTCAACGAGTGAGTCAAGTGTGTTGGAGTGAGGAAACAACTAAAACATGCTGGGCACCGGCCCTCTGGGAAGGAAGCGGCCAACCCTGGTTAACAGGAACAAATCAGACTTGTCGAAATGTCGCAAGCTGTCGAGGCCGTTTCTGTCCGGGTGTCATGGTCTGCGTCTGCCCCCTCCTTTATGCGTCTCCTGATGTGTCTCCATCCTCTCTAGTTTCCCTTCTGTGTCTCATAGCGCCCTCATGTGTCCTTTGTCTGCGTCTCTATATTGTGTCTTCTGTTTGTAGGCCTTTTAATCATTCCCTCAGGTCTGGTGTTCATTTAGTTATCCTCCGTCCCTCCAGTTGCAGCTCCAGCCTCTTGTTCCCCAGCCCAGCCCAGCCCAGCCCAGCCCAGCCCAGCTTGTATCTCAGCTCAGAACCGGCTGAGAGGAGGACGAGGAGGAGAAAGGCGGCCCTGACTGAACACCTTCAGATTTCAGGGAAAAAAAACAGTTTTACTTAAAATTGTTTAAGTTATGACAACAAATGATAAAAAAAAAACTAGGATTTACCTCATGGGTGCTGATTAAAGCCAGGAGTTCAGGTGTTCTTGTCTAGAGTAAATGTCATTTTTACAGCAAGCAACAGGAGCTAGGCGCAGTGGCGGGTTTAGAAATTTGGGGGCCCAAGGCGAACATAGACATGGGGCCCCCTTAAACAAAATTTTTGACAATCTTACCTTTAACTAGATTTGTGAATCTCTCCCCTCTTCTGACACGAGTTATTTTCACTTTTTATCAGTCCTCCTCTGTTTTCCTGTCTTTCCCTCCCTTTGACTCTTTCAATGTTTGCTCTGCTTTCTTCTTTATTTTTCATTCTTGATTTATTGAACTGGCAGTTACCGAGACAGCGACATGCCATCTGTCATCCAGCAGCAGCAGGTTTAATACAAGCAGCAGCCGTGAGTAAGCTGCGGCGGTGAGGGCGAGCTAAAGCGCCTCCTTCAGCGGAGGAGGAAGCGCGTGTCAGGGAGGTTATTCCCTTCAGCTAGCTGGGACGGAGAGGGAGACACACCCGTGTTATTGTTTCTTTTCCTCTTGAATCCAAAAGCAGCTGAAGGCTTGTACCGTTATCGCTCACTGTAGTGCACGAATAAATTGTTTGTGCTTTCACCGAAACTAAATGACACCCCATCGTGTGTTAATAGTGCTGTCTGCAATCGGAGGGCTCTACGTCGGTGCATAAAAAGCAGCCTCCGGTTTTCTCCGGTGGTCAAGTTTCCCGTCTTACTCTCTCTGTTTCTTTAAACAACCGCTTTGATTCAATCCCAGCATGCCTCTGGATGTTAGTAAAGAACATTGAGAATAAATGTGTTCATCGCGACGGTCCAGGGGGCTAAACTCAGACTTCAACAAGGCTGCAGCAGAGGGAAAGATAGGACATGCACGCCCGCGTGGTGCAAAAATACTCTACGGTAAAAGCATGTTTGCTTCGTTCTACATTAAATATTCTGTTTAAAACAGCTCCTGGTCGCGTGGAGCTGGCGTTGGAGGTTAGAAGTGGAGCTAAACCTGTCCATCACAGAGGAAACCAGAGCGGCGCGGCGTGCACAGCCATCCAAGAGCAACAACGCTCCAAACCGCTGCCCATGCACTCATCATTCATATTCAGCTAAATTAGCTCAACGTCTTATTTTCCCACTTTCTGACGATTATTTTTTACCAAAATCCTGGAAGCACTGGAACCAGTTTGCATGTCAGAGATGAAGCTGCGCCCATAAAGGACAATCTTCTCTGAAACGAGCTCGCTGCCTTGTTAGCAAAATCCTCGAGACCTTTATCTTATCTGATGTGTTTTGTATTCATGGCCACATGAACCAAGCCTCCATCTGCTGTGGAATAATGGATCAATTATCCCAAAAACCTCTCAAACAATTTCAGAAGCCTGAACTCGACTCAGCCGAGTAATTTCTAAAACGTTAAAGTGTCTGGGATAAAGCAGGGATCTGGTTTAGACTAAAGAGATGTGCAGTAAAGAAAAGGTAGGATATCTCCTCTGTGGAAAGGTTTTTAAAAACGACAACCTGTCAGAGAACAGCCACGGTTAGGAGAAACAGTTTGCATCAGTCAGGATTGATGAGCTAACAGCTAGTTATAGCGCAGCCAAAACCAGCGCCGATTTCTGCAGATGTAAAACATTTTAAAAACTTTATAGTTGGAAATTATTTTATAATTATATTTTTAGATGGTTGGGGTTAGCTAAACGTAGCGCTGCCGGTGCGTCCAGCAGTCAAATCAAGAAAGAATTACGTCACATTAAGCACAGTTAATAAAAAAAAGCATTTACATAAACAAGGGTTTTTCCTGGCTTAAAATGAGGCAGAGGTGGTACCATCCTGACCACGCACCAGCACATGCACACTCTGTGCATTCAACTGCCTCACGATTTTAAAGGCTAAATATTGCAAAAGGCTCAATAATATGCATTAGATTGGTGTTTAGTTCCCTTTTCCCATCTGATATTTATGGTTAAAGTATTTATAAATATTTTAACTACATTTCAGTAACATTTTAGGTTTGTATTAACACTCATCTTAGTCAAAATACCACATACATATATCCAGTACATATAATGCATTTCATTAACATGCATTTGTATTGGAAATGGTAATAACATTTAATTTCTGCTGCTGACAATGTTATGGTGGCATGTCTATTATGTTAGGGTTAGGGGGGCGTTCCGTTTTGCCTTGGCCCCCAAAATGCCTTGAAACGGCCCTGGGTGTGTGACTGAGTTTTGAAGGTGATCTGAATTGTATCAGATGTATAAATATGACATGTGTATAACTTATTGTTTTATACAGGTAAAAACGTGTGGAGGAGACAAATAAAGACAAAATGTAGGTAGATTTAACCATTTTCCTGTCCTGTCTGTCTCTCATCTTCCTGCATCTCCTCTAAACTCTCCAGAAAATCTGCTGCCTGGATTCTTACGTTTTCACCTCATCAGTTACTTCTGAGCAGACCAAAGGGATCTCCTGACCGCAAAGCGGAGAGCGCGTTTCGTTGCTGCGTCAGTGAGGTGACATCACCGCAGTGCACGATGAGCGGAGCGCGTCAGGAACGATTAAAAGACAGAGTACCAGAGGATATAAACAGAAATGAACGATCATGTGTTAATAATAACGTTTTGTTGCGCCACCTTGAGAATGTATCGTGCGCCGGACGCAACGGGCGCACCAACGATCAGCGCTCTGCGTCCTCTCCGCTCAACAGAACCCCGCTACGCTGAGAGTCCGTAAATATTGTAATACAGGCAGAAACTGGATCTTTCCCTGAAAGATATCTAGCCCCCATAACTCGATTCCTGCTCCTGGATGAAAAACCAAACATTTTGATCAATGTAGGAACCCTCCGGTCGCCGCGGACAGAGAGTGAAACGTGGACATGTCCGGGGGAAAGAGGGCGTATGGTCAGCCTACAATAGCACCAACCATGGATATGTACCAACTAGCGAGAAAAGCTATTCTTCATCTTCTTTGTCTGCAGCGGTTTTAGCGCTTTTCGGTGCACCGCTGCTGATACAGCACCCCTGTAGTGGCGCAACGCTGCAACTGCAGTTAAAATAACATCCATATAGCTGGGGGCAGAGTGAAATCAGGCTGGGGCGACATAAAAATAGCTGGAGGGGGCCGCCACGCAAATTGGAATGCAGGAAAAACCCTGTAAACAACATATTACTGTTATACTTTGGAGACTGGAGTCATTTGAGTTTCAGCTGCTGACCATCAGCTCATCATCCTGAAAGACAAACCCTGCTTTTCCAAACTGAGGCCCTTCAGGAAGCTAACTACAGTAAGATAGTAAATGTTTATAGCACATGTGTCAGACACAAGGCCCGCAGGCCAGATGCGGCCCGCGGAGCATTTTTATGTGGCCCGCGAGATAAATATCAAAAGTATATTAAAACTGGCCCACTGGCCGATTTTACCGCAAAGACTTCAACTCCCATGATGCTTTGCGGCGTTAGCGCAGAGCCGACGCGCCCCCTCCTTTGTGTTTTTTCCAGCGCCTGCTGCCGGTGTCTGCAGCTCCGCTGTCTCGGACAAACTAAACACTCCTCTCACTCAGCGCCAAGTTCACTCAGCTATTTTCCGACGTTGAAGCCCAGAAACGGAGATTCTAGCCACTCAGTAATGTGTTCACGACTGAAAGAGAAAGTTTTCCAACTAACGTCCAGACAGAGCTGATATAACTCCAGCGAGCAGCGACACGCTCAAACCAGCACGACTCTGTAGCTGCTGTCGTTGTGTTTCCTCCCCGACACACAACAACGTGGTCAAGCTGCTCAGACATGTTCATCAGCACAAACCTATGTGAGCATCCTGAATAGATTTAAAAATGCTGAATACACCACAAGTAATGAATACCACTGATGCCTTTTATTTAAAACTGACTTGCTCGTGTGTAATTTGGTTATTCCACATTCAGTGTTAATGCAGAAATATGTTTGTTTCCTAATTTAAAGGTTCAAAATTGCATATATGTTGATAAAGAAAATGTGCAAATTTGCCGTCACTTTTTCAAAAAATATCAAGTTTGGCCCTCGACTCCGTCCCAGAGTTTCATTTCGGCCCCGTGTGAGTTTGAGTTTGACACCCCTGGTTTATAGTTTTAACACAAAAACATCCTTCATAATGGCCGAAAATTCCTCTACATTATTGATTGATTTAATTTATTTAAGTGTCATACACCATAAAGGGAGCCCAGCCCACTCGGGCTTATTAGACACTACAAAATTCAAGAAATCATAACATGGCTGCGTGATACAGATTAATACACAACACTGCTAAACAAACACAACTATGACCACGTATTTCTCATATGGGGTACAGAATACTTTGGCGTCTATACCAAGCCTTTCCCACAAATTTAGCTAAAACAAAAATATTATTTTCAAACAACCAATACATGATTTCATCTTCCTGCTACCAAAATAAGTTGGGATTTTTCGACTGGATAAAATCAAATAAGGACTCTCTCAAATCACAATACAAGGAACAATGAAAGATAAAATGGAATTCATTCTCAACCACATTGGAATCACAAAACTCGCATAGATGGGAATCCCAAGGTATTCCTTTAAATCGTCCCACTTCCACTGCCAAAGGGAGGGTGCCCGTTCTTATTTGAGCACAGAGAGATCTTTGCCTTCTTGTTAACTTACATTTGAGATATAATTCTGTATTATAATCCCTTTTAAATTGTACAATATTTCTAAGTTTTGGTTTATTCCAAATATCCTTCTTCCATTGTTCCCTGTATTTTACATCCAACTCCTGTCTGACACAATTAACATCACATTTTCACACCGAAGGGCGTTGCAAACCAGTCCGTTCTCATATTATTAATTTGTACACAAGCAATTAAATTTCTGTATAATGCTTTTATAGCATCATAGAATTTTCCATCAATACCAAAATATAGTAATTTAAATAACAATAATTCTCTATTGATACAGTCAAAATCTTTTTAAAGTCCACAAAACAGGCATAAGTACTCAATCCCTTATCCAAGCGAGCTCTCACCACCGATGATAACACATAAATATGATCAATGCAAGATTGATTTTTCCTGTATCCATTTTGTTCATCCACCAAACTTCCACAAGATTCCAAAAATGAATTCAGTCTGTTATTGAGGATTCCTGAGTAAATCTTATAAACTGTACTAATCAGACTAATCCCCCGGTAATTCAATGGAATTCTAGGATCATCATTCGCACACTTTGGAATAGGTTTGATTACAGATTTGCTCCATACAGAGGGGATGATACTATTCTCTAAAGCTGTTTCGCTGTTAGGCAGCTACACGTGGATGTTAATCAGTTTCCATGGTGACGCTAACCCTGCTGCTTTAACTTTGGGTAGATTCGTTACACGTCTCCATTTTAAACATTAACAGGGTTTTACTGTAAGGCTAAACATTTTTCTTCCATGTATTCAATTCAATTCAGGTTACTTATGAAGCGCCAAATCACGACAAGAGTCGTCTCACGGCACTTCACACAGTAAACATTCAGTTCAGTTCATTAAGCCGGTCAGTAATGCTGAACAAACAACAGCCTTCCCCGTCGTGAGTCAAGATGGGCGAGTCATGAGTGTTGAGTGACGGTGTGACGTAGATCTGTCAGGATTTTCTAATCCTAGAGTTTCATCGTCTGTTTTCTATCAGAAGCTACTGCAGGAGATAGGTGTAGGAGACTATCTTCATGTTCAGCCTGCATGAAACACTCAGAGTGACCCGTTAGAATCAGAAATAAGATTTTATAAATGCTTTTTGAGAGAAGAACCACTTCAAAATGAAGCTACAGTCTGGTCTGGGAACTGAGCTGAGGCTGAGAACATCGACATATACGCATGTGGACAGTGGGTTCCCATAGACTCCAATAACACGTTTTTGAAGAAAAATGGGAGGTGGCCACCACCGCCATTTTGACCGTGTCACAGGTTCCATCAAGCCCAGACAATTCCACAAAAGGAAAGAGAGGAGGAGCTGAGGGTGGGGCTGTAAGGCTGGGATCAACTGATGACACCCGGTCGAACCAGCTACAAGCTAACCTGAAGCTAACCCAAAGCTAACGCGGAGGTGGGAGCTAAGCTAACGGAGGTAGCAACCTAGCTACAACCAGAGTTAACTGTGCACAACACCAGAGCTTCTGAGTCAGCGATACGCCGGGCTGACCGCTGGGTAAAACCCGGTGGAAAGGTTTCCATCCCAGAGCTCCACAAGCCGGCAGCCGCACAGCAGACTGGAGCTGCGATCAGACAGAGATGCGCCGAGCTGCGGGGAGGGGAGGACCGGGTGGAACACAAAGGTCTCCGAGAGCTCCACAAGCCGATAGTGGGAACCCAGCTCCACCAACATGTTATATTTCAACCCATTTTCTAAAGTGCAGCATTATGTTAAATGCACTGGGTTTTACCCTATTACATTTAAATTTCATGCTTAAACAGTACATGTTAAAATCTAAGCTCAGCTCGGCAGTGACCTAAAATACATAAAGTGGAGACTCCTTGGACGCTCTATTAGTGCAATTAATGCCACAGCAAGTCATTTTGTCCAACAATTGCACAAAAAATATCCAAAAAAGAACGCACAAACACTACAACCAATGGTCTAAGTTGAGAGACTGAAAATGACCAAACAGTTTTCAGGCGAGACCAAGGCTCTACTGAGGCCTTTCCACTGAGCTAGCTCTGCGGTCACGTGGGTCTGAGGCGGCGGTCACGTGGGTCGGATGCTCATTAATTATTCAGAATTTTAGGCTTTTAATACACTTAAACAGAAGAGTGAGAAAAAAATTCACCCCCCTCAGAGTTGTCATGAGTGTAAACTAGATCATTTAAACCAAAAACATGTTTTGGTACCAGGCTGTAAACATGTTTCTTTCTGCAGTGAAATTGGTATTTTTAACATGGGAGTCAATGAGGATTTGTTCGCTTCTGACATCAGCCCCTAGTGGATGAGGGTGGAACTGCAATTTATTTCATTTCTGCGTTTGTTTCAATTTTTGACCCGCGTTGTGGGGTCTTGGTTGAGAAGGAGGATGTCAAGAGAGATCTGCTTAGAAAGCGACCGACAGCAGTCCTCCTTCCGTTAAGCAGCTGCCTCAAAGTCCAGAAAACAGAGCTGAGAAACATATTTATCTCCTTTTCATCCCTCCATCTGAATAATAAGGAGTGACCCACGTTAGATCAGAACAGCACTCACTTGAGTATGACGCGGCCGGTACCGCTGGGCGGTGCGGTCCAAAGAACCTGGATTCTGGTTCTTCTGCGAGGCGTGCTCTCCGTCACTGCAGGAGGACAGTTGGTCATGAACTGTGTGTCCTCGTCATCAATGATCTGGGGGTGAAAGGAGAAGCTTTTAAACTCATCAAATTCATTCCCAACAGAAGACAGAAAGAGACGAATCAGCGAGTCATTCACCGGCTGGACGGGTACCGTTCAGTTTCTGTAATCCGCTCTTCTAAATGTAGATTAGCTTCCAAAGACAAAGTAAATCCTCATCTGTGCTGTCAGTATGCAGTCTTATCAGACTGTTCAGTATTTCATTACAGTCGAACTCCTGTAAGTCTGTTCTAACACGTGGGCATAGAGGGCCCCAAAGGCTGTCCGAACTAGATCGGATGTCCAGATACAGAAACCTCAACGCTTTTAATACAGACTACAAAGAGGAGAGTTGGAGGAAATTGTCTAATGAAACTAATGTAACAGAATGAAATGACTGTTTTTCCCCTCCTCTGCACAGGACTAGCCTGCAGGAGATATGGTCTCAAGGTCTCATGCATTCCTTCTGACCTGCTTATTTTCAGCTCAACAGAAGAATGAAGAATGGACTCTTTTCTTTTAATTAATCAAAGAACTCTATTTTAATAAAGCTAATCCATCAAAGTGTTAGTCAATACATAAGATGTGACCAATCTGCGAAATCAAAATATTAATTACTTTATTATGATCCTATAGAATATAAAGGTAATATGACTTTAAGTGTTCCAACAGGACTCATTTCACGTAGCGTTAAAAGACATAACACATTAATTTCACTGATCCAATCAGAATCTTACAGATCTGACGGAGGCGTGGTTTTGATGGCGTTTGGTCATTTTTCATTCGACAATAAACCATAACATCCGAAGTATAAAACTACGCCCACGTCAGCTCTAACGCCAGTTCAAAGCGTTCCAGAGAAAGTGACGGAGTGGCCAATCCGGATCTATCCTCTTCAACCAAAAAGAACCAACGACAAGCTGAAAAATGTGTTGCTATTCCAACTGCGGCAACAGTTCCTTACAGAATAAAAGCTGAACCATCAAGACCCAGGCTTGGGTCTCACCAGACGCCAACAAATTGCCGTGACCCAGAAGTATCCGACAGACTGGACTGGTCGGCAACCGCTGCTTTTCCTACCGGCTCGGTTCCAGAGAAGGTCGAGCTGGACCTCGATATTCCTGATCTAAAGGGGACTTCCTGAAGGGCAGGTAGGCCGACAAATGGCGTCTCATGTGTTTATGAACCTCCTAACCAAAGCTTAACGCGAAGACATCACCTTCAGTTCCCATCAGAACTGATCCCCAGTGAGTCGTGGAGGATGGCTGCTTATACTGAGCCAGGATTCTCTGGAGGTTTCTTCCTGTTAAAAGGGAGTTTTCCTCTCCACAGTCGCTTTATGCTTGCTTGGTATGAGGATTGCTGTATAGTCACTGTGTCAGTGACTTGATGCAATTTGCTGGGTTCCTTATATAGGAAACATTATTTCTGATTGGCTTAATGAACTGACCTGGATTGGAATGTTTATTATGTGAAGGTCCTTGAGACGACTCTTGTCGTGATTTGGCGCTATATAAATAAACTTGAATTGAATTGAATCGCTTCTTCGGATTTGCTGGTTCTGATCAGCATCACACGTCATCCATTCACCGTCTCATCCACCTTACTTACACCATACATTTAGTTTTAAGGTCAGTCTAGTTTAATTTGTTAGAAATAAAATTCGTAACTTTTAAACTTGACTCTCTCTTCTGTTGTCTCTGAGTGAATACGAAGCTGTTATCTAATCCCTGCAATAAAAAGATCCAATCTTCTGGTTTTAAATAACCTCACAGATCCGTAAGGTGGATTTCATATTTCCTATGGAATCCTACGCCTTATGGCTTGTTAAATAACATGTCATTTAAATCATTACACTAAATATTTGCACACAGAAATAAATATGCATTTATATTCATTTGAGCTCATAGAAATGTTAAAGTTTTCACAGGTGAGCAAAGTGTAAAATGAAAGATTTCCATTAATAACAAACTCAGACTTTATTCTGGCACAATGAAACTGGACTGTGACATTATTAATCATTTTATTTAGTTTTTATGAACTCTACTCAATCTCAATGCTGCCACGGCTGCGGGAACATGATTTGTTCAGATTAAGAGTTCCTAAAAAGTCAAACATTAAACGAGTTCACTTATCGCGGACTCGCAATATCACGTCACGGACATCGTGAACCATCAACACGACTTTGTTTGAAGCAGGTGCTCGTTAACCTTCATCGTCTCTCAGTTTTAAGGTTAGGGTTAGGGTTAGAAAAGGGGCAGAACTGTGGGGGGCTAGATACACCCATGGAAGCCCCAGAGTCCTGTTTGGGATTAAAACACACTTGTGTATCCATGACCTGCGCTGCCCAGCTCCCTCACGTGTCAGGACGGCTTTAGACTAAACAGAAACACACACGACCTCCGACCTTGTAGCTTCTGCCTCGCCACAACAACACCGACGACCAAACACCCAATCAGGAACACAACAAAACTCACAAGTTCTCCACTTCTCTGCGTCATTTCCACATTTTTTGGAGCCGATTTACTTTGTTTCACCCACACTAAAGATCCGCCAGTGAAAAGCTGAAATAAACAGAGTCGAAGACGAGGAGGGAAACGGAGATAAAAACGGCAAACGCAAAAGAACACGAAACAGAAATCTGGAGATAGTTTAAAACGAACACTTTTAATTCAAATGGAATCCAAACAGAGAGCTTCTGCTGGGATTAGAGGATTTAACACCTCTCTAATGAGGCTGTCAGCTCAGACAGAGTGCATTAAAGTAAAAGAGAACTTATTGTTCATCATCTCTATTTTCTATTTTAAATTACATATAAATACAAAGTTAAAATAACTGCCAACATCCCTCAGATCAGAGCCCTGAAGTCAGATTATATTTGCTGGAGGAACTAAGGATTATGAATATTTCCTCCCAGATTTTACATCCTTATTGCTACAAATAACCACAAATATGAATAATAACAGGCGGATGTAATAAAAGAACAGATGAACCAAATAGAAAGAGGATTTTTATTTCTAATTCAAAGACAGCTGTTTATGACGGATTATTGGGGTCGTTGTGGATTAAAGAGAGAACATAATTCTACTGTGGAAAAATCATAAACCAGTCGAATGTTTCAGTCGTGTTGGAAGGAAGGTTTCATTCTCAGCCGACTGAGAAAAACGAAAGAGGGGTTACTGTAATCTGAGTTAGCGGAGTCTGCGCTGCGCTAACGCTGCTGCAGCATTTGTAATTTGACGCCGTCTGACAAACAAAACACAAAACTGTTACCAAAACCAGTAAACAGGAGCGGCTCAGAAGTTATTTCTTGTACCCCTAAAAAGCTACGGCACTTTTCTGTTTTACTCTAATACTGGGTGAAGCAGGCTAATGTTGCTAACAATGCTAATGGTGAATTAGAAGCACACAGTTGGCTCTAATTCATCAACAACTCTGAACAACTGAGTGTGTATGAAGTGAATAACTAGTCAAGCGCTGCTAATTATTTCCATTAATGAGTCGTTCAGAAATACAGCAGCAAGCTAGCAGCAAGCTAACAGCAAGACGGCTAACTGTTCTAATGCTAGAGGCATATTACTGTAATAAGTGTAGTAGGGCACGCAAGTACGTACGGAGTCGAGCCCAATTTTATAAACATCCATCGAACGAGACAGATTACGCTAGCTTGTGATTGGTCAGGACGCCGCTGTTGTTAACAGCGCCGCCATTGCAAAGAGAGCCGAGGATAACTAGCGGAAGACACAGAGAAGCTTGAAGAATATCTCGAGAAAAAACTCTAAAAATATGAACGTTTAATTCTCCCGTGACTGGAGGAGTGAAAAGATACACAGCAAGCATTTTATTTGTGGACAGAAATGACAGGAAACGTGGGTTTAGAGGTGGGGAGCGCATGAAGAGGTGGGAGAATGAGAGACAAATATGTCCGTGTTAAAAGTCTCTTATATACACAAAAAACACAATATAAACACACGATCTTGGACCGATACATGACAGGATACCATAGAACAGCGCTACGCCCTCTGTGGTCCTGCCGGGCAATTGCTTTGCAACACTCTCCAGGAGACGGAGAAGTATGAGGGCTAAACGCTTCCGTCAATCCGTGCGTGTCTCTCCCTGTTGGAGCTGACGGAGAAGCATAAACCAGGCTTTAGCGTGTCATCTAGACTCTTCTGGTGCTGACCCGTAACTGGCAACAGCCATGAAACTCACTGGGAGTGAGGTGGTGACTTATTTAAATGGACTGCAGTGCCCACATTTGACCACAAGATGCCACTCTTTCTTCATTGTTACATATTTCATCTTTAAAGAACGAGAACAATTGCTCTAGAAGAGTAAATTTCTGTCCAAATAAAACACTCAGAAATGTTGGTTAGTCACGCACCACAGCATGCAGAAGTTAGCCAACACAGAGCGTAGTTGTCACCTCAGGAAAGAGAAAATGTCTGTAATTTGGATGTTTTTTTAAATGAGCAGCAAAAGTAGTGTAATAAGCACGTGTAATGTGTGTAAACTGGGCATTTAACGAGGTGGGAAAGGTAGTGCTGCATTCACCACCTTAAAAAACGGATCCTGCTCAGTTCGATGCAGAATTTCAGCTACAGAAAATAAAAATGCTGAGATGGCAGCATATTTATCAGACTGGAAGAGCGTCGGTAGTCGGATTGGTGCTGCGTCTGCAATGATGCGGGCGTTGTACCGGTCTGTCGTGGTGAAGAGAGAGCTGAGTCAGAAGGCGAAGCTCTCGATTTACCGGTCAATCTACGTTCCTACCCTCATCTATGGTCAGCCAGAGTGGGTGATAGGGTGAGAAGCTCGGAGTAGACCCGTTGCTCCTCCACATCGAGAGGAGCCGGTTGAGGTGGCTTGGGCATCTGATTAGGATGCCTCCTGAACGCCTCCCTGGTGAGGTTTTCAGGGCACGTCCAACCGGGAGGAGACCTAAAGGTAGACCCAGGACATGTTGGAGGGACTATGTCTCTCAGCTGGCCAGGGAACGCCTTGGGATTCCCCCGGAGGAGCTGGCCCAAGTGGCTGGGGAGAGGGAAGTCTGGGCTTCTCGACTTAGACTGCTTCCCCTGCAACCCAACCTCGTAAAAGAGGCTGAAAATGGTTGGATGGATTTTAAAATTGATATTACGGTAAATAAAATCTGTTCTAAACTGAATAAAAGTGTTTTTATTTTTATTTTAAACACTGAACATTTAGCCAGTCTGGTACATTAAGTCCACATTCATGCTGGAAACATGAGAAAAAACAGAAAACGAGGGAGTGAAAGGAGCAAAGTTTTGTGTGGGAAAACTACAAACCAAGCGTTTGTTTTCCCTGCAGAGTCTGGCTTGTCAGCGAGAGTCCAAGGTTTGTCTCTCTCCATCTCCCTCACTCTCTTCCCTCTGCTCAGTCAGTAAACTCAGAGCGGCTGTCGAACAAACGCAGAGCACAGTTCAAACACACACACACACACACACAGGGGTGTCCGTCAGCAGGTCTGTGTGTTTTTGCGGGCTGCTGCGCGGACACATCCAAGGTTAGCGAGTAAACGCCGAGCGGCTGCAGCAGTGAATACAGGCAAAACCTCTGGAACTCAAATCCAAATATAGGAAAAGGAAGAAGAGATTGAAATGTCACGTCGACACCTGAAGATGAGCTCATTTCAGAGAGAAACAAAGTTTTTTCTCGACGGCACCGACATTTAGCCTCGAAGGCACCGACATTTAGCCTCGAGCTTTCCATCAATCAAAGCTGCGCTCTTAACGGAGCAGCACCTCTGAGATCTTGGGGCTATCATCAACATTGCATCATATTACAATTTATGTCTCAGCCACCCACCCATGGCAGCAGCGCCGCACATGAAAACAACCCAATGTTAGGCGATCTTCACTTTTACAAGCAAACCGAGGCCATTTTATAGATTTTGACTCGCTGAAGAACTGGTAATGAACCATTCTTTAGGCCCCAAACCCACATTTAAATTCATATTTTAAAATGTTTTTATTTGTAATGTACAAAAGAGCTTTTGTTCCACATGGAGGAAATAAATTAACCTTTGAAAATGATGCATTTATGTTGAGAACAAAATAAGGCCGTTCTGCGTCTTCTGCCGGTTGAATAAAATAATAAACGTAAGAAAATCCGCCGGTTTTCCTGGAAGAAAGAGATGCTCCAAAAATGTAGCCCTTGTCTCTCCCTCTGCCATGACCCTTGACCTTTATTTTTCCTTTCTGGCTGATTTGACTCAACTGAGGTGAGAAATGTCCGTTACCATGACAACATATTAAAGATGATGAATGATGTGAAGAGACAGAAAGCTCAGAGAATCCCATTAAAAGTCAGCAGGACTCGCCCTGACCAACAAACACACACGTATTAAACCTGAAGACTCGTGTTATTGATTTCTGCATAAAAAAGACATTTTTTACTGCACCTTTCCCGGGAAGCTGGGTTTGAAAACACGTTTAGCTGCTGATTCTTCCCTGATCTGAACAGTTCTTTATTTGAAGTCTGACTCACCAAGTGTAGTTCTGTTGGATTTCAGAGTCATTCAAAATGCAAAAATATGTTTTTTGACTTTTCAAAACAACATCTTAGTTGGATGAAGCTGCATGCGCTCCTCGGTAAGCAGAAAAGGTGCTTGTTATCTAAACTCCTCTGTAGATCAGGCCCTGGTGTGCCGTCACACCAGCAGATAATTAGATTTTCTCTCCATGAAAGTTATTTTCATAGATATTCATGTATTCTGCTCTTGTTTCTCCTGTCTGTGTTCATGTTTGGGCTTTTAGTGAATAAAACTAAGACGTCTAAAGCAAATGTCCACTGTTTTTAGTTCTTTTTGCTTTATTTCCTGCCGCCCTGCACCATTGTGCCTCTCCGTTTGCATGTGCGTCTCTTTGGTCTCGTGTAAATAACCAACGCTCGGCTACAAGGCTGTTACGACTGCAGCAGCACAATGCCTGTGGCTTCCAACCACGAAATCCTAAAAGGCGCCCATGCTAATGACATCACTGAGCTGTAATTAATTTACTTTCAAAAGTCATTTTCCTTGACCCAGCATTACACACAATGCAGCTTCCTCAGGCTTTTATGTGGCAAGATGAGTGACATTCAGCACAATGTTCCTTTGTTGTGGTTTTAGTGAACACAACTTCCCTGATCAGCTGTTAAACGGGCTTGAGCAGCACGAGGCCGGCTGCAAAAACATGTTAGAGTAATTGAACTTCCATTTGTTGTTTCAACAAACCAGTTTTTTGTTGAGGGGGAAACCAGAGAAGAATCACGGACATGGAGCTGAATTAGTGTTGGATAGTTGGGGTGACGGAGTCACACAGAAGAAGCCGTTTTCTCTGCTGACAACACTCACCGTCCATCACCTGAGCCTCTCTCCAGGGGCCTCATTTATCAAAACGTTCCTATATTCCTTCCTACAAATTAAATTTAGGATGTGTGTACTCCTGATTTATGAAACGTGCGGTGGCCTCTCGTGCGCATGTTCCTCAGCAATCGTCTGATGATGATTCCCACCTGTGCGTACCCAGGTGCTTGTCACCGTCATTTATATACAGAAACACCCTCAATTAACCATATTCTTCTCTTCCCGGCACTCGCAGAGTACAGACGCTTCTCTTTTTGCTCCCTTATCTTTTTTCCCAAGGCTCTTTGTCCCGTCTGCCCACAGAGCGCTTCTCTGCATATCTTCTGAAAAACCCTATTTTTAACCATGGATTAGATAAACTGGTCATTCAACACGATTGATAAGATTTTTTCAACAATGAGAACGGAGCAGGGGGCTCCCACATGTCCACAGTGGACACACCCGGCGGGATATAAGTTGGATTCCTGGAAGGAGTGGAAGATCGTATGCCTCTCCCAGCTCTCCATTGAGGACATTGAAGACGTGTGGATATTCGGTCTGATGATCACTGGATTTCTCCTGATTGGAGTGGGAGGATATCTGGTTTTCTGGAAATTTGGGAAGACGGGAGCGATTGGAGGGCGACCCGCACCCACGGAAAGCACCGTCCGTGTGGAGACCTCACAGACTGGGACGTTACTCGAGGTGAATCGTAAGCTGGACAATGTTCTAGCTGCGATACCGGTATTAGTGCGCAAAATGGATGTCATCTCGGAGAGTCACCGGACGGTATGGACAGGTTTAAAAAACCCAAAATTGGCTTCACTGAAGGACTGGAATGATCAGTTTAAAGACTGAAGGCAGAGAGGAAAATTATCGCAGCCTGACCCAAACAAATTCTTGTTATCTGAACCTAATGCCAGAGCAGCCTCGAGATGCTAGTAACAAACCCCATACGAAGGAATGC
This sequence comes from Nothobranchius furzeri, assembly GCF_043380555.1. Classification (NCBI taxonomy): domain Eukaryota; kingdom Metazoa; phylum Chordata; class Actinopteri; order Cyprinodontiformes; family Nothobranchiidae; genus Nothobranchius; species Nothobranchius furzeri. Next base: position 84,321,298 of record NC_091744.1, read on the forward strand.
AGACATATGCTGTGAAAACCTGACCTACCCAACCCCCCCCCCCCCCCCCCCCCCCCCCCCCGGATTGCTGGACTTCAGCCTGGCGAGGTCATTAACCTGCGGGAGTCATGCTTCTCCCGAGGTCTCCCTCCCACCTGTGGCTGAGCCCCCCCCTCCTCCTCCTCCTATTGGAGTATCTATGTTGTGTTGTCTGAAGTCTGTTGCATATCTGTCTGAGGTGTTTTTTTGCAGAGCAAAGCTGCCCTCCCGGTGGAGGGTAACTCTGAAGTGCCTTTTTTTCCCTCCACCTGAACCAATCCTCATGTAACCCTCTTATCTCTATTAAGGTAGCGCGACTCGGGTTGCGAATGACCACAGTCACCAATTCTTGTCATGTGTCTTGCCCATGTATGTCTGATCTCTGAATTGTGTGTACTGAAATAATTTCCCTCTGGGATTAATAAAGTATCTTTGAATTGAATTGAATTTGGTCATACTACATCCTCAGCACGTGGGGGAATTCCCTGTTTTTTTCCCCAGAAACAATAAGAAAAATTTTATTGACAGCGAGATCGAGTCGCTGGCTGCCGAAGTGCAAAAAAAACCCCAAACAAGTTGCAGAGGTTAAAAACACGGTTGGGCCAGAGAAGAAGTTCCTGTCAGAAATAAATAAAAATGAATCTGATAAATCGTAGAGTTTCTCGTTTACATTTAAGGAGTCGTTTTGTTTGGAGTTGGTTTCATTTGGAAATGTTCTCTGAGTGCAGCCTCTTCTGAGTTGTGTGTCTGACCGGGGAGCAGAGGTGGTCCTGGGGGGTTCTCTAGTTGTAAAATAAAACATGAACTGGAATCGGATTCGCGAGGTTTGTCTGTGGAGCCACAAAGGGTCCCAAATCCCAGCAGAGCAGAAGGACTCCTTCCTCACGGAGAACGCGTTCCCTCCAGTGTTCACGCTCTGTTTAATCTTCAAATAACACAGATTAGTCATAATATAATATCAGATTAACCCTTTGATGCATGAATTATGAAATCTTCAACCCTGATTTTTTAAACAAATTTTTTTCATTCATTTTTAGGTGTGAATGAAACAAATTTCAACAAATATTTTGTGTAATATTTTGTTAATTTACAAATAATTTATTACATGTCCATCTCAGTGGACAGCGTGCATTCTGAACATAAAATATGTTGGCTTGGCTTACTGAAGTCCAAATGGAGGGGTTCACATGCAACACGCAATAAAGTCTTCAACAGCTGTACTTAATAGCAATAAATAAATAACAATTTTGAATACCTGTCCACTGTAGTGACCATTATGCATCAAAGGGTTAAAATAAAGTACAGTTGATAAATGATGCCCCAGCAATTCTGGGTCTGTTCAGGGAAAACCCTCCTGTTGGTGGTGTCAGGGAAGACTCCTAATCCAGAGGTGTCCCATCCTTGTTCTTGAGGGCCCACTATCCAGCATGATTTAGTCCTTCTACTGCTCCAACACACCAGAATTTAAGTTGGGCTTCTACAGATCTTGATAACTTGCCGAACCCCTAACTCAATCACTGAATCAGGTGAATAATCACCATGACATACCAAAGCAACGTCCTCACCGTTTCAGATGAATCCTCGATCCATCTCTCTCCGCGGGAAGGAGCATCTCACCTTTAGCCGGCTGAAAAAGCGGCGCTCAGACTCTCTGAAGCAGTCTTCCCACCATTTTCACATCTAATTAAAACATTTGCACCTGAAGAGCCACAGCCGAAGTCAAAGTGCAAGAAGAAACAACTCTGTCTCGTTGGATGATCATCATAAACATGCAAACCTCAAGTATCTGAAGCAACCAGGCATGTCAAACTAAATGTGTGTGAACAGTTTACGATAGAAGAAGACTAAAAATGTTTTTAAAAGAAGGAAAAACTGGACCAGAGAACCAGGAAAACAATCATTATTTAGGGATTACTTCTGAGTGCTGCAGATCTGGTCACCATCAATCCAAACCCCAACATATCCCGCCTGCTCTATTCCCTTCTGCCATCTCAGCTTTGCTTGGCTTAAGGGTCACCGCCATCCCACTGATGGAGTCCCCCCCCCTCCCCACCGAACTCCAAACCTGGACAAAAGATAACATCTCACGTCCGTTCATCGCTCCCCCTCATTCAAACAAACTCCGTTTGTCTCCCTGAGCTGTAGCACATTGCTGGCCTAGATAAATATGACCCAGGTCCCATGGAAACGCACGGAGCGCTGGGAAAAGCACACACTCCGACCCACACATGTACATCCGCTCGGAGCGCGTATAAACACAACAATGCACACACTTCCAAACAGACGATAACTCAGACAGAGTGACTCTCCACGGCCCGACTCGTTAAAAGTGAAGTCGGTGAAACGGTGATCGGCTTTTATTTAGTGGCAGTAAAACGCTTAAAGTGCCGATCGCTGCTTAAAGAGAAACAATGAGAAGCTGTAGAGATGCAGAGGTCAGAGAAGCACGAAGCAGATCCCAGGTCAGCAGCCAAGGCCAACCTAGGGGGGGGGGGGGGGGGGTTATCTCATACACACTTACCCAAAATGCCCAAAGCTTGTAAAGACAGTTTATTAGTTCTGGTGTATGATAGAGGCTTAGAACGATTTCAGGTACACGTGGATGTTTTTGTGAAGTATTAGAAGACGGTTAGAGTACACTTCATTATTTATGGTTCACTCAGTGAAACACATCCAGAACCCTCAGAGAACGCCCTTTGATATCACGCCTTCTAGAGTCCTGGGACCCCCCAAGGTGCTTTACAACACAATCAGTCATTCACACATTCACACGCTGGTGGAGACGGGCTACGATGTAGCCACAGCTGCCCTGGGGCGCACTGACAGAGGCGAGGCTGTCGTACACAGGCGCCACCGGTCCCTCCAACCACCACCAAAAGCCTTGCCCAAGGACACAATGACAGTGACGGACCAAGCGGGGCTCGAACCTGCAACCTTCCGATTACGAGGCGAGCGCTTACCTCCTGTGCCACCATCGCTCCAAACACTCATGAACAGATCTCAGTCATCTTTAGGAGCACAGCGGGGCTTCGAAGACGTGTGAGGGTGAATCTCCGTAAGTCAGAAAGAAATCAGAGATGTTGGAGGAATGTAAAACACATTTTAGTAAATGAAGGTTTTTAGGTCATTATTTAGGCAAAGCTGTGCATTTGTTAAATGATGCAATAATTTTCTGTTGAATTCAGCATAATTACTGGTATTTTAGTGTGAGCCAATTCCACGCACTTTTGCAAAGAGGAAAAGTGCTAAAACCACGATTCTTCAGTCTGTTTTAAAGTAAATGTGCACACGTTTGCGGTGTTTGGGTTTCGTGCAGCGCACCACCGCTGCTGAGGCGGTACGCAGTAGAAGAAGAAGAAGAAAGTAATTCTATAGCGCCTCTCAAGATAAAAATCACAAAAACAAAAAATGTAAAAATATTCAAAATAATTTAGAAAATGTTTAAAAATATATTTAAAATAAGCAAAAAATAGACAATTGTGATTAAAAATGTTAAGAAAGAGAGAGAGTGAACAGGAAAGAGGGAAACCAGTGGATCCTGAGGAAGGTGGAATAGGTGGGGAGAGCAGAATAAAGAGAGAGAGGTGAAGAAGGTCATACAAAAGCCAGCTTGAACAAGTGAGTCTTCAGCTGCTTTTTAAAGGAGACCACTGAGTCCACTGATCTCAGGCTCAGGGGGAGAGAGGTCCAGAGTCTGGGGGCCACAGCAGCAAATGATCTGTCACCTTTGACCTTTAGCCTGGTGCTGCACAACCAGTAGGCTTTGATCACTGGACCTCAGGGACCTGCTGGGGGTGTAGGGACTAAGAAGATCACCAATGTAAGATGGTGCTTGTCCATGTAAGGCCCTATAGACCAGAACCAGGATCTTGAAATGAACCCTGAAGTTGACTGGCAGCCAGTGAAGCTGGAGGAGAAGCGGGGTGATGTGGGTGTGTTTGGAGGACTTGGTCAGAAGCCGAGCACAGGCGTTCTGAACCACCTGTAGACGGTTCAGGGAGGTTCTGCTCAGACACGTGTGTCTAAGCGTGAGGAGATGAAGGTGAGGATAAGTAGTAGCTGAAGTAGTTTGTACTTCAGCATTAGGGAGTTTCCGCTCACACGCATTAACAGAGATGTTTCCTTTTATACTGCCCTGTTGGTGTGTCAGTGTTACAAAGCAGCTCTCGGTCAGGACAGCGGGGAGCGTAGATCTTCTCTGGTGGGTCTGTCTACCATAGACACATCTCTGGTCCACACCAGTTGATTTTACTTCAGCTTGTAAAGCAGCAATAACCAACAGAGAGAAAGTTTTCACCGAGCGGCGGCTGCTTGATCTCGACGGATGGAGTGGTGCTGCTGACAATTTTAAAGCAAGTGGAGTGAAGCTGGAAAAGACCTTGGGCGGTTGTTGGGACAACCAATCAGATGTGGTCTCCTTAGATGATACAAGGAGACGATAGTTCAAAAATGGGGCTCTACTCCGTCCGTGTTTGTGTGGCTGTCAGAGAGCCCCGAGGGTTATGGAACGAAACGTTAAGTGGAAGACTCAAATTTCACCAGTGCTTTATTCCATGATGAGATGTCACCTTGATGGTCCTCATGGTTTCCAACGTTACTGGTATAACAAGAAGATCCCGCCTCTGATGTTTTCTGCGCACCACAGTGGAAGGAGAGTCATAATGGTCTGGGGTGTTTTCTCCTTCAGTGGAGATTCAGGAGGTGCAGGGGCGGCCGCTGGTGATGTTCAGATGTTGTAGAGATGTCCCTGATGTCTGAGGGCCCTCATCTGTGTGGAAGCCACTGGGTTCTTCTTCAGGACAACGCTGCAGGACACACTGCCTGTAAGACAGGGGACTTCATCCAGGAGAACAACACCACTCCTTTGGACCATCCTGCGTGTTCTCCTGTTTTACATCCAGCTCATAACCTTTGGAAATGGAAGGCAAGGAAGTTTACAAGAATGGACAACAGTTCCAGACAGTAGATGCTCTTTTTGCACCCCTTCACCATTTAATGTTCCCACTCAGGTCATGGAAACGCTTGCATCAAGCATGCCACAACGAACTTTTCAGGTGTTGGACAGTAACGGTGGAGCTACTCATTACGGAGTTCATGTTTGCAGCTTCGACTTGTTCCGGAGGCTTCACGGGCTTTTTGGAGGTGTGGCCTTAAACCTTTGGCCAACTGTAACACCGCCTGTTTCTGTTTCAACGAGTTTTGTCTTCTTGTTGCGTGGGAAGCACTACTCAACCTTGAAGAATCCCACGTGGCCTTAGAGCTGCAGGTTGCACATTCCTCTGTGATGAATTTACTCGGTCTAAGAATTTTAAATGTAAACTAAATCTAAAGAAATATTTGTGTTGAGAGTAGCGATGGGTACCGAATTCGGTATTTTTTAAGGTAGCGACTGAATTCCACAGTACCGTCTGAGCACCGATTCACGTCATTTGAAACGGTGCCTCGTTTCGGTACCCGTCCTTCATAACGAGAACTTACCTAGACAGCTGCGCATGCGCAAGAGTGTTATGTCGTCGGTCGCTGCGAGCCAGTTGTGAACAGAGCAGCATGGTAGAAAGAACGCACGCTAAAGCTTGGGTCCACTTCACTAAATGTGATGGGTAACTGGGTGATGATGAAACCAGCGACAACGATCTAAGTGAGACATCCTCATCTTAATCTGCTCCGGTTGGTAAATATAATTACCTTGATATGTTAGCTTCCGTTCCGCTAATGGTGCGTTCACTTTCTCCTCGGAACTCCCGATTTTCCGACTAGAAGAACATGAACGCGCTCTAAAGTTTGGCTTCACTTTACTAAATGCGACGGGTGATTGGGTAAAGACGAAACCAGCGACAACGATCTAAGTGTGAGGCATCATCGTTTTAATCTGCTCCAGCAGTTAAATAAACTGTTAAAGATAACGTTAGCTTGATATGTTAGCTTCCATTGCCACCATTGTTATCAGCTAATGGTGCGTTCGCTTTCTCCTCGGAAATTCTAACTTCCCAGTAGGAAAAATCAAATGAAAAAGACGGCAAAAGGAATGAAGATACACAGTAAATTTAGTTCACAGTAAAGATGTTTGCTTCAGTTTAATTATCAGCTTATAAAACTACAAGGACGATGTTAAAATACAAACAGTTGTTTGTTATTTATCGTGATATTTATCAAATATGGTTATAAATTGAGAAAAATATATATTTAATTATAAAAGAGTATTAAAATAATAAACACTCAAAAGTATCTAAAATTGGTACCGTTAAGTACCGGTATCGGTTCCTAGGTACCGGGAATTAGTACCGGATCGATTCAGATGTCAAAGGTACCCATCCCTAGACTTGAGAGAAACGTTTCAGAAAGTTTTCTGTGTCCTGCAGGTGAAAACTGTAAATTACACCCCGGCGGTTAAACAACACAAAGAGTCTGGATTGAGCAAATGACATCAAACAGCTTGCAAAGCCAGACTGTCAACTTCAGTTCTGTTCAGGCGCCGCCGACACCGTTCCAGTTTCTGCTCGCTGCCTCCTCCCAGACTCAGCAGGGACTGCAGCTCAGACTGCGAGCGGTTTATTGTGCGTGTGAGGGAGCCGAGGTGCCGGAGTTAAACTATTAAACCAGAAACAAGTTCGCCGTGACATTTCTGCCCGGGTGACCTTCACAGGGAACAAGAGAATTTAGACTAAACCGAGCTGCTTCCTGGACCTCCAGCCGGAGCACAAAGTGTTTGTTTTTTTCTGTCTTTACTTTCACAAAATAAATTATGAGGAGTGAGGTGCAGCCAAGCTTGGGATAAAAAAAAGCTGATTTTCAGACTTCATCGGGCCGACGGAGCCAACACAAAACCACAATTATCTTCTAAAACTTCAGAAAACAATTTTACACTCGAGCACACAAAGAGTTCAAACCATTCACGTTTCTTCTTCTTTGACTCGTATTTTAATTCTTGCCTCGTTTCTTTTTCTGCGCTACTGTCGGTTAATTATTTGCAAGGAATTGTTGAAAACTGAATATTTATTAAAATGTAAGCAATAAAAAAACCCATCCGTCCTCCACTTGCTGGTTCTGAACTCTGCCAGGAAATGAAGGCTTTATTAAGAACGCAGGAAATGAGAGGAAGTTCAATGTTGGAGCCTTTGAAAGGAAACGAGTGACTGAATAAATAAATAAATCCTCAGAAGTTTCCCACAAAGCCGTTAATTCAGGCAGTGAGTTAATAACCTTTAGTCTAATGTTCGGATATTGTTTAAAATATATTTATAGGACTTAAATCAGAGATTTAGATTATCAAACATCTAAATAAACAAACAAAAAAACACAATGAATATTAACTTGAATTGCACAAGACTGGGATGAGCGAGTCTACAAGAGGCAAGCAGCTTGGTGAGAACAAATAAATGTAAAATCTCAGACAATCTCCCTCCACCTGGGGCTCCAGGCACGATCTAGGGATGCAACGATACCACTTTTTTCCAAACCGATACGATACAGATACTTGGATCTGGGTCCTCACCAATACCGATTACCAATACCGATACTTCTACCACACAAAAAAATGCAATGATTTGGAATACTGATTTTATTTTCTTCTCTGCTTTCAACAGGAAAAGACTGTGAGGTAGATAAAAAGTAAAATATAAGAATGGAAGTCATCACAAAACTAAAATATTAGATGAACAGAAATGACAAGTTACAGTGAAACCATTTTCAAGCAACTGCATTGGTATCGGTTCCTGGTATCGGTTAACTTTTACCCGATACCGATACCAGTATCGTATCCCTAGCACGATCTCACCTCATGGAGTACAAAAGATGTTGAGAACAGTGAGGAAAAGCCCAAAACTACATGGGGGGGCTGGGGGGGGGGGGGGGGGGGGGGGGGGGGCTGGTCAATGAGCTGAAGAGAGCTGGGACCAGTAACAAAGGTTGCTATTGGTAACGCGCTACGTCGTCGTGAGTTACAATCTCGCAGAGCTCCAGAGGTCTCAAATGTCCAGTCCCGTCTAAAGTTTACCAGTGAACATCTGGATGGTCCAGACGAGGATTGGGAGAATGTCAGGCGTGCAAGGAGGAACAGGAGGAGCACTGCCAGAGTCCTGCAAAATGACTTCCAGCAGGGCACAAACGTGCATGGGTCTGCTCGAACGGTCCATGAGGGTGGTCTGAGGGCCCGCCATCCACCGGTGGGGGTTGTGCTCGGGATGTTTGGCATCTGCCAGAGAACACCCAGATGAGCAAATTCACCCCTGGCACCCTGCGCTCTTCACAGATGGAAGCAGGTTCACACCGAGCACGCGTGACAGACATGACGGAGTCTGGAGGCGCCGTGGAAAACGTTCTGCTTTCTGCAACATCCTGGACATCCTGAATCCAACTGAGCGACTGGGACATCATGCGTCGCCATCCACCAAGGCCATGCTGCACCACAGACTGTCCAGGAGTTGGATCCGGATCTGGAAGGAGATCTCTCAGGAGACCGTCCACCACCTCATCAGGAGCATGCTCAGGTGTGGGGAGGTCTTACGGGCACGTGGAGGCCGCACACTACCGAGCCTGCAAATGAACCTGACTTGCATGTTTTTGGCCTGAGGGAGAAAATCCACGAATACTTGGGGAGAATGTGCTAAATGCATGCAGGAAGGCTGCAGCCGGGATTCAAACCTGCAACCATCATGCTTCATGATCTAGTCGCATTTAGTGACTACTTTCTACACAGGCAAAAACATTATGGCTGGCCTTTTACATTCATTTTTATTAGTTTCTGAAGCCAAAAAACAGCATGTTTCTAATAAGTGACTGAAAATTCAAGCATGCAGAGCTCAGATGTTGCTATTTTACTGTTTAACGTATCTATAAACTGTTTATCATGGTGAGTGCAGCTGTGTTTGAGTCAACAATTTCACTAACAATAAATAACTAAACAACCCCTCTATAATGTTCCTGTGGTTTCCACAACCTTGGTAAGTGATTCCATCTTTTTTCTACATTTTTAATAAAAATTGATTTCAGGAACCTTGGGGCTGTTATGAAAACTCACTTGAGATTTAAAGCGATTCTAGGCAGTTTTACTTGTTTCTAGCACCCCCTAGTGTCCGTTTGTAGAACAAAAAAACAAAACCCCCCTCCTCGCTGTGCGTTCGTCTTTTTAACACCTTAATCTAAAAGCTGAAATGTCTCCCAGCGTTCATTAATGTCTACAGGAGCGATTCATCACTAAATTAAACAAATCAGCTGTGTTCATGATCTAAAACATGCTGGAAGCAGACTGCAGCACCAGGTATGTCAGCTCCCAACAGACCGGCTCTGACGCTGCTGATGAAATTATCTAGCCACGGGGGGAATAGGGGCTGGGTGGCCTTTCATTAATCCTGTAAAAGGTCATTTTAGCATACTGGCTCAAGAAAAGTATTGCAAAGTATCCCTTTAAACTGTTTCAGGAATAAAAAGGAAACACTGCAAGTAAAGGAATTAATCATTATGCATAGTTTAGACTATATGTGCTTTAACCGGAAATCTCTTAGTTTTCTAAGAAAATAAAGCAGAAAAGTTGTGCATGAGCCCCGTTTTTACTGGATCTTGTATGATTTGAAAACTAAAGGCATGAGATGCACGTTAAAGGGACTTTTTGGACTTTTGAATTTTTATGCTCGCGATTGCCCCCTCAAGCCAAAAGCATAACGGCAGCTTCAATAGTAGGCTCGTGCACGAGGCGCGCATGCTGTACGTGCACACTCCTTAATGAAAATAACAGCTGAGACAGTCCTCTGTGTGTGTGTGTGTGTGTGTGTGTGTGTGTGTGTGTGTGTGTGTGTGTGTGTGTGTGTGTGTGTGTGTGTGTGTGTGTGTGTGTGTGTGTGTGTGGCCCAGAGGACAGGAGAACGCGCAGCTAATTAATTAAATAATGTGGTTCTGTACCTTTCTCTTCAGCACAGCCGACAAAGGTTTATGATGGGTCAGTCCTCCTGCATGCTCAGATCATTCCCTTCCCTTGCTTGAAAAATTGTTCCAAAATGAAAGTTGAACCCGTATCTTTTTTATCTGTGAATTCAATGCCGTTCGGCGAATCTCAAATAAAAATTTGGGCATCTTACTGTAAAAAATATACCATTAATGTAAAAAAGAAACTCTAAATAAACTATGTTCACATCCAGAATCAAACCCAGGTCTTCTGCATGAGAGTCCAACGTCTTACTAGGTGAGCTAAAGCACCAGTGACGTCTTTTGTATCTGTAACATTTATATCCTTGATGACAGCTGAAACAACGTCAAACCAAAGAACGGTTCGGAGTGAAAATGGCTATTTTGTTGCTAATTAGCAGGAAATATCTAGAAGAAAGTTCTACAGAAAGTAGCTAAGGGTCCTCAGAAATGTAGCTAGCTTTGTCACTAGGCGTTAGGAACAGCGACAAAGTGGCACTGCCTCTCTCTCTGCTGCTAAAGCTACGGATAGAAAATGCTACGGGCGATGCCTGAGCGTGAACGCGCATGAAGCAGCCTGCTCGACCCGAGCATCTCTCTTTTTCTGTGATTTTACAGAAAAACAGGCAATCACAGTAAAAATGCCAGGGCTCATTCTACAGGACCAGGGCATTGCAGGAGAATGTATGAAGAAGACATTTATTATCTCTATACATGTTTTGGCTGTCAGACTTCCATAATGCCTCTTTAAGTGTAATTTTTAGAAAAGTACAAACTAAAAACTCTTTTAGGACAACCTGATGTTTGCTACTGAAGTTTTCTGTGCATTGCTACGAAATCTGCTGACATGGAAACAGCGTCTACTTTTAATGTTTCTACATTTCCTCACAGATGAACTTGTGACTTGCATGAACGATAAATAACTCCTCCATATCAGCTGTAAGGGTCAGAAACCTGCACGTTTGGCTGCCAGCGGGTAGACGAAGCCCCCCCTCACACAGATGTCCCAAACATCAACAAACGTGTTGGTAATAAAAACCGACCACAGACTCACTCGTCTGTTTAAAACGTGTGAATTTAAAACAGGAGACTCGACTTTGTCACGTCCTCTAAAACCACTTATGTTCTCATTTTATGTCCATTTTTGTTGCCTAAATAAGATTTTTATGCGTGTAATCACCTCCAGACCTGTGATGTCACTCAGCAGCTGTTTCCGATCTGAGCTGACACAAAGAAAACACGGCCGACCATCAACTTCCCAGTTAACGTCTGAGAAATTCCCAGGAATCAAAGCCCTCTTAGTTACGATTTAACTTCTATTTTTGTTGTCTCTCTGAGTTTTCGTCACTTATCTGTTGGCATCTGTGTCTGATAAACGTTTGTTTCCTGTGCTGCTCCAGATGACGCTTTTGGATTTGCTTTTCCGGTGAACTGAGACTCGACTACCGTTCGGGAAGCTGGAGGGAAAGCAAGCGGATGTAAACGATCTCAAACCCGAGTGTTTATGTTGTGAGGTCAGGCAGTAAAACCTGCTCAAGCTTTCTCTTTAGGCTGGTGGCCGGAGAAAAGCAGCGTCTTCCTCTGTTTGCTGTGAGTCTGGTGAGAATCAGTGTGTGGAGGAACACGTGTGTGTTCCTGTTTACACTGAGAGGAAGCTAATTGGGAACGTCTGGCTCTTGCTGCTCGGCGAGAGCTCCACTGAAACCAGCATTTCTCTTTCTGTTTACTCCTTTTCTCTGTTCTTACACGCTTCTTTTCCACATCCTCCTCTGCAGGAAACGTGCAGCAGGATTTCTGAAAGGGCCTGAAGCATCATCTAGATTCTGTTCTCCACCTATAGTATCCATCAGCAACACCTCCTACAACCTCCACTTCAGAAGACAGCAGGGAGCAGCTGAGCGAACTTCAATGTGCATTAAAGCGTGCAAACGAGCTCCTCTTTTCACACGCTCGGTATGCAGATTCCTCGCCACATCCCTGCCTGGGCTCACCTGGAACCGGCCAGCGTAGTCTTCATCGGCGGTGCCCTCTCTGCCCTCCTTCAGCGCGATGAGGGTGAAGCCTCTGAAGTAAGAGGGGCTGGCTGCCTGGAGGACCACTGTAAGGAGGGTGAGAGTGCATCAGGTTCACACAGAAACGGAGCATTAAACAGGCGTTGCATCTCCACCCCTGAGGTGGTTGGGGGGGGGGGGGGGGGGGGGGGGTCTTGCTTCTGATAAGCTCTTTCAGCGATCACATTTTTATTTCTCCATCAATCCCTTTCCTCCTGGTCCTGATGAGGATGTCACCTCTCTCGGTTTGCAGCCGGATCTGAACTTTTGTCTCGTTAGATTGTGTGAATGCTTCAGACTCGACGTGTCCGAGTCAAGGTTCTGTTAAAGTAAAGATGGGATGTGATCCGATCCCAGCAGGAAGCAGGAAGGCTTTCTGTCAAGGTTTGGTTTAGAGGCTTTAGTAAAATAAGTTTATTCAAACTTCGCTTCAGCAACAGAACCCTAAAACCTACAGTAACTCTGGTGGGAACGTGGATTTTGTTCAGTCCAACTGAAACCAGACCAGTGATGGGGAAACGATTTTATTCTAACATTTAAATCCTCAGCAGAAGCAGCGTTGGGACCCTGGAACTAAAAATAAATAAATAAATAAATAAATAAAAACAGCTGCTGTTTGAACACTGTGGTCCAAATGTTTCACTAAATCCGACAGGAAGTTGACCATTTCTGCTTCAACCTGATAATAATGACTTTAATCTGGCGCGATTTTACGCACGGACGTGCGCTCTAGCAGATGGGATTAAACATCTACCTCGGTATGTGTTTCCAGGCTGATAAGTCTCCGGGTCCCCCTCCACTCTCAGCCTGAACTCATGGTGCCCTTCCCTCCGGGTCCCCTGCGTCTGAGCCCGGAGGATCCGCCCGCAGAACCCGTCCGACCTCCCTCCGGAGGGCTCCTCCACGAACGCGGCGGCGTTGCACACAAAACTCGAGACGAAATAACACTGCAGGAGCAGCAGACGCAAATGCATCCCCATTTCTGGTCCCGCAGCCGAGGAGAGGTCTGTTCAATCAGAGATCAGAACCGCAGACGGAACGGACCGGTTCTCGCTCCCTCCCTCCGGGAACTCCCACTAAACTACAGGCGGCGTCACAGAGGGAGACCGAGAGGAGCCCATCCCGGAGTGGGAGCGCGTCTGGAGCGCACCGCCGTGAAGAGGAGCGGAGGGGAAGGAGGAGGGAGAAGCGCCGCTGATCCAGAATCAGCTGACTCAGAGTTTACCGAACCAGCGCGCGACAAAGGTCAGATCTTCCGGTTTCACTTCTGACCGGATGCGTTCAACTTTTAACCCGAACGAGTCACCAAAAATCTGGAGAAGCAAAATAATTAATCAGACTTTTAAAATGTCAGCTCACGTGTGCCCAAAACACAGGAAATAAAACATTTACCGAAACATGAGAATTTGTTTAGAGACAACTTGTCTCGTGCACGTCAGCCAAAACGAGCTGGCTAAATAATCTAATTTTAACACAGAACGAGCTCTTTAATCCTCTGAAATTACGTAATCTGCGTCATGTGTGATCCTCACAGCTCTCCGGGGTTTAGTTTGATAACGTGAAGGAGGATCAGTATTAACAGTGGCCAGCAGGTGTCGCCAGAGCGCCTCTTGGATTCTGTTTTACCTTCATGGGGTTCCAGACATTTACTCTTCCATGATTATTTTTTGTTTTGTTCCTTAAAGAGATGCATTTTTATTATTTTGCAAAAAAGAAAAGACAAAAACGTTTTCTGTCTGACTGATAAAATTGTTATTTTTAAAAATGAGACTAATGATGGGAGTGAATTTTAATCTTATTTTTTTATGGAATACTGGACTGAACTTAAAATGAACAGCCTCAACTAAAATAATCTATAGATTTTGCAATAAAAAGTTTAATACTTTTACTTTAATATTTAAGTCTTCATCAAAGCTCCAAGTAATTAAAAGATAGAACACCCAGAGCCAGGCGCGTTGCAAGCTTTTCAAAAGTGTGGGGGATGTTTTCTGTGCCTAAAATAATTTGATGTTATTCATCTTGTTAGTTTAATTTCCATAATAGCGGAGCAGGTGCGAACTTTAGACGCGTCACGCATGTCTCCGTTTTAAACATGTTTAAACTGTTCAGAACACAAATCCAGGCTCTGTCTCGTTAGATTGGTGTAACTAAAGTTTGTACTGAATGAAACTTTACATGAAACCATGTTGAAAAGAAAAGGATCCGATTAAATCGTTTCCCTCTCATTTACAGTCAGTACAGCGCAGTGCGCGTGGCTCTGGGGTTAATCAGGTTTAGTTGTTTCTCTTTGCAACAATCTTCACAAGAAGGTAAAACAGTTAAATGGCAGGTTACAGATATTTGACTGTTTATTTTGACGGATTAACTCAAGGATGTTGGTTGTTTTGAAAGAATGAGAAACCCGGTCTCTCTGAGGGATGTGTCACCTGGAAAAATGTTCTCTGATTATGAAACTTTGGCTGAACAGCGCTTGTTCCCAGCTCTAATATGGAGACGCATGACGCATCCAGTCCGAGGCAGAATAGCCTCTTCAGCTCAGAAAGCACCTGTAGAGACATTTGATCACGCACTAAGTTTATGTGGAGCAGAAGCGGTCGGGCCACGGCAGGTGAAACGTTCCTAGCCTACATGAAGAGAAACTGTTTAATTTTAACATTAATATGTTACTGGACACGCTGGTCTGGTTGGTTAGACCAGTGTTTGATGTGGAAAACACACACACACACACACACACACACACACACACACACACACACACACACGCGTGCACACACACACACACACACCAATTAAAATAATGCTGATAGCGTGGACTAGCAGGTGATGGTTTATGTATTTAAATGACGATCAGGCTGCTGTAAAATGTAATCTCCATCCACATCCAGACACAATTATCCTCTATTCTTTCTCTATTTGCTCTGCTCTTGTCTGGGCTGACGTAGCTGACGGTAAGTAAATTATATTTTCAGTTCAAGACATAAAAATTATTTTAGGATATTCTGGTCTGATTATTAGAAGGACAACATGAGCAGTGTAAATGATGAATGGCCTTTATTTGTATAGTTCTTAAGGTTCTACAACCCCCCAAGGCGCTTCACAACACATTCACACGCTGGTGGGTAGCGATGGGTTCCGAATTTAGTACTTTTCAAGGTACCGACTGAATTCCATAGTACCGACTGAGCACCGATTCACGTCATTTGAAACGGTGCCTCGTTTCGGTACCCGTCCTTCACAACAAGAACTTGGCTAGACAGCTGCGCATGCGCAAGAGTGTTATGTCGGTCGCTGCGAGCGAGTTGTAAACAGAGCAGCATGGTAGAGATAACACACGCTAAAGCTTGGGTCCACTTCACTAAATGTGATGGGTAACTGGGTGATGATGAAACCAGCGACAACGATCTAAGTGAGACATCCTCATCTTAATCTGTTCCGGTAGGTAAATAAAATGTTTAAGATAACGTTAGCTTGATTTGTTAGCTTCCGTTCCGCTAATGGTGCGTTCGCTTTCTCCTCGGAACTCCAAATTTCCGACTAGAAGAACATGAACGCGCTCTAAAGTTTGGCTTCACTTTACTAAATGCGACGGGTGACTGGGTGAAGATGAAACCAGCGACAACGATCTAAGTGTGAGGCGTCATCGTTTTAATCTGCTCCAGCAGCTAAATAAACGGTTTAAGATAACGTTAGCTTGATATGTTAGCTTCCATTGCCACCATTGTTATCAGCTAATGGTGCGTTCGCTTTCTCCTCAGAAATTCTAACTTCCCAGTAGGAAAAATCAAAGAAAAAGGACGGCAAAAGGAATGAAGATACACAGTAAATTTAGTTCACAGTAAAGATGTTTGCTTCAGTTTAATTATCAGCTTATAAAACTACAAGGACGATGTTAAAATACAAACAGTTGTATGTTATTTATCGTGATATTTATCAAATATGGTTATAAATTGAGAAAAAAATATATTTAATTATAAAAGAGAATTAAAATATTAAACACTCAAAAGTATCTAAAATTGGTTCCGTTAAGTACCGGTATCGATTCCTAGGTATCGGGAATTAGTACCGAATCGATTCAAATGTCAAAGGTACCCATCCCTACTGGTGGGTTAGGATGAGCTACGATGGAGCCACAGTTGCCCCGGGGCGCACTGACAGAGGCCAGGTCTGTCGAACGCTGGCGCCACCGGTCCCTACAACCACCACCAGCAGGCAAGGTGGGTTA
This sequence comes from Nothobranchius furzeri, assembly GCF_043380555.1. Classification (NCBI taxonomy): domain Eukaryota; kingdom Metazoa; phylum Chordata; class Actinopteri; order Cyprinodontiformes; family Nothobranchiidae; genus Nothobranchius; species Nothobranchius furzeri. The sequence continues at coordinate 84,337,486 of NC_091744.1, forward strand.
AGTGTCTTGCCCAAGAGCACAATTGCATTATTTTCTGGTCGGAGCTGGGATCGAACCTGCAACCTTCTGAGTACTGGACAACCCTCCTGAGCTACGCTGCTCCAAGCAGAGCCGTCTTTACTCTGAAGATGTTTAATAATCACTCGTTCATCGTTCAGGTGCTAAAACGCACAAATCCTGATGTGGAAGTGATTCCCTCTAATAAAGGCCGTGGTTAAACCTGAACCTTTAGACGTAAGAGGAATCCAATTTAGTTTCCAACATGTACATTTTTTTTAGTAAATGACCTTTTGTGGGACTTCTGTGTTTAAACAAATATGAAACGCATAATTTTCTGTGACTCTGGTGTCATCAGGCAGGCTTAATGCTGAGCCAGCCTGGCACGCTGATGCCACTCGGAATAACAACCCTTCAAACATCTCAAAGACATTTATCAGCTCTGATTGATCAAACTGTATTTTTTAAGAACAGAAACTGATCACTCCCTCGTGCCGTCAGAAGGAAACCTCGCCTTTGGCTATCACGCATAATTAGTGCTTTTAATGGGAAAGTGTTGATGTCCTCAGAAGGAACCTGGCAGCTGCAGAACTTCATTTGCATCACAAAATATCTCAGCCTGCTAGATGTGACAATGCCTTTGGCTAAAAGAAGAAATAAGTGGGAAATAAATCTTACACGGAGAAAAAACCTCCGACCTGCAGGTCCTGAGGCATAATTGACCTTTCCAGCAGACACTTGGACTCACAGGTGCGACTAATAACCTTCACCGACTCGCCCGTCTAGGTGAAACCTTATTTTTGCTCCGACACGTCAACTTCCTTCTCCCACTTAAAGCATCCTCCATAATGATGCTTTAAGTCCTAAATCAGAAGTAGTCACAGAATAAGTAAATGTTTTTGTTAGAATAAGGCGGTCGGAGTAAACTTTCGGAACAAAAACAACATTTTAAGAAAATAAAAGGAAAAAGTTCATAATTAAAATGATGTAGCTGACCCATGTAGGAAATGTAGGGGTTGAAACAAACAGCAGCTTGGAGCATTTTTCCCGCCAGATGTTTGGCTGAATTATGACTTTTCTATCCGGAACACCGGGAACATGCTTCCCATGTTATCCGTTTAACAGCAAAGGCTCGGAGACAAATGAGATCCATACATCAGACCCAGACACGTGTGTGTGTGTGTGTGTGTGTGTGTGTGTGTGTGTGTGTGTGTGTGTGTGTGTGTGTGTGTGTGTGTGTGGATCAAAACGAACTTGAAGCAGAGGGCAGCGTCCTTTACTTCAGTCTTCTTTCATAAAGTAAACAAAATGTTGTTTTTGACCTTTTGGCCTCGAGCAGCGAACTGTTATTTCCGCTCCGCTTAGAGAACATCCATCAGTCTCATCATGACTTTATTAAGGAGACGGCTCTGGAGAATGAAGGTCTGATGGTCGCGGAAGGGTAGTTAAACACACACACACACACACACACACACACACACACACACACACACACACACACACACACACACACACACACACACACACACACACACACACGCAATTCCATGTGCTTTCCAGTAGCAAGACCATAAAGCATTAAAAGCTGTGTGTGTGTGTGTGTGTGTGTGTGTTTGTGTGTGTGTGTGTGTGTGTGTGTGTGTGTGTGTGTGTGTGTGTGTGTGTGTGTGTGTGTGTGTGTGTGTGTGAGAACAACATAAAACAGCAGATTACAGAATCAAAGTTAATAAACACAAATAAAGTGAGATTAGATCAGACAAAAGGCTGAGCAGTTGCAGTGCAGCAGAAGGAACCTTCACTTCATTTTGATTTAAAAGTTTCTAGAAGGGTCACATCTGAGGTCATGAGGAAGCGGACTCCATGGGACGCTTTTGTCCAAAGGGACTTAAGTGATACTGAAGCCAGCAGGTCGCCCTTGAGGCCAACAACAATCACTAATCAGTCAATCCTAGGTGGCAGTGAGGCAGCATAATGGACCGTAAAGGGAAGGGAACAAGGAGTGGACAGTAGTGGGGGACGGGTGCAGGGAGGGTGCTAGTTTAGAAGATGCTCTCTGAAGAGCAGGGTCTTCAGGCGATTCTTGAAAATCGATAAGGTCTCCCCTGTTCTGGTAGTGCTTGGTAGGTCATTCCACATTTGTGGAACGATGCATGAAGAATCTGGATTTTCCTGAGCGTGGTGTAGGCACTGCTAGCTGACGATCCTTTAATGACCGGAGCGACCAGACCTTGATGTAAGCCTTTGCAAGAGGATTCAGGTAGATGGGAGCCGTACCATCCTGGACTTTGTATGCTAGTGCTAGCGATTTGAATTTGATGCATGAGCAACAGAACGAGACCGCGGATACAAGCGGCCTAAAGGAATTTTCTCCAAAGAGCGGCTGGGCTCTCCCTTAGAGATAGGATGAGAAGCTTGGTCATCCAGGAGGGGCTCGGAGTAGATCTGCTGCTCCTCCACATCAAGAGGAGCCAGTTGAGGTGGCTCGGGCATCTCCTGGATGCCTCCCTGGTGAGGTTTTCCGGGCACGTCCAACCGGGAGGAGACCTAAAGGTAGACCCAGGACATGTTGGAGGGACTATGTCTCTCACCTGGCCAGGGAACGCCTTGAGATTCCCCCGGAAGAGCTGGTCTAAGTGGCTGGGGAGAGGGAAGCCTGGGCCTCTCGACTTAGGCTACTACCCCGCGACCTGACTCCGGATAAGTGGTTAAAAATGCATGGATGGAACTATAAAAGCCAGCGCTGTAGACGGTTCAGGGAGGTTCTGCTCAGACACGTGAAAAGAGAGTTACAGTAGTCTAAGCGTGAGGAGATGAAGGTGTGGAGAACAGTCTCAAGTTCAGAGCGAGACTCCCCCAGCAGGTCCCTGAGGTCTGCTGACCTGTGTCAGATATAAAGCTGGTTAAGTTTCTAACCCAACAATCACTGAGATCTATGCTAAAGCTCTAGCCTAAAGTTTACAAAACTATCTAGTGTTACTTTACTCAACCCATCCGACAGTCAGATTTTTCTCCTTGTGAACGAGACGATTTCCTAACTTCAAACCAAATTTCCACACCGGTTAGGCATCCAGCAAAGTCTTTTTTTCTATTAAACTTCTGCAGGGGAGAACTAAGCCACAAACTTACTGGAAACAGAAGAAAAAGTGGATGTTGATGCTTTGAGCAAAGATTTTTTTCCTATAAATTTAAAATTTCCTCTTTAAAATGATTTATCGACCACTGAAACTGTCTGGGTCACTCGCAATTCTCTGCTTTAATCTTCCCACGAGAAAAATGATGTAATTATCTCAAGTATTAACCAAACATCATGGTTAGCCTCGATGGCGTTTCGTATTCCTGACGTCTTATCTTCCCGCTGCAGCAGTTTTTCTGTGTATTCTGATTGTACATCAGTTAATCCGGTTGTCTCGGAGACCAGGTGAACCTTTATGAGAATGTTGAGAGGCGTGTTGTAGGAGGAGGCCAACGCCATCGTCCGCGAGCATCAGACTGGTGGTGTTTAGATAACTGGTGTGACTTTTTAAAGGCTGTGATGCAAAATTTGAGTAAAAACAAAGAAAAGTCATTCTTCAGCAACCCCGATGACACATCAGCCACCCAACCAGGTGAGCAACACGATCATCATTCTGATGCGCGTCTGCACGTTTGAGTTTATGTGGCACAAACTAAGCTGCAGAGACCCGACAGACTTCATAAACAGATGTTAAGGAGAACAAAATGGGAATCGTTGATTGACGCCTGGCTGTCGAGAAACAAACGTGGTTAAAGAGCAAGTCACTCCAAATTAGGGATGGGAACCTTTGACATTTGAATCGACTCGGTACTAATTCCCGGTACCTAGGAATCGATACCGGTACTTAAATTTTAGATACTTTTGAGTGTTTAATATTTTAATTTTCTTTTATAATTAAATATATATTTTTCTCAATATATAACCATATTTGATAAATATCACAATAAATAACATTCAACTGTTTGTATTTTAACATCGTCCTTGTAGTTTTATAAGCTGATAATTAAACTGAAGCAAACATCTTTACTGTGAACTAAATTTACTGTGTATCTTCATCCCTTTTGCCGTCCTTTTTCATTTGATTTTTCCTACTGGGAAGTTAGAATTTCCGAGGAGAAAGCGAACGCACCATTAGCTGATAACAATGGTGGCAATGGAAGCTAACATATCAAGCTAACGTTATCTTAAACAGTTTATTTAGCTGCTGGAGCAGATTAAAACGATGATGCCTCACACTTAGATCGTTGTCGCTGGTTTCATCTTCACCCAATCACCCGTCACATTTAGTAAAGTGAAGCCAAACTTTAGAGCGCGTTCATGTTCTTCTAGTTGGAAATTCAGAGTTCCGAGGAGAAAGCGAACGCACCATCAGCGAAACAGAAGCTAACATATCAAGCTAACGTTATCTTAAACATTTTATTTACCTACCGGAGCAGATTAAGATGAGGATGTCTCACTTAGATCGTTGTCGCTGGTTTCATCATCACCCAGTTACCCATCACATTTAGTGAAGTGGACCCAAGCTTTAGCGTGCGTTCTTTCTACCATGCTGCTCTGTTTACAACTCGCTCTCAGCGACCGACATAACGCTCTTGCGCAGCTGTCTAGGCAAGTTCTCGTTATGAAGGACGGGTACCGAAACGAGGCACCATTTCAAATGACGTGAATCGGTGCTCAGTCGGTACTATGGAATTCGGTCGGTACCTTAAAACGTACCAAATTCGGAACCCATCGCTACTCCAAATCAACATTTTTTAGCTGATAAACTATATAAATGAGTGTCTGATCGTGCTGTAGGCAATGTAGTCAATAATTCGGCATTTTATTTCTTCTTGGTTAAAATTTAAATCTTCTGCCTAAAACTGTCAGTGTTGTGCCATTGTCAGGTAAAAACTCTGCACAGAATTTGAATTTAAATCTGCCATCGCTATTGGCTAAGAGGTACACTGTGATGTCACAATGCCGTGAGCGTGTGTATTTGTTAGCTGCTCCGCCCTCTCGGTCTGCTAGGCAACAGCACTTGTTGCATTTTTCAAACAGGAAGTGGGAGCTGAGTAAGAATCTGGTAGGGGGTGACTTGCTCTTTAACTGTTAATGAAACACACACACACACACAGTCGGCGTCCAGTGCACACGTCGACAGTGTGTGTGCTAAATGATCACAGGGCCTCTGTATTTATTATAAAATGCCAATCATCACAGTCGTCCAAAACGATAATAATGCACCAGCCGTAATTTGCATTTTCCTCCTCAAGCTGAATCAATCACTCATGACAAATTGGTTAAACTGTGGCAGAACAGAGGTATGTGTGGTTATTAGTTTCATGCAATCAGCAGACATCTCAGTTCAATTTCCAAACCCTCACTGGCCTGACACTCACCACAAATTTCTGCTTCTGTCAATCAAATTTAAGAAGCAATAGGAAGGCAGGAGTGTGAGGGAGGACGAGGAGTGTTGACGGTAGCCCTCAGAACGAGGCGAGTAACAGAATTTTAAGGGATTTAGATTCTGATTCAGACGAAGCTCAGGCAGGGGAGCGCGCCGCAGCTCCTGACTGTTCATTCTGTGTTCATGGAGTCAGAAGCTTCAGGTCAGGTTGTCCAAACCTTCAGAACTGCCGACTTATGGAGCAACTGGAGTGAAGGTTAGAGAAGGAATCCTGGCTTAGCTAACGGCTTCAATGAGCAGGAAAATCCAAATGTAGAGACCTCATAACATCCTCATCCTGCAGGAGCCGAACAGGGAGGAAAAATGGAGTCAACATTTAGACACGCACACACACGCACACACGCGAACACACACACACTCGCACAAACGCACACACACACTCGCGTGCACACACACACTGTTTATGGTTCAAAATCGAGTTAAACAATAGAATCAAAGCCTGAGAAACCTCAACAAAAGCTCAATATCCTGCTAAAACACACCGACAACCACCCGCAGCAGAAATCCAGAACCTCCTAAAGACCCGCAGCGCATCTGAAATTATTCTGTAAAACGTACGTCAGCTCGTTGCTTAAAGGTCGCCGTCATTTCTGTTCCTTCAGGACTGTTTCTCTCGGAGTGCAAAAGACAGAACAACTGGGCTGAAATTCTCTCTTAAGGGTTCTGGTGAAACTTCTGCTTCCTTCTCTTGTTGCTGTGGTTTTCAACCCTGGTCCCGGAGGGCCGGTACCCTGCACGTTTCAGTGGTTTCTCTGGTCCAACACACTTTATTCAGTGGTTGAATCACCTGTGCAGCAGCTCATCCGGCTCTGCAGAAGCCTGTTAATCATCTACTAATTGAAATCAGGTGTGTTGAAGCAGAGTTAAAACCAAAACGTTCATGGATACCGGCCCTCAAGGTCTGGATTTGAATAGCCCTGCTCTATGGAGTAAGACTCATGCCAAAAGGATCAACCAAAAATATCGTCCCACACAAAATACTGTAAATCTGAATAAAGCAACCAAACAAAACATTTCAGGTGCAAAATGTGTAAATTTAACAGAAATATAAATGTGAGAAAAAAATCACTGAAACCTAAATTCTTTTATTCATAAATAAACATTTATATTTGAAAAAGAAATATACTTTTTTCCTCATTAACTATTCACAGTTTATTTGTGACAAACTTTTGGTTTGAAGGTGCAGTGTGTAAGAATACAATACTATAACTTCAGTGAAATAATCAGAAAACGGTCTGATGTCTCAGTCACGTTGGAAGGAACTGAAACAGATTTTCAGGATTGTCAGTTTTTCTCTTCCCAAATAAAGGAAGGAGGGACGTAGTTTACCCTCAGGAAGTGTGAGGGAACGGTTGTCGTGTCCACTTTGAGCTAAAGCTGCAGCGCTGGCTTTTGTAGTTCCATCCATGCATTTTTAACCGCTTATCCGGAGCCGGGTCACAGGGACAGCAGCCTAAGTCGAGAGGCCCAGAGTTCCCTCTCCCCAGCAACTTTGGCCAGCTCCTCCGGGGGAATCCCAAGGCGTTCCCTGGCCAGGTGAGAGACATAGTCCCTCCAGCGTGTCCTGGGTCTACCTTTAGGCCTCCTCCCGGTTGGATGTGCCCAGAAAACCTCACCAGGGAGGCGTCTAGGAGGCATCCTGACCAGATGCCCGAGCCACCTCAACTGGCTCCTCTCGATGTGGAGGAGCAGCGAATCTACTCCGAGCCCCTCCCGGATGACCGAGCTTCTCACCCTATCTCTAACCCCCAAATTCCACTACCTCCGCTCCGGTCCGCCCCCGCCTTCTGCAGCCGCTGGCTTCCAAACTCAATTTTTCTTGGTACCCGCTCTACAACGGCTCCGCTCCGGTGCGGAGACCTGAGGTGAGCAAACGAGCATGAGCGGGATTTTCGAGATCTTGCGATACAGTCCGAGCAATAAACGCGGAAGTTAGATCCAAACACCCGTTGTGTGGGAGAAGCATCGAAATGAACTGTTTAATCTGCCCATCATGTGTGTTGAGAGATCAGCAGTGTTTGGATCAACAAAGTGTGACTACTTTGATAGTGGAAACTGTATTTATAGCTTACTTTTGTGCATTTAAAGTTCAGCCGCCACTGATAGTTGTTAAAAGTTGTTAAGCCTGTGCATATGAAACAAAAAACACCTTTTGTTTATCGATTGATTGTGAAAAACGGAAGTTGTGCTTGCTCCTTTTCCTGTAGGACGGTTGTGATTTCTGTCCATTTACCGCAGAGGTGCTCCGGCGTCCGGCAAAAATAGGATCGATTCTATTTTTACCGGACGCCGGAGCACGGCCGCAGTAGTGGAATTGCTCTGATTGACTACAACAGGACCGATTTTGCTCCGGCGTTCGTGTCGGAGCGGAGCGGAGGTAGTGGAATTTGGGGGTAAGGGAGAGCCCAGCCAGTCTGCAGAGAAAACTCATTTCGGCCGCTTGTCCTTGATCTCGTTCTTTCGGTCATCACCCAAAGCTCGTGACCATAGGTGAGGGTAGGAACGTAGATCGACCGGTAAATCGAGAGCTTCGCCTTCTGACTCAGCTCTCTCTTCACCACGACAGACCGGTACAACGCCCGCATCACTGCAGATGCAGCACCAATCCACCTATCGATCTCACGCTCCAGTTTTCCCTCACTCGCGAACAAGACCCCGAAATACTTAAACTCCTCCACTTGGGGCAGGACCTCATCCCTGACCCGGAGAAGGCATTCTACCCTTTTCCGAATCAAGCTTTTGTAGTTCGACCGGCAAAAATCTCTAGAGCTGTTTAAAGAGCGTGTAACACCTAAAATCAACCTTTTGTTGCTGATAACCTACTCTGATGAGTCTAATGGTGCTGTAGACATGTGTAATCATTATTTTGACAGTTTAGTGCAACTTACCTAAAATGTAATATTTCAGCCCAAAACCGTAATGATCTCTCATCTTCAGGTTAAAACTCTGCTGATTGCTGTAGGGCTGCAGAGTGACGTCTGTACCGTACGCATCATTTGGAATTCTAGGATGTCCAAAGAAGATTCCACCTTTCCCGCCTCTGATTGGCTAGAAAGGCTTTACGATTGGCTATTTAATTTAGCAGCAAACCGGCTGTCCTCGCTAAGTGCCGACTGTCCTTCTGCCACCAGCAAAAAGCTGTTCGGGTAGTTTTGTAAAAAAAATGTGAATTTAGCGCTATAATAACCATTCTGCCCAGTATGGGCTTGTCGTCACTCATGATTCCCCGTCCCTCTCTGTGTAGCCACGCCCACTAGGCCAAAACAGGGCCAAACGTCTGTAACAGAAAAATACAGATCCGAAAGTGAAAAAATAATCTGAACCTGAAGACATTTTTTGTACATTAATTAAAAAGTTCTGAATCTGAAAAAATGTAATCTGAGACTGAATGGATTTTTTTTTAAATAAAAAAAAAAATACAGAATTTTTTTTTGTAAAGTTTACTAAGAAAAATTCTAAATAAAAACACCATTGGGGTTTCAGTTCATAGAAATATTCCAAACGTTTGATTTTATTTTAAATCCAAGTCTTTCTTTTTCAAAGTTCAATCTAAAAATGTGACTTTTGCTTTCAGTTTACATATTTTCAATTTCAAATTTTTCTTTTAACTACACAAACATTATGGACCTGATTTAAGTCCATACCTAGGGGCTGCAGGACTTAATTATTTTAAAAGTCGACAGTCAAGTAATGAAAATCGAGTCGACTTTGACTAGTCATTGATGACGTTGTTTTTTAAAGACAAATTATTGATTTTTGCCACCATCTTCCCTTATTTACACTTTCCCCACCTAAACGTTTAAAGGCCAACCTTTGTCCCTGCAGCCCCGCATCTTTTCTGGCGCCTGGTGTTTTCTGGTGGTAAATCCAACAAACACCGACATTAATATGAGGAAGAATTTTAAATAGTTTCACTAAAAAAAACCTGCAGCTCCAGATTTTGACTTTAAGACATTTGATGCAGAAATTAACTTTAAATGCTGCAGCTGGAGTCGTAGGAAGAAGACACACACACACACACACACACACACACACACTTATAACTCCCTCTATGTTTCACAGAGCACCAGGCTGCTTTCCTTTCTGCTAAATCGTGATTTTGTTTTCATTCTTTTTCCAGAAAGAACCTCTGTGAACATTTCACTTCCAACTGCCCATGATTGGTTTGCAGGACTTGTGTTATGTTTGTGTTTAATTCAGGTTTCACGTCTCACTGCTGCAGGAGCAGCAGCCATCTCTGCAACCAGAGCAGGAATCCCTGCATGGAGAGGATGGATGAATGGAGAAGAAAATTAGCTTACGCACCAACTAAACACACCAAACATGTGGGCTGAAACAAAAGGAAGCTCGCCGAGGGCATCTCAGAAGAACCAACAGGAGTTTTAAGCTGCAGCTGCTTTTTCCCCTGTTCTGAATTGTTGGATCCGTCTGAAAACAAGTGATCTGTGTCTCAGCTAAATCCTTCAGAGTCATATTTTGTTGCAACATGACAAACTTTGTTCATCTTGTAGTGAATTAGTGTCACTGACAAGCCTGAGCGGCTGCTTCACTAAACATTCCTTGATTTAGCACCAAGAGTTTCATCAGAGGAACGCTCGGAGGGACGAGGATGTTCGGAGGTGATTCCTGAAAGGGCAGAGTCAGCATCCTCTGAGGAGGAGACGCTCATAAAGTGGTTGTTGTGTTTGTTGTGTTTTTGTTTATCTTTCTCATTGATGATTGAGTATTTTGTCGTTCTGGGCTGAGTTTTGCTGTTCGTCCTGTTCACTGCACACGGCCGGTCCGATCATTAGCACCAGCGTTCAGTCTTACATTTGGGTTTTCCCTTTTTCAGGCATCTCCAAACATCTTTACAGCAAAGTGACAAAAAAAATGTCCCCAAATGCAGGCTGAAAAAACAATTTCACCTTTTTTCTGGTGACAGATCTGTTGGGATTCAGCTCATGGCAACAAACCATTCATCACATCTAGAGTTTCCCTTCTCACTTTATTAAGGACAGGAGGGTAAAAAATGAGCATATTTGTTTAATTTCACTTTGTTTCATGAATAATTATTGTTGTAGTCAGAGTGCAACACCAGCTGTTGCCCTTTTACCGGCGACAATTACGTTTCATGAGTTAATCATTGGGAGTCCTTCACTTGTAATAAAGGACGAATATTAGTCACTGATGCTGCAGCGGATGGTTTCAGCTGATCCACTGCATCATCGATGAGGAGCATCAACGGATCTGAAACAGACCCTAAACTTTCTCATCAACACCGCTTCTATCAACTCCATCACTATAACTCTTTGTAATAATGAAGGGATTAACCTTCAGTACTCTGATTTGATCATTTACTCAACAACATAACTGTAATAAAGAAATAAAATAGGCCTTTCCTACCTATAGATCCTCCACCAGGGGGCAGCAGCCATTAAGAAGATTGGATAAGACAGGTTACTGATGAAGGTACTAATCCTGATGCTCCATCTGGATGATCTAAGGTCAGAATTTGTGTGAATCACAACCATTAACTCAGCTCCCTTTTTTGCAGCACCAGGTCATCTACGGCAAGCTGACTGGACCACTAATGGCAGCCCTGGTCTAATGAGACCCATTGGCCACTTTGATATGAACCTGGAAGTGTTTTGATGTGTTCGTGAGCATTCAGGTGAAAGAGCATAACGTTTCTGTCCTGTTGCTCTTCTGTCTATCCGCTGAATAATTCATCAGTGTTGTCAGAACTCGGGGAACACCATAAATTAATTTGAGCTTTTGGGAAGTATTTCTTGAACCCCGAGGTGTCATCTGCTGTGCATCAGAATGCTAATGCTCTTAAAGTACTCCAGTGGTACTAAGAAAGTGCCTCCTTGTTCATGTTTGAATGCTGAAGTAGCAGAGACCATTTTATTGCCTCAGTAAGGAGCCGGTGGCTTACGGGAGGAACAATCGCATCGTCCCTCAGGTAGCCGCTCCATTTTCCATCGGCATTATCCGATTTCTGAATCCATCTGAAACACTTTAGGAACTAACCACTTTCGGTGGAGACCAAGCGGGAAGCTCCCACAGCTCACCTCATCTAATTTCCAAAGACACATGCTGGTCCGCTCACAGACCCGCCAAAGCCTCGTGGAGTTTCACACACATTTTCTACATTCTCTAGGGAGCAGTCCTCCCTCATATGTGTGTTAATGAGTCACTGCCTCAGCAAAAACCAAGCCTTGGACAGAACCGAAGGTCTGGAAGAACCGAACCTTCCCCCAGAGACTCCCCCTGTCAAGACACGTCTCTCCTCTCCCAACCTGATAGTTTTCCTGCAATTTTTCAAGTCAGCGTTTGCAGCAAAAGACTTTGTCCAAACTCAGCTCAAGGCAGTGTGTGTGTGTGTGTGTGTGTGTGTGTGTGTGTGTATTGCAGATAAATGAGCGAGCTTCGTCTTCGCTCTGCCTGACCCTGCTGACTCAGCATGTCGTCAGCTTCTCATTTAGTTACAACAGGTTTGCAGAAAACTTGTTATTGACGAGGCTAAACTGTCATTCATTTGTTTATTTGTTTATTGAAGGATCCCCATTAGTCTTCACAATAGTGAAAACTATTCTTCCTGGGGTCCACTTGATAGAAGAAACAAAAACAAAAAGAAAACACATACAACATCACATAGACAGTGTAGGATTAAAAGTACAATATTTCATATACAATGTGAGGAAAAACACAAGAAACTCCTATAAACAACCTCATAAAACATAATCATAAACAAGCACTAAAAAGTCTATTTAAAAATGGATCAATAAAATGACAACAATAAAAAAGTGTTAATGTCAGGGTGTTAATTCTACAAATCAAAAATCTATTAATCTTATTGAAATAGCTGTAACTGTTGTCTGGTATAAGTTTGTTTTTCTCATTTCTTGAGATTCACTTTAAACGCATCATGAACAGCTGCTGTTGAGAAGGATAAAATTTTGAAATCCTGCAGCATTATCACTTGTACTCAGGGCTGGACTGGGACAAAAATTCAGCCCGGGCATTTTGACTGGAGACCGGCCCATCACCTGTTTTTTTTTGGAAAAGACATTAAGCCTTATGCTGTTTCTGACACACACCAACGTACACTTTCTTGTTGGTAATATTTATGTATCAATCTAATAAACGTAAACCTACACCATCCTTCCTATCCTGGTATTCTAAAAAGTAGGGTTGGGGGTAACTGATTATTTTTTAAATGATTATTCTGACGATTATTTTATCGAATAGTCGACTATTCTAATGACTATTTAGATGATTAATCTAGCGATTACTTTTCTATTGCACAATTAATAAAAACCAAAAAATTCTCAAATAAATTCCTCCAAAAAATTGATAAGTCGTTACTGTAAGAGAATAAACACTACAGGCCTTCCATTTTGTATAACACTGCTTTTATTGTGTTGCGGTTGTTTATGTTCTGGTGACGTGTAGAACTTGGGAGTGCAGGCTGCTGCCTGAGAGGTGGTTGGAGACGGAGTGTCTCCATGCTGCTTTGTTTTGTTCACTTATGTGCATGAGGCAAGTGGTGTTACGACCCTTCCTGGGGAGTCACGTGTTTCTCCTATTTTAACTGTAAATCCTTCTAGCTGTTATATTTATAACAAGAAACAGATATTCGGACAGAATATTTTCACGTTTATTCGAATATGATTGTGGAACACACCCAGCATCATAATAAATGAAGTCATATTTATGCCAATTTAAGCCTTTATGGGTGACCAGGACTCTGTGTTTATGAATGTGGAAGACACCCAGCATCCTGTGATGGCACTAATAACATCAAGAGATAATAAATAAGGTAATATTTAGGTCAATTTAACCCTTTACACGTGACCAGGACACTGTAATCAATTTTTGGCAAGGGAAATGATCATTTGTTGCCATTTTTGAGGTGTTTATGAATGTGAAAGACACCGGCATCCTGTGATGGCACTAATAACATCAAGAGATAATAAATAAAGTAATATTTAGGTAAATGTAACCCTTTACAGGTGACCAGGACACTGTAATCAATTTTTGGCAAGGGAAATTATCTTCTTTTTTTTTTTTTTTGTGCCATTTTTGGGGTGTTTTTGATGACACAGTAGGCAGTATGAGTACAGTAACGTCAACAGATAATACATAAAACCCTTATTTGGTCAATTTTAGCCTCCATGAAAATCTTAGCGATTCAATCACTTTTTGGCAAGTAAAATGCCATTTTAGTTGTCTACAATTAAATCATCAATAAAGAATTCAAAGATATTTTGAGGCATTTCTTATAGGTAAACGGGAGGGTGTAGTCTATTTGGCAAGTGACAATCTTAATTTTATGTGCTGAAGTGCTTTTATCTTGTTACTTTTAAATAGAGCAACGTAATGAATAGCAACCTACACAGTGTCATTGTAAAGCCAAAGCTTGATCATTTTAAATACTTTTTTTCAAGTAAAAATGTGCCCCAAACTAGTTAACTGTGGCTCCATGTCAAGTAGACTAAAGAAAGGAAGGGGAAAAAATTTTATCGCTGGAGAAATGTTTATTTCCATTTATACAACGTTTACATTCAATACAGGGTGCCATTTTACATTGTTTATTTTTTTAGTATCAAGGCTGTAACATAAAGAAAGCCAGTTCTTACCACAAAGTTTGTGGCACAAACCATCTTTTAATCGCAAATATTGCAAAAAGGATTAATATATCCTCATTGTGAACGTTTAAGACAAATAGCAACAATTAAAACAACTTCCGAACTGGAAAAACTAATGTGGCAAGGTGCAGAAACGAATGCCCGGGCGGGATTCAATCCCCAGACTCCCGGGTGAGAGTCAAACGCTCTAACCAGTCAGCCAAAGGGACATCTCCTTGGCCCAGTAGCCAGGGTGCATCATCAATCGGGATATTGTGGATGCTCACACTGCCACATCTTCCTCCCTCTTTCCACAAGCACGTCCTCGTGCTCCCGCGCAGGCTGCCACAAACACTGCCACACTAATATCCGCGATAAACATCTGTTTAAGTACCGGAAGAGGTTATCTTTGCTTTCTGAATGTCCATATTGCTAGATATGCCGAGTTTTAGGGCGAAATCCTGGGGAATTTTGTCTAGAAATGCAATTACCTAACCGTGCGCGATCCCGCGGTGGCTAATCATTTTTTGGCAGTGAGTCAATTTATGGCACAACACCGGCTCGGGTTTCTCCTCCTCCCTCTTTTCTTCTCCAACCTGTCGCTGGGCTGAGGCTCCATCACTTCCTAAATTGATCTTACTTGAACCTTCACTACCAAACAACTGTGAGATTTTAACACATGTGCCAGCATCAACCTGAAGGGCCAGTTTCTTTTTTAGTCGAATTTTCTCCGCTTCTCCTTTCCGTTTTTTGTTCTCCATTTTGTTAAGCTCGTCTGTCTGTTTACTGAGATTCACAAACAACTGGCGGGTGCATCAGACCTCTGGCTATTGGTCCAGCCCAGAGTGTATTATTACCAATTGGCCAATCCACCAACTTTTACGAGGCGTCGCGTGGGGCGGCGCGGACTAGTTGCCCACAACAACTAGAGGCCAGGAAAAAAAAAAAAAACAGACACCGGCCCATAAAAGATGAAGGGGTCGGCCCAGCGGGCAGTTGCCCGCTATGCCCTATGGTCAGTCCAGCACTGCTTGTACTGCTTCGTTTTCACACAGAACAAGACCCCCCACACACACACACACACGCGCACGTGCGCACGCACACACACACACACACACACACACACAGCCTGAAGCGCAGAATACGGAATGCAGAATATCAGCAGGGGGACAGGTTGAGACAGAATGTCATGCGTCTGTGACAGTGTGTGTGTGTCCTGTCACTGTGACCCGATTCTTTCTATATATCTCCGACCACTGGGCAAAATCCTAAATCGGCACAGTCTTAACTATCACATCTATGCTGATGACTGTCAAATATACGTGGCACTAAAAATGGAAATGTGGACTCTCATCTTGCGGTATGTCTGGCAGACGCAAAGGGCTGGCTAGCGGCCAATTTCCTCAGGCTGAATGATTTAAAGACTGAGTCCATTGTCTTTGATACCCGCAATCCTTCTGGCTCTCATTCCACTTTTGATGGTTTAAACCCCAAGCAGTGTGTAATAAGCCTCGGGGTAAAAATGGATGCCAACCTTTCAATGACTCCTCAGATCAACTCAGTGGTGAGGTCTTGTTTTTATCAGTTACGCCGCCTATCTCGTTTCAGACCGATCTTAAAGAGGAAGCACTTGGAATCAGTCATCCACGCTTTCATCACCTCCCGCTTAGACTACGCTAACGCATTATTAGTTGGAACTCCTGTCTCTGCCCTGAACCGGTTGCAGGTTGTCCAAAATGCCGCTGCTTGGTTTTTAACAAACACAAGCCGACATAGCCGTATTACACTAGTCCTGACACTTCTTCACTGGCTCCCCATCACATTTCGTGTGTGTTTTAAGATCTTGATGTTTGTTTTTAAAGCCCTACACGACCTAGCTCCTCCTTACCTGACCAACCTGCTGACTCCCTATGTACCTACTCGTATGTTGAGGTCAGCTGACCGTCTACTGCTTTGCACTCCCCAGATGTCCTACAAATCACAAGGTGAACGTGCATTTGTCCATGCTGCCCCCATGCTCTGGAACTCACTGCCCATTACAGTCAGGCTGGCATCCTCTCTGCCTGTCTTTAAATCTCGTTTAAAAACCTACTTTTATGACTTGGCTTTGAGACAGTGATTCATGTCATCCTGTTATGATTTTATTGTTGTGTTTTATCTTCTTATTGTTTTTACTTTTGTTTGAATTGATCCTGCCTGTTCAGCACTTTGGTCAGCTCTCACGCTGTGTCTTAAATTGTGCTACAGAAATAAAGTTGGTCTGGTATGGTACTGTGACACGATTGATCATGCGCCCTGGCTACTTGTACGGGGGAGATCTCTGTTTGGGTGACTGGTTAGCACGCGTGACTTTCACCTGGGAGTCTGGGGATCGAATCCTGATTGGACCATGTTTTTATATCCGACACAGATCTCTCTGAAGAACTCAGCATTGACGGCTTCAGCAACGCTGTGCCACTCCGTGGATTTTCTCTTATTTGTTTTGCAAAAGCACTTCCTTTCATTTTTCCACCGCACCCACAGGTACCTCAATTTCTGCTTCTGTGAAATAGCGCTTCCATGATCTGCCTTGATCTACGGCCGGCATCGTCATTGGCGGAGTGCTGCAACAGCCGACGGACGAATATGCATGAGCTCCACAAGGCACTTTGCACTGACCATTTATGGCAGTAAGTGGGCGTAGTGAGGGCGGGATGTGACTAAAAAGCAGCTGAGAACCTTTCTAGATAGTCTCTGATTTATGAAGCGGAGGTTGCGTGCAGCTGTGCGTACTCCATGTTTGATAGATCACAAACCTGCTTGGCGTAAGTACATTTTTTTTATTTTTTTGCTGAGCTTAAGTACGGTTTTAGTAAGGATTCTACGCCATGTTTGATAAATGAGACTCCTGGTCTCTAGCTCAGTGTTTTGCTACAAATGGAACCGACTCAAATAAAACGCTCCTTTAACGGCTGAAATTTACTCCCCTGTAAACAATGGAGATGCATTTTAACACCTCATGAAATGGTCCATCTTTAGTCACTAATCATAAAGGCTCAAGACATAAATCTGCCAAAGTCAATTCAACTGAAATTCTTACGATTTTACGAAGAATTTCCAAAGTTTGCCGTTGAGGTGCGAAAAAAAAACATGTTTCCAATTTCCCAGCAGATAAAGGACAGACAACGATTATAATGGACAAAAAATATGACCAACAGATGCTCGAAGACTGGAAAACATACAAAACGTTACTAAAAGACCCAACGAAGTAAAGAACACCATGAAGAAATAGCTGAAAATGGCAAAATGAAAAAACATAAAAACAAGGGATACCAGCATCCTGTTTCTTAGAGGATTCATAGCACCCCAAAAATACACAAGCCTCTATGAGACCCATTGCTAGAGTGCAAAGATCCACGTCGCAGAAACACTCAAAGAAGATCTCAAGAAGATTAGAACAAATGATGACACTAATATCATATGAAGTCATATAGAAGACCATTTCACGGGTTAAATTCAGAGATAAGATTTTAAAAATGGTTTTTCAGTGTCCCATAACTTTATAGACATGCTTGTGCAGACCACACCAGAGACACTGTCGGATTGGGAGGAGAGAAGAAGAAGAAGTGCAAAACTGTAAAAGGTGGATAACTAAAAATCATTTTTTGAAATCTTATTTCTGATTCTAACGGGTCACTCTGAGAGTTTCATGCAGGCTGAACATGAAACTAGCCTCCTACACCTATCTCCTGCATTAGCTTCTGACAGATCCACGTCACACTGTCACGATCATTCAAGGACTCACCCATCTAGACTCACGACGGGGAAGGCTTTTGTTGGTTTAGCATCCAGGAAACAGCAGAGAACGTTTCGGCAAGTAGAAGCTAACTGTTAGCATTAGCAATTCCACCACACAGCAGAACTCCTCCAGGCTTGTGTTATTTGTGGTGATAAAACATCAACATTGCAGAGCAAACAGAGTCAGTGGTAGCGTCGTGTTGCTGTTAGCCAATCAGAGGAGAGATGTCCAAATATCAGGAAATAAGACTCCAAACGTCTGAAGCTCAGCTGTGATGTGGCTCACTTCTAGTTCCTGAAACAGGTGGACCAAGATATTCTCCCCCAGAGTACGACTTACGAAGGATTAATTCCTGCTAGAGACCTCTGCTAACGTACGGAGTAAGCGGGTGAACCACACCTTTAAAGAAAAACCCACCTTTGATAGTCAAAAGGACTTGAACAGTTATCCACACTCATTTACCGTTAAATACCACCAGCTGCACTTTTGCCTTAAATTAAGAGCATTTGTCATTTTAGTTTGCTTGATTTGTAGCAGAAGTTCTTTTTTATCAAACAGCAGCAAAAACAGAGCAAATGGCTCAAGCCTGTGCAGGATTTGTACGACTGACACCGAGAAGCAGCAAAAGGTGAAGACGACGCTGAAGTAAATGCTGAATCTGGTACTTCTTTTAAACTTTTCATCAGTCAAACATCTGAATCTTTTCTGATTTTCTTTATCCACATTCTAACCTCTTCTATCCTGCATCTTTTCATTTCTAACCATTTTTTCCTACTGCGTTCCCGTGATCCCTGATCGACTTCCCGCCAGCCCCCGTCGGTTCAAACCAAAACGTCCCGATGTTCGGTGGGATTACAAACAACGTGTTTGTGATTTAGCAGAGATTCCGCCAAGGCTTGAAATTAAAACTGAGCCAAACATCCCACCATCGATCTTTTTAATTAAAACAAACAAGTAAGTTGGAAAAAGACACAAGAGACGGGAATTCTGTATGGTGTCAATATTTTTCCATTTCAGAAGGTAATTGTTGTTTATGAATGTGTTTTTTCCCCTATAGATTAAAAAGCTTTATATTTTACTTAGAATCCAGCTTTGCATACTGTTTGCGTGTGTGTTTGGGTACCAATACAGGTGCTGGTGCACATGGTCAGTCATCTGGATTACGGTAATCCTAGCAGGGTTAGTGAGAAATCAAATGGACACGTTTCTCATCCAAGGAAAAAATAAGGGAACAACAGTTTAACTGTAAGATTTTTGTTTGCACATCAAACCCCAGCTCCCTTTCTACCGGGGTCTTATTGTTCTGGATAAGGTCAGGGTTCACCAGAGGTCATCAAAGTCCTAACGATGGAGGGATGAGGGATAACCAGCTCCCGTTAGCAAAGTGCTCCATACTTTTGTTCTGAAAGGAAAAAACATTTTGGATGACAGGTCAAATGTCTTCAAGGACACAGAGTCTTTATTTGACTGAACCGGTCGCCGGCCCCTCCGACCACCGCCAGCAGGCAACGTGGGTTAAGTGTCTTGCCCAAGGACACAACGACAGCAACAGACTGAGCGGGGCTCGAACCTGCAACCTTCCGGTTACGGGGCGAGCACTTAACTCCTGTGCCACCGTCGCCCATCCCGGTTCATTACACCCCCAGTTAACATCGATGTTGCTTTGTTTCCGTCTGCACGTTTCCCATGTTGTGCATCTGTCCTGCTTCATCCCCATTAAGGCTGTGAGCTCTGATTTACACACCGTGTTAGGGAGAGCTGAGGCAGCACGTTTCCTGCCCGGCTCACCGTTTACGCCCAATAAAACAACACTGCAAACATTCATCCAACAGGGCATCGTATCCATTATGGAAAAGCAGAACAAGAAGAAGAAAGACAGAAGACTGGAGCAGCAAAGTGAAAGAGATAAATGGGTGAGTTCATTTTCCATTATGAATGAGTATCTCCGCTCTCTGCTTTGTTAAAATGATTTTTTCTTAGAGTAACATATGGTGCTGGTGCAGCAGGAGTTTGTTTTGAGTCCTGAATGATCAGAGCTGGTGTTTTCAGCCTGTGATGTCTGCAAAGGTCCTGCAACGGAGCCTCCGATGTGTCCGCACGCAAAACGCCATCAGTTTAATAAACCTCATCCTCATATATCAGCAGCATTTAGAAATCTCACATTAAACTGTTTTGAAGACAGCATGTTCGTTCGTTCGTTCGTTCATTCACTTTATTTTATTTATAAAGCCCCTTCCCACCCCCAATCCAGGGGGCCCAAGGTGCTGAACATAGTGCAGAGAAGCAGCACAATAAAACAACTCTATAATAAAATAACGAAATATAAACATTTAAAAGCAAACAACAAAAGAGATCAAAACCATTAAAGCGTGAATAAAAACAACAAAGAAACAGATCTAAAATACAGCTTAAGCCTTGCTTTAAAAGCGGGCAGCGATGTGGACGGCTTGGAGTTGGTTCCAAAACCCATTCCAATATTTGTTGTTTTTTTGACACTGAAATAGTTCCAAATGTTTGCGGTAATGAAGACAAGCACACGTGGTTTTGAGATATTATGGT
The DNA here is from genome assembly GCF_043380555.1 of Nothobranchius furzeri. Lineage (NCBI taxonomy): Eukaryota > Metazoa > Chordata > Actinopteri > Cyprinodontiformes > Nothobranchiidae > Nothobranchius > Nothobranchius furzeri. The sequence continues at coordinate 84,357,897 of NC_091744.1, forward strand.
ATTTATTTAGTTATTTTCAAAAGTGATCAAACATTTCATTGGGCTGCAACTGCCGGAGACTAGTTTGAGACTTGGACACTGACTGAAGATTGGTTGGAGGTTAGAATGTAGTTAGATACTGAGCTGGAGAGACAAGCTAGAGGCTTGTTCAAGACTTGTTTAGAGACTAGTTGGAAACTAGTTGGAGACTTACAGAAAACCCTCAACATTAGCCTGAGACTAGTTGTTGACTTGTTAGAGACTTGTTGGAAACTAGTCAGTTACTTGTTTGAGAATAGCACCAAGACTAGCTGTAGACTTGTTAGAGACTTGTTGGAACACCGTTTGAGAGTTGCTGGAGACTAGCCATGACATTAGCTGTAAACTTGTTAGAGATTAGCTGGAAATTAGTTGGAGATTTGAAACAAATATTCAAATTTCTCATTAATCACAATGATTATTAATGTAAAACACTGAAGTGTATTTCACTTATGTGTATTAGTAAAGAATTGCTGAATTTAATTTTTACTTGCGTGTGTGTGTGTGTGTGTGTGTGTGTGTGTGTGTGTGTGTGTGTGTGTGTGTGTATGTGCATGTGTGTGTTAATGTTTTTAACCTGTTATGGGAATCTGGGGTCATTTTGTAAAGCACTTTGTTTGAAAAGCGCTTCATAAATAAATCTGATTGATTGATTAAAAGATTGGTCCAATTTGTCATAATTTTGCTACAAGGTGTCTAAATCTGTTTTATTTGGGCACCGCCTCCGTGCCAAAGCCTTCTCACATTTCTTACACTTTCTGACATAACAGAGATTAAGGTGGGTTTCGGAAGCTCGGGATGAATCTGTGACTGTTCAAAGACAGATTTACATTCGCAGCAGCATGAGAACGATGCCCTGCAGTCACTGGGAACCCTCAAGAACATTCAGAGACATTTTGCAAATGATTTTTAGGCCTACGGTCACAGCTCACCGAGCCAGTCTCTGTACTTTTCTGTCATTATAGGAGCGGATAAAACCAAGAGCTGTTTTGATTCCTGTGATGAGCAAATGATGAAACGGTCTATTTTTTTTTACCCGCAATCAGTAAGACGAGAAAATCTGCCAAGTTCCTTCCATTCACTGATTACAGGATCGTTCAAAATCGGCGTCCCCACATCCACCATGATGAGAAGCGAGTGCTGTGCAGGAGGTTGGTACGGAGCTCACTGTGTGAGAGCAATCTGATTTCATGAGTGATGCTGATGATGCGCCTCGAACCAACAAATGACGCACGTGTGGGATTAATCTGGTCCTTGAGCTAATTCAGTGTTCAAACACGAACCTTCAGATTCTTAGGTTCTCCTTTTTCCTTCTTTTCCTAAATATAGTGGATCAAACAAGATGTAGGGTATAAAATAATCTGACACCTGTGACAGTACAAGTTTAGGTTTTGAATCTGTCAACAAGTGGGGAAAGTTTGGATTTAGTTTAAGTTGCATGATTTGCGTTTTATTGTTGACATGCTTGTTTTATGTTTTGAATGGCCTTTTCCTTTGTGGTACATCCCAGAGACACTAATTAGAACAAAAGGGAACAGGTGTGGAATGCCCGCAGGTGCAATGGACTCAAAAAACGAGGTATGAAAAGGAACTGAGGAAGGAGTCCAGAAGAGCAGGAGACACCAGAGACATGCTTGAGGCCTGGACGGTGAGGTCTCTGGCATGGACACAAACGCCCAACCACCCTGGAATGCAGATCGGCACCTGGAGCACCGTCCTGGGATGTGGACAAGCGGCCAAGTGTGGAGGATTGTGGGTTGCCCTCTTCGCGCAATGTTGGTGCTGGTGCGCCTGTGTCTTGTTAGGGCCTTGGGCCGAGGAGGGCGTGGCGTGTCCAAGGAGCGGAGCTGTGCCAGGGGGCTGCAGAGAGACTGGCGGTGTGTGCAGCAGCCAGCGGGCGAGGGAACGACGCTGGAGCCACGGTAGCAGCACAGACGGGTCGCTGCAGGAGGTCGACTTTGTGCCTGACAGCCCGGTGACTGACGTGGAGCAGACTGGGTCCTAGCTACGTGGGTCAACACGGTCAGCTGGAGCCAAGAGGTGGCTCCTTGTACTGGACACCGTCCCGCCCCTGGTGATGCAGGATGTTTTAGGCCGTTTTCAGGACTGCTATTATGTTTTTACTTCTTCAGCCCTAGAAGACTGGAACTTTTAGCGTTGTCCTTGCTCCTCCCAATAAATGATCTGTTTTAGACTTCAGTGGGCCCCCTGCCTGTTCTTTGGACCATGAGTCACTTGTTTCCCTCTTGTATCCGGAACCTGCAGCCATGGCCGGGTTGCTGCGGGGTGACAAATCCCGAAGTTGAAGTTAGCTTTCTGTTTAGCTCTTTACTGCTGATGGTCAGAGTTTTGGCTCCAAATTAGTTCAACTTGTGTTGAGTTGATGTTCCGTCCAAACTGTTCAGGCTCAGATCTCTGAGCTGTTTAAACATGCTTTTCATCAGCATTTAGAAAAGACTTAGCAGAAGCAATTATAGCACAGGGCTCTGTGACAGTTTGGAGCAGACTTTGGATAAAGATGGCAGCAAAACCAAATAATATTACATGACAAAAGGCCTGATGAATTTTGTTTTGTTCAGTTTCAACTTAAGGTTTTAGCAGTTTGTGTTTATGTTGAAATATTATTTGTCTTTCCCCGAGCAGCTTCGTGTCTCAAAAGGTCCCAAGACCAATTTAAAGGAGTGGAACACCCCTTTAGTCCACACAATGCAGTGGTTTCTGGTAGGAATTTTGATTGCTTCTAGCTTTTGATTGATTTTTTTAAACTGTTTTGTGTTGTTTTTACAACTATGTTGTGTGTAACATTTTTCCTGTAACTGTGTAATGCTTGCCGCTGCCTGTCTTGACCAGGTCTCCCTTGAGAAAGAGGTTGGGGTTAGGGTGGGGGTTGCCGATGAATCCTTTTCCAGGAACTAGAAGTGAGCCACCACAGCTGAGCATCAGATGGCAGGTTCTGGACACCTCGACCCGGACTGGATAACTGCAACGCAACTAACACTGACTTGCATAACACAAGGAGTTTTGCCGTGTGGTGGAGTTGCTAATGCTAACGATTAGCTTCTACTAGCACTAGCAGAAGAAGAAGAAAATATAATTTCTATAGCGCCTCTCAAGATAAAAATCACGAGGCGCTTCACAAAAACAAAAAATGTAAAAACATAAAAACACATTTAGAAAATGTTTCAAGTATATTTAAAATGAGCAAAAATAGACAATTGTGGTTAAAAAAGTGTTAAGAAAGAGAGAGAGTGAACAGGAAAGAGGGAAACCAGTGGATCCTGAGGAAGGTGGAATAGGTGGGGAGAGCAGAATAAAGAGAGAGGTGAAGAAGGTCATACAAAAGCCAGCTTGAACAAGTGAGTCTTCAGCTGCTTTTTAAAGGAGACCACTGAGTCCACTGATCTCAGGCTCAGGGGGAGAGAGGTCCAGAGTCTGGGGGCCACAGCAGCAGATGATCTGTCACCTTTGACCTTTAGCCTGGTGCTGCACAACCAGTAGGCTTTGATCACTGGACCTCAGGGACCTGCTGGGGGTGTAGGGACTAAGAAGATCACCAATGTAAGATGGTGCTTGTCCATGTAAGGCCCTATAGACCAGAACCAGGATCTTGAAATGAACCCTGAAGTTGACTGGCAGCCAGTGAAGCTGGAGGAGAAGCGGGGTGATGTGGGTGTGTTTGGAGGACTTGGTCAGAAGCCGAGCACAGGCGTTCTGAACCACCTGTAGACGGTTCAGGGAGGTTCTGCTCAGACACGTGAAAAGAGAGTTACAGTAGTCTAAGTGTGAGGAGATGAAGGTGTGGAGAACAGTCTCAAGTTCAGAGCGAGACAGAATGGGACTCAGCTTAGCAATGTTCCTGAGATGGAAGAAGGAAGAGCGAACAAGAGAACTGACATGAGAATCCAGGGTGAGAGCTGGGTCAAAGGTCACGCCAAGATTCCTTACAGAAGGTTTGGTGTGGGAAGCAAGCTGACCAAGAGAGTCTCTGACTTTGGGAACCAGCTTGTCTGTGGCACAGATGAGGATCTCAGTCTTATCTTCATTCAGCTGAAGAAAGCTCCCACCATCCAGGTTTTGATGGAGTCTAAGCAGGTGTGTAACAGCTGCAGCTTAGACATCTCATGGGGCTTAAAGGAGATGTACAGTTGGATTTCATCTGCATAAAGATGGTAGGAGATTCCCTTGAAGGAGCTCAGGATGTGCTGAAGAGGAAGCAGATAGAGGAGGAAGAGCAGAGGCCCCAGCACAGAACCTTGTGGGACACCATGGGTAAGGGAGGTGTTGGAGGACCTAAACTTGGAGACGGCCACAGAAAAGGAGCGCTCAGAGAGATAAGAGGAGAACCACTCCAGAGCAGATCCTGATAGGCCTACCCAGTCTCTCAGCCTCTCCAGTAGCAGGTGATGGTCAACAGTGTCAAAGGCTGCAGTCAGGTCCAGCAGGACCAGAACAGAACAGAGACGTTCTCTGCTGTTTCCTAGACGCTAAACCAAAAACAGCCTTCCCCGTCATGAGTCAAGATGGGTGAGTCCATGAATGTTAAGTGACAGTGTGACGTAGATCTGTCAGGATTTTCTAATCCTAGAGTTTCACCGCCTGTTTTGTACACAATGACTTGTGGGATAGCTTATTACTATTTAACACCGGTGTTTATCAACTCCAGAAGAGTTGGCTTTTAGTACTAACTCTTCCAAAAGAAACTGGCAAGGACCCACTTTAAAAGTGTTTAAATCTAATCTGACCGTGTTAATTTGAGTACGCTGAATTAACCAATCATAATCAGAAATAACATTTTTAAACGGATCGTCAGTGTACCACATCTCTAAGGTTTGAATGAAAACTTTGTGAAAACTAAATTTGGTCCATGTCGTCTTTTCTTGTTCCCTGCCCATGAAAAACCTGCAGCCCTGAAATACAAATGAGTTAAAGAAATATCCGGGTTTGTTCGATTCCAGAACCCATCACGCAGTGGCGGCGCCAGGGGGCCGCTATGGCTACCCCTGGATTAATCATAGCACCCCCAAGTAAATTAGATTTTTAATTTTTTTACAATTTTAATTTAACGTGTGGATGTGATAATATTTAACATACAAAACAAAAATAATCAGTAAATTATCATATACATAGTAAAAACTTAAACCAAAACAGGAAATTGATGTTAACCTTTGACCTCATTTTCCACCTGTGAACGAGTGAAAGGTAGAGCTAGTGGTAAGATGGATCGTGTTTGTTGCCCACATTTCCACGGGTTCAGTCAGAAACGAATGAATGTTTGGAAGTGATCTCAGACCCACAAAAACCTACGGATCTGGATGAAGGGAGTCAACCCTCAACCGCCGCAGCAGTCCAGGGTTTTGCCGCTGGAAATGCTAACGCTAACGTTAGCTAACCTTGCAACAGTACAGGTGGTTTTCTGTGTGGCTGTATGTGTTTATGATTTCATGGAAAAGTCAGCGATTGTTCATATGTTTGTGATGTATATTAATGATTGTTTCAGGTGTTGAGGTGTTGTGCACGCATGAATATCTGCTAGTGTTGAAGGTGTTTTAGAGAACAATAGGTACGCATGACCACTTCCTTCATAGCACCCTCAATAAAAACACTAGCTCCTTCATATCACCTGCAGAAAAACATTTCTGGAGCCGCCACTGCCACCACGGGAAACCGTTGCTCAAACCCAGATCAACATATTTAGATTTAACAGCAAACACAATCACAGACTACCATCAGCTGCATGCAGTTGGAGCCATTGGGTGTTAATTAAACACAACTTGATTCAGTTTGTTTATAGAGCGCTTATTTAGAAGTGAACTAACCTTTATTTACATGCATTTTTATGAGATGATGTTTATGCAGATGCAGCTTGTGTGGGTGCTCTGGGCCAGGCTTCAGGGACGGTTTATGTCCCAGTCGATCCCTGGTGATCTCACTTTGAGGCCTAATTAAGGTACCAGCTGCTTCTGGCCTTGCAAAACCGCCACTTTTATTTACTCACACACACACACCAGCTGATTTATTACAAACAGCCTGTCATCAAGGTGGTGGTCATACATCTTAGGCTAAATGACTCCAGGCAGTTAACCACTGATGGTTCATATTTAAATCAGATCAATCTGTTTGTCATGAAGCAGCGATCATGAACTATACTCTGGTGTGTTGTAATTTATGTGTTCAGCTGCTGTCTGAGTTACAAATGTTACAATCTGGCTAGCGATGGGTACCGAATTCAGTACTTTTTAAGCTACAGACAGAATTCCATAGTACCGACTGAGCACCGATTCATGTCATTTCAAACGGTGCCTCGTTTCGGTACCCGTCCTTCATAAAGAGAACTTGCCTAGACAGCTGCGCATGCACAAGAGCGTTACGTCGTCGGTCGCTGAGAGCGAGTTGTAAACAGAGCAGCATGGTAGAAAGAACACACGCTAAAGCTTGGGTCCACTTCACTAAATGTGATGGGTAACTGGGTGATGATGAAACCAGCGACAACGATCTAAGTGAGACATCCTCATCTTAATCTGCTCCGGTAGGTAAATAAAATGTTTAAGATAACGTTAGCTTGATATGTTAGCTTCTGTTCCGCTAATGGTGCGTTCGCTTTTTCCTCGGAACTCCGAATTCCCGGCTAGAAGAACATGAACGCGATCCAAAGTTTGGCTTCACTTTACTAAATGCGACGGGTGATTGGGTGAAGATAAAACCAGCGACAACGATCTAAGTGTGAGGCATCATCGTGTTAATCTGCTCCAGCAGTTAAATAAACTGTTTAAGATAACGTTAGCTTGATATGTTAGCTTCCATTGCCACCATTGTTATCAGCTAATGGTGTGTTCGCTTTCTCCTCGGAAATTCTAACTTCCTAGTAGGAAAAATCAAAGAAAAAGGACGGCAAAAGGAATGAAGATACACAGTAAATTTAGTTCACAGTAAAGATGTTTGCTTCAGTTTAATTATCAGCTTATAAAACTACAAGGACGATGTTAAAATACAAACAGTTGAATGTTATTTATTGTGATATTTATCAAATATGGTTATACATTGAGAAAAAAAATATGTTTTATTATAAAGAAGAATTAAAATATTAAACACTCAAAAGTATCTAAAATTGGTACCGTTAAGTACCGGTATCGATTCCTATGTACCGGGAATTAGTACCGAATCGATTCACATGTCAAAGGTACCCATCCCTAATTCTGGCAGCTTTTCCTGTTGGTCACAAAAACGCTTCAATATAAACAAAAAATAATCATTTCTTTTTTGTTTGTTTTTTTAACTAAAAGCATGAAGTCCATCAATTTATGATGCAGGGAAAAAAGAAGCTTACCAAAAAGAAAACACCAGTATGTGTTTCAAAATACTTTTTATATGAATTATTAAAAAAACATGACATGCACCTGTGACTTGATGGACATGACCTCGGCCACAGCTCTTTTTCTGATAAACATGTTTTATTGAACAATTCAAGTTTTGCCAAAAGAAAACCTTCAAATCTGACATTTAAGTTTCCTGGAAGAAAATTAAACTCCAGTGTTTTGTGAACCCAGCAGCACGTGCTACGTTCCAACGTTCTGGTTTCCACCTCAGCTTTAACCATCATTAAAGGACCTCGCTGGTTAAATAAAGCCATTTTTTGAAAATTATGTCTGAGCCTGAAAAACCTAAAATAATTCAAACACGTCGTGTGTTTTTATCCCGTCAACCATCGTGTTTTCCTGCTTCTTCAAACAAAAGAACTACTTTACTTGTTGTTGTTACTTGCACTTGTTGGCCTGAAATTCACAAATTCAATCACATCAATCAATCAAATCAAAGACACTTTATTAATCCCAGAGGGAAATTACAGTTTCAGTACACATAATTCAGAGATCAGACATACATGGGCAAGACACATGACAAGAATTGGTGACTGTGGTCATTCGCAACCCTGAGTTGTGCTACCTTAATAGAGATAAGAGGGTTACATGAGGATTGGTTCAGGTGGAGGGAAAAAAGGCACTTCAGAGTTAACCTCCCACCAGGAGGGCAGCTTTGCTCTGCAACAAAAACACCTCAGACAGATATGCAACAGACTTCAGACATCACACAACATAAGTGTCCACTAGGTGGGGTGGTGGGTTGGGACTATCCCCACTTCAGTTCCTGCAGCAACGATAGAAGCAGAGCATGTCACCTCAGTGTGGATAGGGGGAGGAGCATTGAGGGTTGGAGGGTTGCAGTGACCCTGGAACGTTTCAGTGGCCTTCCTGCAGTCCCGCCCAGGCTGGGAAAGGAGACAGAGTTGAGTTGCCATAGCGACGGCACATTCCACATATCTTCTGAGGGGGGAATTTTCGTTGGAGCCTTGCAGGCTCAAGGACGCCAGATTCCGATTAGAAATTGTTTTGGGGCCAGACAGAGATAATTTCCTCTCTGTCTTACAGTTTGTTGGCCCTCAACCTCTCAAAATCCCAATAATGGACATTAATCTATCCCAATCCGTGCTGATTCGTCCACTCTCTCCTTGATGGCATCCATCTTTTGTGCCAATGAATGAATCTCGGCCAAAGTCCCAAGCTTACGATTCATCTCGACAATTATGTGAGTCTGTGAATTCACAGCGCGGTGTAATCCATCCCTGAGCTCCGGGATTTAGCCAATATTCCTCGACAGCTCATTAATTTTCCGGTAAGCTAATGAGCAGTAAACCCGACACCAACACCACAAATATCCACACGTCTTCAGAGTCCTCTACAGACAGCTGAGATGAACCAATCAAGTTCCACTGTTTCCAGGAGTCCATGATGTGTCCAACTGGGTCTGTCCCGTTGTCGGTACAGGATCTGCTCGGGTGCAAGATCGGCTAGGGGTCCGTCGACTGCCGATGACGTCAAAGTACGGCAAACCCACTCGGACAAAATACACTACACATCTATATTGTTGGAAAGAATTTAGCCGTTTCATTGTTAAAATAATGTTTCTTACGACGTAAGTTTGTGTTTATAATGGTATTTGTAAAATAAAAAACTATATTGTATTCATAATGTTGAACTCCTCTTTGAGCACATCCCTTGAAGGATCATAGGTATTAGCAACACCTGTGGAATTGTATTTGCAGGAAAGAAGTGTGTCCCGTTTATTGAAGTATTTTGTGTTTTGTGTATTTTGTGCGATTAGACAATCTCCTTTTGTCACATCGCAATTTAATTGCACATGCAGTTAATTGTTCAGCCCTAATATACATGCAGCTCTATGCTAAAAGTGTATTTTCAAAGAGGTAATGATGGATTTCTTTGTAAAAGTTGTCCATCTTTCCAACAGAAAGATTTGCCTGGACCAACGTAACGTGATACCAACGTAACGTGATTACGTAACTCCGTAAGGTTCATGTTCAGCCAATCGACTACTTTGACGTCATCAGCAGTCGACGGACCCCGAGCCGATCTTGCACCCGAGCAGATCCTGTACCGACACCGGAGGGGCGTCCGGGAGCCCCTTCTCCCGTTCTCATCGTTGAAAAAAATGTTATCAATCGAGTTGAGAGACCAACTGTCGAGGTCCATTTTAGTGAATTTCAGTTTCCAGTTTTCAGAAAAATGCAGAAGCAGCCGTGCACCCAGCACACAGAGACAGACAAAGGCCTTGAGGACACGATGTGGAGGAGGAAAAAAGCGCCTGCACCCTCCGAGAGCCAGAAGAAGAGCTCTTGCTTTAGCTTTTAGTTGAAAACATGAAATCAGTTGGAAATAGAGAAATAAAACATCTTCTGCCATGATTACACTTAAAACAGAGAGACTGTGTGTGTGTGTGTGTGTGTGTGTGTGTGTGTGTGTGTGTGTGTGTGTGTGTGTGTGTGTGTGTGTGTGTGTGTGTGTGTGTGTGTGTAGCAGCATTGGTGGGATGGATAAAAACCCCGGTGCAATCAGTTTTTAATTTCCCTGGAATCTAATTACATGGTAGGGCAATAACCAGAGCGCTGGACTATGGGAAAGTCATCTCCAAGATTATAAATCGACCCTGGTGTGTGTGTGTGTGTGTGTGTGTGTGTGTGTGTGTGTGTGTGTGTGTGTGTGTGTGTGTGTGTGTGTGTGTGTGTGTGTGTGTGTGTAGACGTCATGCAGACTTGTTTCAGTTTGCATTCATATAAATGTTAAACATCTGAAGAGCCGCTACAGCGGCTTGTTAATGACATGCAGACGTTGTGATACAAAAATAAATTTACATCACGTATCCGTAAAAATCTGCTGACTCGCATAAACTCCTCAGTTTGGAGTTAATTAGGTCGTTACACAGTCTCGGTTTGCAGGTCTGTTGCTGATATTGATCAGCTTCTGTTTTATTCTGCAGCAGCACGTGAATGAACGGGATTAATTTCATTTAAATGTAAAAGACTCACGCATGCTTAGAAACACCAAAATCATGTCGATTCAATCTGAATTTTAAGGGAAGTTTATGAGTTTGGTCTCATGTTGCAGTGGGAATGCCTGACAGAGCGGCTGCCTCTCGACGTTGCTTAAATTTGTTCACACTGAAAAGTAATTTGTTCTGAATTGCTTTTGACCTCTGGAGGGGGGAGGCGATCAATTGTCTGTGGATAAGGTCTTTAGGCTCCAGCTCCCTGAAATCCTAAACAGGACAATGTGGCTTCAGTGTGTGGTCTGGTGTGAGTTTATTGTGCAACGAGCAAAAAAGTCACACAAAGATGCTAAACGACGAGGAAAAGGAGCATCAAGAAAAGGAAGACGAGGTGGAAGAGCGCTGCTGGGACATTCTCGAGGTAAGTCAAGGTTAGTCGCATTTTCTTAAAGCTTCACAGTTTCTACCGAGTATCCAAACGCTTCGTCGTACACCGAATCTTGTGTGATAATTGGAGCTATTAAAGCCACACCAGCTGCTTTGTTAAACAGCATCCACGGCAACAAAAGCAAAAATCATCATGCTTGTACTTCAGGAGGTCTCCTTAACGCCCAGATCGCGCTAAAAATCACAAGTTGTTTCTGGTCATTTGCAGACTAAAGTGAAGCTGTTGCAGGTGTAATAATTTAAATTACATGTTATTTAATAAGCCATAAGGCGCTAGCCTGACAAGCCAGACTAAATAAATGTATTATTTAGTCTGGCCATGCTCCATTGACGGCTCTCGGTTGTGGGGCGGGTTCTACCGTTGTCTTTCAAATGATCTCCGCATTCCACTGGACAATGAATGTGACATACTCTTGTTTCACTCTGTTGCATCATCCCACCCACCAGGCATATAGAGTGCCCTGATTGGCCCACAAAGCGGATAAAGCTCTGTGATTTGTTCACTTAGCAGATAGAGCACTATGATTGGCCCACCATTATGGACCAATCACAGCTCTTTATGTGTTTGAAACCCCTCTAGAGAGCTGTGATTGGCTAGCCAGAGTCCTGGTAGGAGCTGCAGAGATTCCAATGGAGCATGCCTAGACCAAACTTTGCAAAGCAAGAATTTGGTCTAGTTCACTAGGCTAATAAGGCGCAGGATTCTATAGTAAATATGAAATCAACCTTACGGATCTGTGAGGTTATTTAAACCAGAAGATTGGAACTTTTTATGGCAGAGATTAGATAACAGCTTCGTATTCACTCAGAGACAACAGAAGAGATAGAGTCAAGTTTTAAAAGTTTAAAAATGTATTAAAAACAAATTAAACTAGACTAACTTTAACACTAAATGTATGGTGTAACTAAGGTGAATGAGACGGAGAATGGTGTGATGTGGAATGTTGCTCAGAACCAGCAAATCCGAAGAAGCGATTAGTTCTGGTGGGAAGTGAAGGTGATGTCTTCACGTTAAGCTTTGGTTAGGAGATTCATGAACACCTTCAACGCCATTCCGTCAGCCTACATACCCTTAGCGGAAGTCTCCGTCTAGATCAGGAGGTGTAAAGGTCCAGCATGACCTTTATGGAGCCGAAGCCTGTAGAAGCAGCCGTGCCAGCCGACCACCAGTCCTGAGATACTTCCGGGTCACGACAGTTTGTTGGCGTCTGGTGAGACCCGAGCCTTGGTCTTGATGGTTCAGCTTTTATTCTGAAAGGAACCGTTGCAGCAGGTGGAACAGCAACAGATTTTATCCAGCTTGTCGTTGGTTCTTTCGGCTGAAGAGGAAAGTTACGGATTGGCCACTCCGACAACTTCTCTAGAACGGTGTCTGAACTGGCGTTAAAGATGGCGTGGGCATAGTTTTATACTTCGGATGTTTTGGTTTATGGTCGAATGAAAAGATGACAGATTTACCAAACACCACCAAAACCACGCCTCCGTCAGATCTGGCAGATTCTGATTGGATCAGTAAAGTAATGTGTCATGTCTTAACGCTACGTGAGATCAGTCCTAGTGGAAACATTTAAAGTCATATTACTTATTATATTCTAGAGGATTATAATAAAGTAATTAATATTTTGATTTCAAAGATTGGTCACATCTTATTATTGACTAACAATTTGTTTGATTAGCTTTATTAAAATAGAGTTCTTTGATTTATTAAAAGGAGAGAGTCCTTTCTTCATTCTACTCTTGAGCTGGAAAGAAGCAGTTTTATAACAAATGCATGAGACCTTGAGGCCGTATCTCATGCAGACTAGTTCTGTGTCAGAGGAGAGGGAAACACTCGTCATTTCATTCTGTTACACAGGAGTTAAAGACCGTGCTGTGAAACACGTTCGTGCTCCACGCATGGTCCTAGTCGTAGCCCGTTGCAGGGTCACGTAGTTAAAGCTGGCACTGAACGTTCCCATGAAACATCCAGGAGGTTGCTTTGTGCTTCAGCATTTTTATAAAACACCATGAAAAACATCAGGCAGGAAGGCCACCTTCGTCCCAAAGGACAGTTTGCTGTGATTTGTCATCTCCGTTGGCCAAAGAAAGCACCACTCGCCATCTGGACTGAGCATTTTCACTGGGTGCATAATTAGGGTTCGCCTCTGAGTGCAGAATGACTCAGCCCTTTTTGAGTCACTTTCTAAGAAACCTAAAACTCACTCTTCCTTCTTTGCTGATGAAGGTGTAGCTCAGATACTTTGAAGTGTGAGAGCAACATCTCACCTTTGACAAACAGATCAAGTCATTTACTCCGTTTTTTTACTGGGCGGGCATCTGACCGAGCCCCCGCAGCATTTGTTTTATTTATTTTGCCTTTATTTTACCAGGTTAGTCCCACTGAGACACAAGATCTCTTTTGCAAGGGAGACCTGGCCAAGACCGACAGAGCAGCAGCACAAGTTACAACATCAATACATTCACATTTAAATACATTTCCACATAAACTCAAAACATGAACACACTGATAGTCTGGATTCCAATGACCTAATCAGAGTCTTAAATCCACTCAAGGAAACAAATCCTTGATTTTTAGATCTTTCCGTAGTGAATTCCACGTCGATGGAGCAGCAAAGCTAAAGGCCGTCTTTCCCAGCTCTGTGCGAACCTTAGGAACAACAAATTGCAAAAGTTCACTTGAGCGGAGGCTGAGCTGGCTCTGCTTTCTTGATAAAAGACATGATAAATAAAAGGGCAAATATCCACATACAGCTTCATAAATAAAAGCATACCAATGCATGAGTCGACATATCCGCAATGAACCAATTCACTTTTGAATATAACAAACAATGATGGGTAAAAGGCTGACAGTTTGTTATAAAGCGCAAGGCACTATGACACACACTGTCCAACGTGCTCAAACAGTGCACAGGGGCATTCATGTACAAGATGTCTCCATAGTCTATTACAGACATAAACGTTGATTCTACTGACCTCTTTTTCACCGTAAAAGAAAAGCAAGATTTATTTCTGTAGTAAAATCCTAATAAAAATCTCAACTTTGTTAAATACTGGATATGGAGCTTAAAAGATAACTTATCAATCAAGAAACCCAGATATTTAAAACTAGTTCAATCTGATGACCCAGACCAGTAGAAATTTACCTATTCTGTTTTTCTTTTTGACTGAGGGAAAAACATAAGTTTAGTTTTATCAGCATTTAGTACAAGCAGCAAATGGCGTAATTGTTCTTGCACTTGATCAAATGCTGATTGAAGATCCTGAAATGCCTTTGTAGAATTTGGGGCAGAACAATAAATAATTATCATCTGCATAAAGATTCAATTTAGCATTATGAATACTTAGACCAATTTTATTTATGTAGAGGGTGAAAAGTAATGGACCAAGAATTGATCCCTGTGGGACTCCCTTGCATCGCTGAAGTTCCTCAGAAACAGCTATATAACTTGTAGCGATGGGTACCGAATTCGGTACTTTTTAAGGTACCGACTGAATTCCATAGTACCGACCGAGCACCGATTCACGTCATTTGAAACGGTGCCTCGTTTCAGTACCCGTCCATCATAACGAGAACTTGCCAAGACAGCTGCGCATGCGCAAGAGCGTTATGTCATCTGTCGCTGCAAACCAGTAGTAAACAGAGCAGCATGGTAGAAAGAACGCACGCTAAAGCTTGGGTCCACTTCACTAAATGTGATGGGTAACTGGGTGATGATGAAACCAGCGACAACGATCTAAGTGAGACATCCTCATCTTAATCTGCTCCGGTAGGTAAATATAATTGGCTTGATATGTTAGCTTCCGTTTCGCTAATGGTGCGTTCGCTTTCTCCTCGGAACTCCAAATTCTCCGACTAGAAGAACATGAACGCGCTCTAAAGTTTGGCTTCACTTTACTAAATGTGACAGGTGAAGACGAAACCAGCGACAACGATCTAAGTGTGAGGCATCATCGTTTCAATCTGCTCCAGCAGCTAAATAAACTGTTTAAGATCATTTTAGCTTGGTATGTTAGCTTCCATTGCTACCATTGTTATCAGCTAATGGTGCGTTCGCTTTCTCCTCAGAAATTCTAACTTCCCAGTAGGAAAAATCAAATGAAAAAAGGCGGCAAAAGGAATGAAGATACACAGTAAATTTAGTTCACAGTAAAGATGTTTGCTTCAGTTTAATTATCAGCTTATAAAACTACAAGGACAATGTTAAAATACAAACAGTTGAATGTTATTTATCGTAATATTTATCAAATATTGTTATATATTGAGAAAAATATATATTTAATTATAAAAGAGAATTAAAATAATAAACACTCAAAAGTATCGAAAATTGGTACCGTTAAGTACCGCTATCGATTCGTAGGTACCGGGATCGATTCAAATGTCAAAGGTACCCATCCCTATATATAAGGGAGTCCCACAGGGATCAATTCTTGGTCCATTACTTTTCACCCTCTACATAAATCATGAGAACAAACATCACATCTCTGAAGCTGATCGTCATCCACGTTTGTCACACGTCACGTGACCAGGAAGCGGATAATCCATGATTTAGGAGCTCATCTCAGGCCGCTGTGAAAAAAGCGAGGTGCCAACCGGAAAAGCTTGATTGAAAACGGATTATGAAAGAACTGAAAACGTCAAAAACATGCAGACTTTTTCTGATGCAAGAACGGAGTCCACTCGTTTTGGTAGTTTTGGAGTTGACATCATAGAACGCAACGTTCTGTGACTCTTCTGTTAATGAGTTTATTAGGACCAAATTTCCTAGCAGCTCCTGCTAATGCTAATTGTATGAGCTTTCACACCAAAATATACTTAGTACGGTTATTTGTAGTGAACATAAGGGTTGTATGAAGAAATCTGCATACACGTGTCCCACAAAACAAAAACTTCTTCTACTGTTTGGCCTTTTATCCACAGGGAAACGAAGATAAATGTCACCAAAACCATTTTATTCATCACCTCTGACCCCAGTGGAGCTTGGAGAATTCTCAGTTGTCAGCATTAGCTTGTGGACGTAAATAACCAACTTCACCGCCCACGGCACTAACGCTCTGATGTCACACGTGCAACCGTGACCATTGGGGGAACTACTGGCACCTACAGAATTGGCATGCCCATGAACGCGCTACATGAAACGTTTAGCTGAAACAAGAGGTGGGCGGGGGTGGATGCTCGGTTTGACCAAATCCTGGCTACATGGCCTAATCTTCAGAAAAACACGAAATGTGAAACGTTAGTGTGGTAATCCGTCCTGTATACATGAATATATAGTCTGGCCCTTGTCCACTGACATCTCGCGGGATCTACGGTTGTCTTTCAAACCGTCACCACATGCTATTGGATAAACAACGTGACATACTCACCGCTACGGATGTTAGTCAATGAGGCAGTACTCCTTCAGAGAGGATGCAACAGCATCCTTTTTCTAAATTAACTCGAGTACCTCTTTCTGCTCTTGACTCAAAGAAAAGCCATCATCTAAGTCGCTCAGTCGCCCAGCAACAGAGTGCTGTGATTGGCTTGACACCAGATGGCCGGGGCTTGGGAAGTATCAGTGGAGCGTGACTAGACCAACCTTTTGCTTCTGTAAACTAACACTCTAGATTTGTAGGCTAGTGAAACATGACAATGCGAGTGCTTTGAGCACATTTGCATAAATCAATCTTGCTATTTTCAGACTGAAGAACTTTTTTTTTTACCATCTCCATAGTTGTTAGCTCATCAGAGCAAAGCTGTTTCTCCAAACTGAGGCTGTTCAAAGAGCCATTTTCCTCAAGTGAGAAATGAACTGATTATAAAAGATGGGAGCTATCACTTTGGTGCAAACTTGAGTAACAAACAGCCCAAATAACTACATTTTATTACAACTTCTCCTTCCAAACTTCGAATTAAAACTAGACAGGAAATAAAAACTTGGTGTGTTTTCATTCACACCTTTTATTTACCACACTAGTATTGGTCTTTATGAAAAAAAAAACTTTAATATTTTACCACAACTCAGTTCAAAGACTCTGACCTTCAGCTCTTGCTGGGTAGGTTCGCGGCCGAGTGTGAAGCGGCTGGGATGATGTTCAGCACCTCCAAATCTGAGACCATGGTTCTCGACCGGAAAAGGGTGGCTTGCCAACTCCGGGTTGGGGGAGAGGTCCTACCTCAAGTGGAGGAGTTTAAGTATCTCGGGGTCTTGTTCACGAGTGAGGGTAGGAGGGATCGGGAGATCGACAGGCGGATTGGTTCGGCGTCTGCAGTGATGCGGACGCTGAGCCGATCTGTCGTGGTGAAGAGGGAGCTGAGCCAGAAAGCCAGGCTCTCGATTTACCGGTCGATCTACGTCCCAATCCTCACCTATGGTCATGAGCTTTGGGTAATGACCGAAAGAACGAGATCGTGGATACAAGCGGCCCAAATGAGTTTCCTCCGTAGGGTGGCCGGGCTCAGCCTTAGAGATAGGGTGAGGAGCTCGGACATTCGGGAGGGACTCGGAGTAGAACCGCTGCTCCTCCGGATCGAAAGGAGCCAGTTGAGGTGGTTTGGGCATCTGGTCAGGATGCCTCCTGGACGCCTCCCTGGGGAGGTGTTTCAGGCATGTCCTGCCGGCAGGAGGCCCCCGGGTTGACCCAGAACACGTTGGAGAGGTTACATCTCCAATCTGGACCGGGAACGCCTTGGGGTCCTGCCAGAGGAGCTGGTGGAGGTGGCCGGGGAGAGGACGGTCTGGAGCGCCCTAGTTGGGATGCTGCCCCCGCGACCCGGACCCAGATAAGCGGAGGAAGACGACGACGAGACGACGACAGTTCACAGACAGGAAGGATTTTGTTGTGAAAAGATTATTTACAAACATATAAAGTCAATAAGGCAGAAACTATTTTTCTAGCAAAGCGGCTGACTTTGCAACAAAGTTTTCATTAAAACAAGTAAATAAATAATAAGAGCATTCCAGTGTGTGGTCCTTGATTGCTGTAACTAAATCAGTACGGTCCTGTGGATACCAAATCTCACCCGGCCCTGTGATAATCCAATAAACGGAGCCGGGCGGACACATCCGGCCCAATCCTGCTCGACTCAGCAGAAAACCTTTAGTCCAAACTCTGCAGACGTAACTTTCCCCAAACAGATTAAATGACGTTTGAGTGCTTAATCGCTTACATTTTAATTCAGTGCAAAAGTTAATGAGACGACTATCTAACAACAGATGGTAAAACATCGAAACAAATCCTTCCCTCTATTACAGACTGACTGAATCATGTTCTAGATCACATTTTCCTCTCAGTCATACTTTTATTACTTGGGCTGCCAAACGTCTGACCTTTCGACCGGATTCAGTCGTGAAACTTTGGCCGTGGTATCCGTCTAGACGATAGGATCAAATAAGCTCCGTCTGCTGTTCCAGTAAAAAAAAGTGATGATGACATGTCAGATGTTTCAGGTGCTTCTTGTTTACCGCCACACCAAATAATAAAGAGTCTTATCTTTCTGTTGCAGCCTGCAGAGAAACTTCATCACATCATAAAGAGATCATCTCTTCAAGACAGAAAATCATCAGACTCTGTTTCTGAGGCAGTAGCTGGGGTACAACTGAAACTGCTTGGATGGCATGAGTGGAACACATATCCATCCATCCATCCATCCATCCATTTTCATCCGCTTATCCGGAGTTGGGTCGCGGGGCAGTAGCCTGGGTCTACCCTTAGGTCTCCTCCCGGTTGGACGTGCCCGGAAATCCTCACCAGGGAGGCGTCCAGGAGGCATCCTGACCAGATGCCCGAGCCACCTCAACTGGCTCCTCTCGATGTGGAGGAGCAGCGGGTCTACTCCGAGCCCCTCCCGAATGACCGAGCTTCTCACCCTATCTCTAAGGGAGAGTCCAGCCACTCTTCGGAGAAAACTCATTTCGGCCTCTTGTATCCACGATCTTGTTCTTTCAATCACATATATTTATTAAACTTGCTAACCGTTTAGTGACAAAGCTTTCTAATGGAACCTGGCAATAAGTGAATAAGTAAAATTGACCCCTAAACTTAACCGGTTCTACTCCTGATCCTGGACTACAAGTCTCTCATCACTGTGGATTTGGACCGCTCTTCTTTACAGAATCATCTGAATTCAGACGCATCAGATGGCTTTCTAGCATTAACAACCTGTTTAAGTTCAAAGGTCAGATATTCTCCTGGAACTAAACCCAGCTTAATGAATATTGTGGTTAACACCCTCCATGACCACCCGGCAGGGAGGAGCGGTTCAGGGCGGAGCGAGTCGGGGCCGAACGAGTCGGGGTGGAGCGAGTCAGGGCCGAGTGGTACAGGGCCGAGTGAGTCAGAGCGGAGCGTGTCAGGGCAAAGCAAGTCCGGGCGGAGCGGTTGAGGGTGGAGCGAGGCAGGGCGGAGCGAGTCCGGCCTTAGCGAGTCAGGGCTGAGCGAGTCGGGGCTGAGCGAGTCAGGGCTCAGCGAGTCGGGGCTGAGGGAATCGGGGCTGAGCGAGTCAGGGCTGAGCGAGTCCGGCCTGAGCAAGTCAGGGCGGAGCGGTTGAGGGTGGAGCGAGGCAGGGCGGAGCGAGTCCGGCCTTAGCGAGTCAGGGCTGAGCGAGTCGGGGCTGAGCGAGTCTGGGCTGAGCGAGTCGGGCCTGAGCGAGTCGGGGCTGAGGGAGTCGGGGCGGAGCGAGTCGGCGCTGAGCGAGTCAGGGCGGAGCGAGTCAGGGCGGAGCGAGTCAGGGCAGAGCGAGTCAGGGTGGAGTGAGTCCGGGCGGAGCGAGTCCGGGCGGAGCGATTCCGGGCGGAGCGAGTCAGGGCGGAGCGAGTCAGGGCGGAGCGAGTCTGGACGGAGCGAGTCAGGGCGGAGCGAGTCTAGGCGGAGCGAGTCTAGGCGGAGCGAGTCTAGGCGGTGCGAGTCTAGGCGGAGCGAGTCTAGGCGGAGCGAGTCAGGGCGGAGCGAGTCTAGGCGGAGCGAGTCTAGGCGGAGCGAGTCTAGGCGGAGCGAGTCAGGGCGGAGCGAGTCTAGGCGGAGTGAGTCTGGGCGGAGCGAGTCAGGACGGAGCGAGTCTGGGCGGAGCGAGTCAGGGCGGAGCGAGTCAGGGCGGAGCGAGTCAGGGCGGAGCGAGTCAGGGCGGAGCGAGTCTGGGCGGAGCGAGTCTGGGCGGAGCGAGTCAGGACGGAGCGAGTCAGGACGGAGCGAGTCAGGACGGAGCGAGTCCAGCCTGAGCGAGTCCGGCCTGAGCGAACACAAAAAACATTTTGAGGCAACAAAATGTACCTGAAAATTATTGATCAATATGACTTTAAAGGATAATAAAGAAAACTTTTCTGAAGTCTTTGCCTCGTTTCTTTCTGCTTTCTTTACTCGTTTCACTTTCCCCTGTCCTCCTGCAGGAAAGAGACGTCGGGACGAAAGGATGGAAAACTGCAGAAAAAATGCTGACTTTCATTTTCCTTTATTTCCTAATCAGAAATCATAACGATGGGAAAATCCTTTCGGATGTGTCAGAGTGATTAATAACTGTATCGTACACAAGTTGTGTCCTTCCCTGGTGAGGGAGGTGGTGAAGCACGAGGAGACTACTCCTCATCTCCACCAGTGTGTTATTCATGAAAAACAACAGAGTACTTTTTCCGTTACTTTGCTCCGGTGTATTACATCTTTAAAATAACGTCCTTAATATCTTGTTTTTGTTTAGATTGTGAGCCAAGTTGTAGGACGTCTACCTGGCCCCTTCACATCCCCAGAGGAGAAAACAGCAATAGACGGTCCAGCTGGAAGAAACTGCTTCCACATCACAACAGCACCAGCCTATCGGACCTTAACCGCTGCAGGGATAAGCTCATCCGTAAGCACCAATTCTCATTCAGGTGTGCCAGTAAACCGATCCAGCAAGCGCAACAACAGGACCCCGCCACATGGCGCTAAACACCGTTCCCAAATAAAGCTGCTGCACAGCTAGGACGAGAGATCTTTAGAGGGAAGGTCTTTTTGGCGTGTGGAGGTAACAGAAACCTGCAGTAGGGATCCCAGGTTTCTCTCCCAAACATCCCAAATGATGCTGATAGAAGCTTTTAACAGTGTTCTGACCTCGCTGGTCCCAAATCAGCTAGATCAGAAAATAAAGACCCCACGGCTTTTGGTGGTGAGTCAGAAGCAACAGAGGAAGGGATGCTGGACAGGGGAATCAGCTGATTAGGTAGCAACACAGTTAGTCTGGAGGGTAAATGAGTGAAAATGTGAGAAACAAAATGAGCCAACATGATGATTTTGTAAAGAAAAACAATGTTGAAATTAAGCCAAACATGAAATAACTAAATGAGCCAGTGTTCTTTAGCAGACCCAGCCATCCTGCTCCTGACCGGTCCCGTTCCCACGCCAGTAAGGATAAATAATCCCTACAGGAAGTTCTGGACCTGCTCAAAGATCTCGGGACATGTTGGGAATACCATCCATGTAACGCCTCAGCTTTTGAAGAGGAGGAGCAGCTCCTCTTGGATAAGGAATTCCTCCCATTCTCTATGAGATCCAAGAGCCGAGCTTCTCCACAGAGGAAGCTCCTTAGAAAAGAATGTTCTCCTTAAACTGGACCAGTACCTTTAACCATAAAGTCTAAATGAACCTTTACTTTAGCATACTGGTGGGAGCAGAAGCCTCACTCGAGCTTTAGACAGAAACCGGCCCGGTTCTTCCAAACCCGGGCATACATCACATATTAAAACAATCGTCTTCTCCTGCATTACTGCTCTCTGGTGTTCTGCTTCTTCCACCTTAATGCTCCTAAAATGGTTTGTTTGTTCCCTGAAACTGCTTGCACAAAGACAATTTCCTGCAAACAAGTTCCTCTGTGGCCTTTTGGGAAAAATGCTGATCAGAACAAAAGTCATTAGAAATAAATCTAGCCTGCTCGTGAAATTCAGTGTTCGTTCCGTGGCCTTTTGGGAGAAGACGTTTCTGTGAAAAGTGAAGTATCACACCTGACCTCCTACCACAAACAGCAGATTCTGAAAAGACGGAATTATGTCGACTGGAATTCTGCTGGAAAACTGAGGGTTGTGTGATGGGAAGAGGAGAAAGCAGCCCGCAGAGGAGTGTTTGCACCCGTCGTGTTCGTGCCATCTCTCTCATGGCGATGTGAACAGCTCGTTTCCAGCAGCGCTTTGGCAGCTTCAGAGTTTTTTGTTTTCTTTCATTTAATTTTTAAAGCTATTCATCTTCCATTTCCACCCACCAGTGACTCGAAAGCCGTGATTCACTTCCAAGGGCCGTATTTACTGCATCCTGGCACGCCAGCAGAAGAAACGTCGTGATTCTTGTTCATTAGAGTCGCGCGGATGTTCGGAGTGCACGGTAATTGATTGTGCCGAAAAGAAAACAATGCAATCTTTGTCTAGATGTGAAGTAGAGGTTCGCAAGG
This sequence comes from Nothobranchius furzeri, assembly GCF_043380555.1. NCBI lineage: Eukaryota > Metazoa > Chordata > Actinopteri > Cyprinodontiformes > Nothobranchiidae > Nothobranchius > Nothobranchius furzeri. The sequence goes on from NC_091744.1 coordinate 84,380,080, forward strand.
AATCTGTCTTCTTAATCTGTTGCAAAAAAATGACAATCCACTGAAAATATTACTCCCATCACGGTGCAGATGACACTCCTTAAGAAGTGCTTGTGACTGGATTGCAGCTTTAAAAGAAAACTAAACTGCAGTTGACAACTCTAAGTGTCCAAAAGGAATGAAATAAGATGAATAAGCTTATAAAATGCTAACCAGTCACAGCATGGACGAGGATAATGTCAGACGTGCTGCGGAGTGGAGCGGAGCTAAGGCGAGGATCCAGACCGGGGAGGAAGCAGGCAGACAGGTAAGATTTACTTCACAGATTTACTAGGACGCATGCTGGACAATGAAACAATGAACCGACACAAGACACAGAACAGAAGGGGTTTAAATACAGGAGGACCGGGAGCTAAGGTGATTGGGAAAACGAGAGGCAGGTGGGAGTAATTAACGAGACACAAGGCTGAACCAAACAGGGAGACAGGACAGGGTGTGACAGATACCCTGCAGCATTATGCTGTTCTGATGGTATTTAACTCATTTATCTGAGATTGTAAAAAATTTCAAGCATTTTTCCTCTCCTGCTCACTTTTCCTTAAAGCCACTGACGTATCATCCCAAAAAACACAATATTTGGGAAATAACGAGGTGTTAAATTCTTGTAAAGATTTTAAGGAATATTCCCAGGTAAAAGCTTCTCTTGTTTATTTTAAAGGGGCATTATGGAAGTTTGGCAGCTAAAACATGAATAGAAATAATAAATATCTTCTTCATACATTCTCCTGCAATGCCCTGGTCCTGTAGAATGAGCCCTGGCATTTTTACTGTGATTGCCTGTTTTTCTGTAAAATCACAGAAAAAGAGAGATGCTCGGGTCGAGCAGGCTGCTTCATGCGCGTTCACGCTCAGGCATCGCCCGTAGCATTTGCTATCCGTAGCTTTAGCAGCAGAGAGAGAGGCAGTGCCACTTTGTCGCTGTTCCTAACGCCTAGTGACAAAGCTAGCTACATTTCTGAGGACACTTAGCTACTTTCTGTAGAACTTTCTTCTAGATATTTTCTGCTAATTAGCAACAAAATAGCCATTTTCGCTCCGAACCGTTCTTTGAACGTTGTTTCAGCTGTCATCAAGGATATAAATGTTACAGACACAAGGGACATTACTGGCGCTTTAGCTCACCTTGTAAGATGTCTGACTCTCATGCAGAAGACCTGGGTTTGATTCTGGATGTGAACATAGTTTATTTAGTTTATTTTTTACATTAATGGTATATTTTTTACAGTAATATGCCCAAATTTTTATTTGAGACTCGCCGAACGGCATTGAATTCACAGATAAAAAAGATGTGGGTTCAACTTTCATTTTGGAACAATTTTTCAAGCAAGGGAAGGGAATGATCTGAGCATGCAGGAGGACTGACCCATCATAAACCTTTGTCGGCTGTGCTGAAGGGAAAGGTACAGAACCAAATTATTTAATTAATTAGCTGCACGTTCTCCTGTCCTCTGTCCTCCGGGCCTCCCCGGATAATCAATTAAAAAGATCTGGTAGAAGTTTATAAAAGAGACATGGAAACATCTGACTTTTATACAGATCAGCCCCAATAGTTAAAAGTGACAGTGTGTTTTTCCTGGCTATAGGGGGCAGTTAGGGCTGTAGCGACGCATCGATGACGTCGACGGCTCGATTCTAAAAATTCGTCGACATCAGATCCGGTAGTCGACGCACCGCGCCCACTTGTTGCATCCCCAGGAGTTTGTAAATAGAGGTGGAATCTGCCTGTTTTTCCTCTAGTTCGCCCTCTTCTCCGCCTTCACTAACATCTCCGCCAAATACCGAAGACCCGGAACCACGTCCGTCCGCTACTAGATTCTTTTCGTGTTTTGCCCGCCTTCGTCTCCCGGCAACGGACAACAACTTCCGGGGTCAGATGCGCTGCTTCGTCTCTACCGCAGATGTAGGACATCACCGGGGAGCGTTTCTCCCTTCATAAAGGAGCTTCTTTCAGACATGAGGTGAGCTGTTTTGGTGGTAGCAGTCTCTCCTCCGTGCTGGTCTGTTTGCTGCTGGTATTTTTGGTTTATTTAAACTTGGTAACTTGAACTTAACGTTGGTAAAGCTACTGTTAGCATCTTCGCTAACAGCTTCTTGCGTTTGGATAAGCTGTTACGTTTTGGTTTAGAGTTGATCTTTTTTGTGGTTCAGATCTCCCTTTTATTACATTTTGAGTGTTGTGGGTTTTCGGTTTAGTTTAAACTGGGTGGTTAAAACAAACTCAAGGTGATATTTTAGAGTTTGGAACTTTGGAGATTCTTATTTTGGTCCAAAACCCTGTAATCTTTGCCCAGCAGGACACCCCTACTTATTTGTACTTTTGTTTTAATTCCCCACAGGCAGAATTAGTTTTATTATTCCCAACCTGTGGATGAAAAGATTTGTTTTTTTTTTTTGTAGTTGTAAATAAACCTGATCATCATTTTAACTTTTAAATCCCACATTATTGTCCCTTCCTTTTTGCACACGAGCCAAACTCCCCAGGAAGAGTCGTAACACCACTCGCCTCATGCACATAAGTGACCAAAACAAGCAGCATGGAGACACTCCGTCTCCAACCACCTCTCAGGCAGCAGCCTGCACTCCCAAGTTCTACACGTCACCAGAACATAACCAACCAACACAATAAAAGCAGTGTTATACAAAATGGAAGGCCTGTAGTGTTTATTCTCTTACAGTAACAATTTATCAATTTTTGGGAGGAATTTATTAGAGATTTTTTGGTTTTTATTAGCTGTGCAATAGAAAAATAATCATTAGATTAATTGTATAAATAGTCATTAGAATAGTCGACTATTCGATAAAATAATCGTCAGAATAATCGTTTTAAAAATAATCGTTTACCCCCAGCCCTAGTGGCAGTAGATACTGAAATCGTTGCAAGCAAGCAGTATTTTGTGTTGGAGTAAGACCTTACAAATGGATGCCCATTAGGGTCAAAAAGCCCTGGGGAGTGCAAACTTCAGCAAAACAACAAGCACATCAGACTCCCTTTCATCAATGGCAGCAAGTGAAGAGGTAAAAGTGTAAAACAACAACGTTAAAGAATGACAAAAGTCTTGTAACCGTTTGATAATAATCAGTAAATGCATTTTGTCCTCACGGGCTCCCAAAGAAGGAAACATAGCATCTAATATGGCATCGCCCGGAGACTTAGACCTACTCCCGTGTATTTTAGATCTGATTATTATGGTCTGATGTCACCAAGCCGCCAATATTCTTCAACAACTGGGCATCATTTCATTCATTTTCAACAACATTTTGATGGAAATTTCCAGAAATTAATGGTAAAAACTACACCTAAAGAGAAATTACAACCAGTTAGACATCGTCATCACTAGTGATGGGTACCAAATTCGGTACTTTTTAAAGGTACCGGTCGAATTCCACAGTACCGACTGAGCACCGATTCGCATCTTTTGAAACGGTGCCTCGTTTCGGTACCCGTCCTTCATAACGAGAACTTGCCAAGACAGCTGCGCATGCGCAAGAGCGTTATGTCGGTCGCTGTGAGCGAGTTTTAAACAGAGCAGCATGGTAGAAAGAACGCACGCTAAAGCTTGGGTCCACTTCACTAAATGTGATGGGTAACTGGGTGATGATGAAACCAGCGACAACAATCTAAGTGAGACATCCTCATCTTAATCTGCTCCGGTAGGTAAATAAAATGTTTAAGATAATGTTAGCTTGACATGTTAGCTTCCGTCCCACTAATGGTGCGTTCACTTTCTCCTCGGAACTCCCGATTTTCCGACTAGAAGAACATGAACGCGCTCTAAAGTTTGGCTTCACTTTACTAAATGCGACGGGTGATTGGGTGAAGATGAAACCAGCGACAACGATCTAAGTGTGAGGCATCATCGTTTTAATCTGCTCCAGCAGCTAAATAAACTGTTTAAGATAACGTTAGCTTGATATGTTAGCTTCCATTGCCACCATTGTTATCAGCTAATGGTGTGTTCGCTTTCTCCTCAGAAATTCTAGCTTCCCAGTAGGAAAAATCAAATGAAAAAGGACGGCAAAAGGAATGAAGATACACAGTAAATTTAGTTCACAGTAAAGATGTTTGCTTCAGTTTAATTATCAGCTTATAAAACTACAAGGATGATGTTAAAATACTAACAGTTGTATGTTATTTATCGTGATATTTATCAAATATGGTTAGATATTGAGAAAAAAAATATTTAATTATAAAAGAGAATTAAAATATTAAACACTCAAAAGTATCTAAAATTGGTACCGTTAAGTACTGGTATCGATTCCTAGGTACCGGGAATTAGTACCGAATCAATTCAGATGTCAAAGGTACCCATCCCTACTCATCACCCTTTATCTCCTCGCTGTGCGTTCGTCTTTTTAACGCCTTAATAACAGCTGAAACATCTCTCAGCCTGCCTTTAGTGTCTACAGGAGCGGTCCATCACTACATTAAACAAATCAGCTGTGTTCATGATCTAACACATGCAGAAAATGTGCTGGAGCCAGACTGCAGCGGCAGGCGTGTCCCTAGTCCCAACAGAGCCAGTCTGAAGTTGCAAGTGGAATTTTCTGTCCACAGCGGGCATTAGAGTTTGGCCGGCCTTTCATTAACCCTGTAAAGGGTCATTTTAGCACACACTAGCTCAAGAAAATGATTTAAACATATTAACAAGTTCTAAAGAATCCCTTTAATTAAAGGAACTCACATCCAGGATGCCTGTAAGAAGAAGGGGAATGTGCAAAAGCATTGGTTGTTTGCTAATCCTGGTCCTTGAAGGAGTTGACGTGTGCTTTAGCACCTAAAATGTAGAAACATGGGTGTAATTGTGAGGGGAGACATACGGAGTATCATCACCAGAGAAACTGGGAGTTCATCGCAACACATCATCTGGCAGGAAGATACGTGAGAAATCCAGATTATTCATGGAAACATTCTCCTCACACCTCCTCCGTCTCATTCTGATAATCAGAAACCAACCTCCGACTGAAGTCCTCATTCCACGTTGCTCATCAGTAGTTTTTACCAGACAATCCCGTTTTATCATCGCCTGTTAAGTAAATTGTAACAGAATGAAATGACTGTTTTCCACCAAAAGTCATTTCCCCCCCTCTCCTCTGACACAGAACTAGTCTGCATGAGATACGGCCTCAAGGTCTCATGCATTTGTTATAAACTGCTTCTTTTCAGCTCAACAGAAGAATGAAGAAAGGACTCTCTCCTTTTAATAAATCAAAGAACTCTATTTTAATAAAGCTAATCAAACAAAGTGTTAGTCAATAATAAGATGTGACCAATCTGTGAAATCTAAATATTAATTACTTTATTATAATCCTATAGAATATAATAAGTAATATGACTTTAAATGTTTCCACTAGGACTGATCTCACGTAGCGTTAAGACATGACACATTGCTTTACTGATCCAATCAGAATCTGCCAGATGTGAAGGAGGCGTGGTTTTGGTGGTGTTTGGTAAATCTGTCATGTTTTCATTCGACCATAAACCAAAACATCCGAAGTATAAAACTATGCCCACGTCATCTTTACCGCCAGTTCAAAGCGTTCTAGAGAAGTTGTCGGAGTGGCCAATCTGTAACTTTCCTCTTCAGCCGAAAGAACCAACGACAAGCTGGATAAAATCTGTTGCTGTTCCACCTGCTGCAACGGTTCCTTTCAGAATAAAAGTTGAACCATCACGACCCAGGTTTAGGTCTCGCCAGACGCCAACAAAACTGTTGTGACCCGGAAGTATCTCACAGACTGGTCTGGTTGGCAACCGCTGCTTTTCCTACCGGCTTCGGTTCCAGAAAAGTTCAAGCTGGACCTTCACACCTCCTGATCTAACGGGGACTTCGACCAACGGGATGGCGTTGAATGTGTTTATGACTCACTTGTTCAAGCTGGCTTTTGTATGACCTTCTTCACCTCTCTCTCTTTATTCTGCTCTCCCCACCTATTCCACCTTCCTCAGGATCCACTGGTTTCCCTCTTTCCTGTTCACTCTCTCTTTCTTAACATTTTTTCTTTTAAATCGCAATTGCTTATTTTTGCTCATTTTAAATATATTTTTAAACATTTTCTAAACGCTTTTTTATATTTTTACATTTTTTTATATTTTTTGTTTTTGTGAAGCGCCTCGTGATTTTTATCTTGAGAGGCGCTATAGAAATGATATTTTCTTCTTCTTCTTCTTTATGAATCTCCTAACCAAAGCTTAGCGCAAAGACATCACCTTCACTTCCCATCAGAACTAATCGCTTCTTTGGATTTGCTGGTTCTGAGCAACATTCCACATCACACCATTGTCCGTCTCATTCACCTTAGTTACACCATACATTTGGTGTTAAAGTCAGTCTAGTTTAATTTGTTTAGTAATAAATTTTTAAACTTTTAAAACTTGACTCTCTGTTGTCTCTGAGCGACTACGACGCTGTTATCTAATCTGCAATAAAAGTTCCAATCTTCTGGTTTAAAATAGCCCAACAGATCCATAAGGTTGATTTCATATTTCCTATGAAATCCTACGCCTTATTGCTTATTAAAGAACATGTAATTTAAATCATTACAAAATGAAGTGGGTGGTCGTCTGTAGGACGCAGAAATGCCAGAATCAGGAGTTTCAGCCCGAAGCTGCTCCTTCTTTAAATATCTCATCTCCAATCTCTCCTTCATCTGCAACTGGGACAGACATTGATTGTGTTTCTCATGAGGGAGGGTTGCCCTTCAGAGGACTCACACAGCGGGAGTGTTATCATCCGCTGACATATTGGAAGCTCCAAGGAGCGGACTGATCAAACACGCTCTGAATCAACATTGGCAGCGCGGAGCAAACGCACTGATTAAAATGCCACAGTGCTGACAAACGAATGACCACACACGCAAATGGACACACTCACTGTATGTTGCACCTTTTATTTCACCCTTCTGCTGCTTTTGTGTCAGAATATTGATCCGACCTTTGGATGAATAGTGAGATCCTCTCGCTGTGTGTGGCGGGTTTGATATCACAGAAATTATTTTGGTCACATTTAGAGACGCCACTAACAGATGTCGATGGGTCTTTACTGCTTAAGTCTGAAAACATTTTAACATTTTAAAATAAACACGTGGACCTGATTTATCCAGATAATAAATTAACAGCTAGTCACACCTCGGGACCGTCTTCAATTAACTGGACAAGCTTTGTTTTTAGTCTGTAGAAGGAACCCAGAGGAAACCCACATTAGCATCGGGAAAACATGCTAGCTCCATGCAGAAAGGCTGCAAGCGGGATTCAAACCTGTGACCATCTCGCTGCAAGGCAATACTGCCAGCAACTGCGCCACCACTTGCAGTTCTTCCTCCAGGGGGCAGTAAACATGTATAGCTCTAGATATGGCAGGTTTCTGATGAAGGTACACATCCTGATACTCCACCCGGGTGCTTTAGAACAGAGATCACTCATTTTTTATCCAAGTCCACCATCTAGAGGCCGACCTGTGTCTCACACCTTAAAGCCGGGCGTACACTGTGCGACTTTGTCACTTTTTTGAGGCGATTTTCCACTCGTGCGAGAATCCACGAGATGGGGGTGAGTTTAGCGCTGAGGGTCATGTAGTGTACAGGGGGTTAAAAGAGGCGATTAACACCACGTGACCAGCTACCGATCAGCAATCGTGAGCTCGCACAGACTTCTGGAGTGTTTGGTATTTCGCTCGTCCCTCGTGAGGGTATCGCACTGTTGAAGCGGCGCTGCGAGCGGCTACGACCCAAAAAGTATCAGAACCGCTCACGGCGCATGTGCAATCCTGCATCAACACCGCTCGCCCGCTGTTTCCCTAATAACACACGCTGTTCGTTTTTATTTCTACACGTTTTTTTACTCACAAAGATTGTCTAGAAAGCGTGTTTGTCGTGTTCATGTCAAATTAAACTGATCGCAAAACACAGATTTACTTTATTTATTTCGTTTTCCTCATCCAACCCCCATAAATCCCTGTGTGTCCCCCTGCAGCACTCCCGAAGGACAACAGGCAAGACAAAAAAGTCTGGCGTGTTGTGTAAAAACTGCTATTTTTAGCATATTTTTAGGTCTGACGTGTTGCTACCAGACGTAGTGTGAGCACGACTCGTGAGATCTGCTCTGCCAGGAAGTCGTACAGTTTGAGCTGAAGCCGAGTGCTACGAGTGAAAAAGTCGCACAGTGTCCGCCCAGCTTAAGCCAGGTGATGAACGGACACTCACAGCAGTACGTCTGTTTGTAAGCAGATGTCAATCACTGTTGATCAATTCTGAATGACGCTCAATGCAAATTGCATGAAGCGCTCCAGGACGAGGACGAGCTTAGCAAATTAAAAACTAACACCAGCTCAGTGGCCTAATGGTAGAGAGTCGGTTCTGAGACTGGGAGGTCAGGGTTCGATTCCTGGTCGGGTCATACCAAAGACTTTGAAAAAATGAGACCCAATGCCTCCCTGCTTGGCACTCAGCATCAAAGCTTCTTTCTGGAGTATTTCTCTTATCTAATGGCACCATCTAGTGGCTGACAAGCGTATCACACAAAAACGCTATTCCTTTGTTTAAGATGGCGACTTCACGTTTCTGTTTATAAATGTGCTTCTGTAGCCGACAAACAGAGCTAAAACACGTTGTTTTACGAGTATTATTCTCATGCCATGTTGTGTTTTCATATATTTGTAGCATCATGAATGTCCTGTTTTTGACCTAAAGGTCATGCTCTGCTGCGTCTACTCGAGCAGAGACATAAAGTCTCTGGCAGGCTAATCTACATGAGATAGTGGCCAAGGTCTTTCATGCACTCTGCTCATCTGAACTGCTTCACCTCTGTTACAGCTCAAGACGAAGACGGAGAACTCTCTTTTGATTAACACATAATCAAACAACTTTGTTAATTACCAATAATAATGTGAGACCAATGTTCAATCTGTGAAATGACAATGTTATTACTTGATATTATAATCCTGTGATCAGTAGTATTTTACAAGTTATTATAATCCTGGACATTTGCACTAGACACTGATGACACGTAATGCTAAAGTCCTACGACACATTTCCGTTTGTCTGATCCAATCAGAACCTTCGTTTCTGGCTAGGTGTGGTTATCTGTGGTGTTTGTAGAAACCCTCTTTTTCATGTCAAATTCTGATTCGCCAGTAAACCAAATTATGACAATTATAAAAACTATCCCACGCCACCTTTTCTTTAGTTCAAGTGCTCTAGAGAAGTCTCAGACCGGCCATCCGGATTTCCTCCTCAGCCAAAAAGAACCTCGACAAGCTGGATAAAATCTGTTGCACGTTACACCTGACCGCAACGGTTCCTTCAGAATAAAAGCTGAACCTCACGACCCCTTTAGGGTCTCGGAGACGCCAGTGATAACCTGTCGTGACCTGGAAGCATTCCAAGACTAGTTTGGTCGGCACCGCTGCTTTTCTACCAGCTTCGGTACCAAGGAGGGTCCAAGAGGACCTCGACATTCTGGATCTAACGGAGGATTCCCCTGGGGTACGTAGACCGACAGATGGCGTTTCATGTGTTATAAATCTCCTACTAAAGTTTAGAGCGAAACATTCACTCCCACTCAGAACTAAATGCTCCTCCGGATCTGCTGGTTCTGAATAACATCACACACACACACACACACACACACACACACACACACACACACACACACCATCATTCATCACATCTCACTCCACCTTAGTCCGTCAGTACACAGAGTGTTAAAGTTAGTCTTGTTTAAATTATGTAGAAATAAATGTATTAACTATTATAATCCTGACTCTCTCTCTTTCCTTGGAGTTAATGCGAAGTGTCGCTTAATCCCTGCAATAAAAAGTTCTGATCTTCTGGTTTAAATATTCAAAGATCCATCAGATTGATATTTCATATTTCTATGGAATCTCACATTTTAGGGTTCATAAGTAAGATATAAACTCCTCATCCCAAGCGTATCACACAAAAACGCTGTTCTCTTGTTTGTTCAAGATGGCGACTTTACGTATGTGTTTATAAATGTGCTTCTGCAGCCGACAAACAGCTAAAACACGTCGTCTTACGAGTATTACTCTCATGTCATGTTTTCATATATTTATATTTTAGAGTGTAACCTCACAGGACGTACTATCTGGTTTTGGTCCATCCAGGTGCTGCATCTACCGATCCGATCTCTCCCGGTCAGTTTTTTACTATTTGACACCTAAGCAGTCACGCCCAGGCCGGATCCTCCAGCTAGCACTGGCTACTCCGACTCGACTTTGAAGAGAGGAATCGGGCAGCAAAGGACTTCTAATCAACAGTTCAGACTGAATTGATCAGCTCGCTGCACACAGGCAGCTGCAGAAGCATCATATGTAAAATTACAACATGGTTGTTTTAAATGATCCTTTGATCTTACATGATTTTTATTGGAAATGTAATAAAACCCCGATTCCTGCCGACGTTTCTCTAAAACCCAGCGTTTGTCTTGGAAAATAGGATTTATTGTTGTGAATAAGCAGCAGACACACAGGTACATTTGATTCTGTTTGCAGACTCGCCACTTCTAAAGCGGTTTTCTGTTGAACTAGAACTACGTTCGACTCGCCGTTTCTGTCGAGTGAATTTCTTCTTGCTTTGATTTGGACCAACAAGACTGGACTTCACTTGTTTGGGTTTGTTTATCACACAACAACAAACAAGTAAAAATCTGACCGTTTATCTGAAAAAAAATCCCGACTTCAACTCAAACAAGAAAAGAAGAACAAGGAACTGGTTTCTTTCCCGTTATTCCATCAGCATCCATTCAGGAAAGACGATGCCGTCCAATCCTGGCCCTCAAGAGTCAACAGTCAGCAGATTTCTGTTGCTTTCCCGCTCCGGCGCATCTAATCAGTGGTTGGAAAACCAGAATCCTCTGGCCCAACCATTCATTTACCCACTTATTCAAACCAGGTTTATTTAATCATGAAATCTTTTTGAAACAAGCAGGATAGTCAAAATCGGCTGTTATGGATGTACGCTCACCTGAAGGATTGTTAGGAACACCTGTTCAACTTCTCCTTAATGCAATTATCTAATCAATTAATCACAGGGCAGTTGCGTTAATGCATTTAGGGGCGTGGTCCTGGTCAAGGCCATCTCCTGAACTCCAAACTGAAGGTCAGAATGGGAAAGAAAGGAGATTTAAGCCATTTTGAGCGTGGCATGGTTGTTGGTGCCAGACGGGCCGGTCTGAGTATTTCACAATCTGCTCAGTTACTGGGATTTTAACCCACAACCATTTGTAGGGTTTACAAAGAATGTTGTGAAAAGGGAAAAACATCCAGTGTGTGGCAGTCCTGTGGGCGAAAATGCCTTGTTGATGCTAGAGGTCAGAGGAGAATGGGCCGACTGATTCAAGCTGATAGAAGAACCTAACCCTCGTTACAACCGAGGAACGCAGCAAAGCATTTGTGAAGCCACAACACGCACAACCTTGAGGCGGATGAGCTGCAACAGCAGAAGACCCCAACGGGTATCACTCATCTCCACTACAAACAGGAGAAAGAGGCTACAATTTGCACCAGCTCACCAAAACTGGACAGTTGGACTGACAGTTGAGTCAGAATTTGGCGTAAACAGAATGAGCGCATGGATCCATCGTGCCTTGTTACCACTGTGCAGGCTGGTGGTGGTGGTGTCATGGTGTGGGGGGTGTTTTCTTGGCACACTTTAGGCCCCTAAGTGCCAACTGGGCATGGTTTAAATGCCACAGGCTACCTGAGCATTGTTTCTGACCATGTCCATCCCTTCATGACCACCATGTACCCATCCTCTGATGGCTACTTCCAGCAGGATAATGCACCATGTCATAAAGCTCCAATAATTTCAAACTGGTTTCTTGAACCTGACGATGAGTTCACTGTATGACAGCGGCCCCCACAGTCACCAGATCTCAACCCGATAGAGCATCTTTGGGATGTGGTGGAACGGGAGCTCTGTGCCCAGGCTGTGCATCCCACACATCTCCAACTGCAAGATGCTATCCTATCAATGTGGACCAACATTTCTAAAGAATGCTTTCAGCACCTTGTTGAATCAACGCCACGTAGAATTAAGGCAGTTGTGAAGTGAAAGGGGGTCAAACACCGTATTGGTGAGGTGTTCCTGATAATCCTTTAGGTGAGTGTAAAACATCACAGTAATGTGCAGTTTTTACTGTGTTTCTGGAATTTTTTTTATTAAAATGAGAGCAGCAGATAGGCCAAAGGCAGATATGTGCGGCAACAGCTTGAATAAATATAAAATTAAAGAATGACAAGGCAGCGATGCCTCTTCCTGGTCCCTGAGGGCCGCTGTCTGCCTGCTTTAGAGGTTTTTCTGCTTCAGTAAACTTGACTTGAATCAATGGGTGATTATCATGCTTCTGTGGACCTTAGGTCATCCTGAAGAGGTCATTTAAATATTGAGTCAGGGCTGTTGGAGTGGAAAAACACCTAAAACATGCAGGACGGAAGCCCCGAGAACTTTAACTGCACACCAAAGTCAAACTAGCTCAAATAGTTTACGTTTAACTTTTTTATTTCAAAGATATTTATGGTTTCGGGGATAAAAATGCACCTCCTTTGGGTGAACTTTTCATTATTTTAAGTACTGACATTGTTCACGATGACAGGAGTTGAAGGAAGCTGGGTGCTCAGTCTGACGTGCAGCAAATGAGTCAAGAGTTTATTCCTCCTGTCTCATGAACGTATTTACAAGCTTTAAATCACTTTAAGAAGACTCAAGTCATGTGCTGCAGGAAAAGTTGCACACGCCAACGTTTCATACTATACTTCTAGTAAACAGAATAAACAAATGCTTTTGATTTGCACCGGCTGCTGGAAACGAAGAGAGGAAACTAGAAATAATTACTTCTTTTTCCAAGCAGCTGCAACTTTTTTTTTTTTCAAAGCAGCAAACAGTTTTCCGGAAAAATCTGCCTTTCATCTCTTCTGTCTGGCATGTGGAGAATAATTATCCTGTTGTGCAGTAAACAAGTCCCCGCTAAAGAGGGAGGTAAACGTAAATTCCCTCTCAAATAAATGTCTGTTTGGTTTTGCTGAAACAGAACCGTCTCTCCGACACAAGCCCGACCTCGAGCAACACTCTGACCGACGTGACTAAAATTCATTTGTACTGATCGATCCCTCTAGCTGCTCATTTCTCTGCTGACGCGAAAGCCCACACTGGGAAAAGGTGATGCGACTCAAGAGGAGCTGAAACACGCCGGGGGAAGAAGACCGTCCCCTCCTACTCGTGTACGCCTTCTCTTTGGGACGAAAACCTGCAGCCACTTCGATGAAACTTTCACATATCAGAAAATAAGAATATATGAATTTAAAATTTGTACCTTTGCCACTAAATAACAGAGTTCCCTAGCCTGGCAAGCCATCGTGTGAATGTAAAGAGCGGCCATGATCCATAGACAGACGTTAGTATACTTTCGAACTGTCTCCACGTGTTCTTGAAGGAACAACATGACCTACTGTGGGCGACGGTGGCACAGGAGTTAAGTGCTCGCCCCGTAATCGGAAAGTTGCAGGTTCGAGCCCCGCTCAGTCTGTCGCTGTCGTTGTGTCCTTGGGCAAGACACTTAACCCACGTTGCCTGCTGGTGGTGGTCGGAGGGACCGGTGGCGCCAGTGCTGGGCAGTCTCACCTCTGTCAGTGCGCCCCAGAGCAGCTGTGGCTACATCGTAGCTCATCACCATCAGTGTGTGAATGTGTGTGTGAATGGATGAATGACTGGTTGTGTTGTCAACAGGGTATCTGCAGGTTTAAGGGAGCCAAATTTAAGACTTTATAAGACCTTTTTTTAAGGCCACTTTGACCAAATTTAAGCTATTTTCAAGAATTTTATTTCTGCTATAATTTCCAGCTATTGCCTGGAACCGGTGCTAACCCTGTCGTGAACGTGGGATTAACCATCCATTTACCATTAAACTTGCACTTCTCCATGGCGCAAGCTCCCACTAGCTTAACCAGCTAATATGCTCATCTAAAAATAGCCCCCTTTCACAACCAACTGAATGTGTACGGTTCCGCTTACGCCAACATTGTACACAAAAAATGCTGAACACTAACTAGAAATTCACGAAAATATCATAGAAATAAAATAATCTAGTGTATTGGGTCTTTGGTAATTTAAGACCTTTGGAAACAGTATTTAAGGATTATTTGTCATTTTTAAGGATTTTCAAGGCCTTAAATTTGGAAAAGTAAATTTAAGACTTTTTAAGACTTTTTAAGGACCCGCGGACACCCTGTGTCAAGCGCCTTGAGGGGTTCCAGGACTCTAGAAGGCGCTATATCAAATACAGGCCATTTACTCAGTCCAGCACTCGCTGTCGACAAAGACGCTGAAACATCATTTTTCTTAAATAAAGGACTTGAGTATCTCCATCTGTGTTTCCCTCAAAGAAAAGCACAAGTCTAAATTTTCCTAAGTTGATGCCAAAGCTGTTTCAAACCCGCCGCCGCCATCTTTGTTGTTATGCTCAGTTGCATAATCTCGCCCACCAAACCGATGGAGCGCTGTGATCTGGATTATTTAATTGCTGCTGTTTTGCTATTAAGAGCATGCAGCAACTTCAGTTTTCAAACAGCTGAAACACGCTGAGCAGGTAAAGCAAAAGGGCTCAATCACCATAATAAAGTTACTTTAGATGAACCCACTGAGATTCCCATTCCATCAAAGAGGACAGAAGCTTTGGAAACTCCCAGCTGCTTCGTGAAGGTTTAAGGAAAACTGAAACACAGCTGCAGATAAATATGAGGAAACAACAAGCCCCCCCCCCCCCCCACACACACACACACACACACACATGTCATTCATCTCTCTGTCGATTTGCCTCAATGATGACAGACTTGATGAAAATAATCGGTCAGGTTTGGTTTGCCTTTCCATCTTTTCCGATGAGACATTGATCAGGAGTTGGCAGAATTCCCGACCTTTAGTTCAAGTCATCAGACCAAGAACCTTAAACGTTTCAGTAAAACTTATCTCAGCATTTCTCACAGAAGTGTTTCAACAAAGGTTTGTTTGTGCAAAAGTCATAATTAACTCTCGTCTTACCTGTTGCAGGAAGCTTCCTGAACAGCCTCAGTTTGTTGAAACACAGCTGACATCCTACAGGATGGATGAACTCACGACCAAAGAGTGATGCTGCCATCAAAAACCAGAGATCACGCAGCATTATTTCATCAGTTCTTACATCAGCTTCACCTTAGATGTTTAAAGGTGCAACTTGTAAGACTGACATGTGGATAAAAGTGGTTACTTCAGTCCATGAGGTCCATGCTTGTTACTGGTTATGGATCAGCACCAGAAGATTCTAGATGACAAGCAAAGACGAGTCATACACATTAAGTTTATCAGTAGATAAACACATTGTCATATCGGCAGGGAGCACTTATTATACATATTATGGTTGTTTACCATCTTGCTGTTAGCTTGCCGTTACAGTTCTGAAAGACTCATTAAAGAGACTTTACGGAGTTTTGAATTTTTATGCTCGCTATTGCCCCCTCAGGCCAAAAGCGTAACGGCAGCTTCAATAGTAGGCCCGTGCACGTGGTGCACGTGGTGCACATGCTGCACGTGCACACTCCTTAACGAAAATAACAGCTGAGACAGTCCCGTGTGTGTGTGTGTGTGTGTGTGTGTGTGTGTGTGTGTGTGTGTGTGTGTGTGTGTGTGTGTGTGTGTGTGTGTGTGTGTCCCAGAGGACAGAGGACAGGAGAACACGCAGCTAATTAATTAAATAATTTGGTTCTGTACCTTTCTCTTCAGCACAGCCGACAAAGGTTTATGATGGGTCAGTCCTCCTGCATGCTCAGATCATTCCCTTCCCTTGCTTGAAAAATTGTTCCAAAATTAAAGTTGAACTCACATCTTTTTTATCTGTGAATTCAATGCCGTTCGGCGAGTCTCAAATAAAAATTTGGGCATCTAACTGTAAAAAAATATACCATTAATGTAAAAAATAAACTCTAAATGAACTATGTTCACACCCAGAATCAAACCCAGGTCTTCTGCATGAGAGTCAGACATCTTACAAGGTGAGCTAAAGCACCAATGATGTTGTTTGTATCTGTAACATTTATATCCTTGATGACAGCTGAAACAACGTTCAAAGAACGGTTGGGAGTGAAAATGGCTATTTTGTTGCTAATTTGCAGGAAATATCTAGAAGAAAGTTCTACAGAAAGTAGCTAAGGGTCCTCAGAAATGTAGTTAGCTTTGTCACTAGGCGTTAGGAACAGCGACAAAGTGGCACTGCCTCTCTCTCTGCTGCTAAAGCTACGGATAGCAAATGCTACGGGCGATGCCTGAGCGTGAACGCGCATGAAGCAGTCTGCTCGACCCGAGCATCTCTCTTTTTCTGTGATTTTACAGAAAAACAGGCAATCACAGTAAAAATGCCAGGGCTCATTCTACAGGACCAGGGCATTGCAGGAGAATGTATGAAGAAGACATTTATTATTTCTATACATGTTTTGGCTGTCAAACTTCCATAATGCCCCTTTAAAGGAAGTAAATTGCCACAATTGACACATTATTCACTTCACACACATTTCACCGTTAAATGTCGAGTTGTTGGTAATTGAAAAAGTAGCTTGAGATATTTTTAGAGCCAACTATTTTCTTCTGATATCCCGTTAGCATTGTTAGCTCAACGTTAGCCTCTAGACCTGAAAAAGAAAAACTAGCAATCCCCCAGATTGAGAAGAAAATCTGTTTCAAGGTAAACCTTCCTTTCAACATGACTGAGGCATCAGGCTGTTTTGTGATTTTTTCCCCCCACAGTAGAATTCTTAAAAATTGCACTTTAAAAAGGCATAAATAAACAAATTAGACTTGATCAAATGTTTTTGAATTTAAATAAGACATACGAGATCAGAAGAATGCTGCTGATCTTCTCCCAGCCAGAAACAGGCAGGTGATTTTATTCTGTTAACAAAATAAAACAATTAGCTCTGCGGAAACTGAGATGTTTTCATCATTTAGGTCAGGGGTCTCCAACTCCGGTCTGCAAGGTTCGCCACTCAGTATGTTTTAGTTGTTTTTCTGCTCCAGCACCTGGTCAGCCTGTTAATCACGTGCTGAATAAAATAAGGTGTGTTGGAACAGGGAAACAACTAAAACATACAGGACACAGTGAGACCTCTGACCCCCATCACAAACAAACCAGCTGTGTCCAATCCTGGTCCTGTAGGGCCACCATCCAGAACCTGGTTTTACTCAGGAGGTGATAACAGGCTCCGATGGAGCGAGGTGAGCTGCTGAACTGGTGATTCAATCATTGAATCAGGTGTGTTGGGGCAGGGACACAACTAAAACATGCTTGATGGCTGCCCTTGAGGACCAGGGCTGGACATTGCGGTCCTAAACCAACAAACAAAAACAAAATAAACAACCTCTTGGTTTAAGCGACATCTCTTCAGATGGTGGATCAAAAAGCAAAAGTGTAGCTTTGCATCAAGATAAATGGTCATTCGGATTCTCTCACTCCAGCATGACCCTATTTCTTGCAGTAATTTAAAAATGAACGTGTTTAAACTACTGCTCAGAACAAAAACTCCTGGATGAACTTTGTTGTCCTCTCATGGCCACGGTGTCGGACGCTGCAGAAGCATCTCAGGGTGGAAGCCTGGTTAGCAGCAGAAGCAGAAGCGACGGTGGACTCGCACTCCCGTTGGGGAAACTGTTGCGTCATCTGGTTCTATTGCCCCTAGATGGCTTCGGTTTCTGGTTCACTTTCACCGTTTTCAGCTTAGGCCCCAAAACCTGCTCAAGGTTGCTGTTGAGTTAAAGACTTCTGAGTGGGGTTGAAGCTCAGTCAGAAAAATCTCAATCTGCTTCTCGAGGCAACATTCCTGCAGCACAGTCTTCTAAAACTGGAAAACAAGCTGGGAATCTGACAACTCTGACAAAAAGGCAAGAAAATCTTCTGCTTTGTTCTCCACAATGTGTGATTTCTAAAATGTGTGAAGATTCAAACAGTTGATTTATAATGCTAAAGCGGAAAAGAAACGATCGTCTCGTCTCCTGCTGGATTTACACAGACTCCCACGAGCGACACTAGAAAAGGAAACAAGTCCTTTCATCCAGATCTTGAAATATTTTCTCCCTAAAGGACTCAGAAGAGGACGGATAAGTCAAGCCCCCATAATTCGGGTCTGGATATGAAGCAAAACAGGAAGTGAAATAAATTGCAGTTCCACCCTCATCCACTGGGGGATGGTGTGAGAGGCGAGCAAATCCTCATTGACTCCCATGTTAAAAATACCAATTTCACAGCAGAAATAAACATGTTTACAGCCTGGTACCAAAACATGTTTTTGGTTCAATAGATCTAGTTTACACTCATGACAACTCTAAGGGGGGTGAATGTTTTGTAACTCTTCTGTTTAAGTGTATTAAAAGCCTAAAATTCTGAATAATTAATGAGCATCAGACCCACGTGACCACAGAGCTAGCTCTGGGGAAAGGCCTCAGTCTGAGCCTCGGCCTCACCTTGAACTGTTCGGTCATTTTCAGTCTCTCAACTTAGACCATTAGTAGTAGCGTTTGTGCGTTCTTTTTGGATATTAGTTGTGCAATTGTTGGACAAAATGACTTGCTGTGAGATTAATTGCACTAATAGAGCGTCCAAGGAGTCTCCACTTCATTTTTTTCGGTAAGTAAAATTATATTTATGTATTTTAGGTCACTGCCGAGCTGAGCTTAGATTTTAACATGTACTGTTTAACCATGAAATTTAAATGTAATAGGGTAAAACCCAGTGCATTTAACAATGCTGCATTTTAGAAAATGGGTTGAAATATAACATGTTGGTGGAGCTGGGTTCCCACTATTGGTATGGTCCCCTCCCCTCAGCGGCAGCTGGGCGCATCTCTGATCACAGCGGCGCCTGTCTGCTGCGCGGCTGCCGGTTTGTGGAGCTCTCGGGAGACCTCTGTGTTCCACCCGGTTTTACCCAGCCGTCAGCCCGGCGTATCTCCGACTCAGAAGCTCTGGTGTTGTGCACAGTTAGCTCCGGTTGTAGCTAGGTAGCTACCTCCGTTAGCTTAGCTCCCACCTCCGCGTTAGCTTTGGGTTAGCTTGTAGCTACATGGCTTCAGTTCGACGGGTGTCGTCATTTGATCCCAGCCTTACAGCCCCACCCTCAGCTGCACCTCTTTTCCCTTTTATTGAATTGTCTGGGCTTGACGGAACCTGTGACACGGGTCAAAATGGCGGTGGTGGCCACCTCCCATTTTGGTACAAAAACTTTTAATTGGAGCCTATGGACACAAATTGTCCAGTACATATGTAGATGGGATAAGTGCATCGATGCTGCAAAATTTCACAGCATTGGGAAGTTATCATTATTTAGTTTAACAAGTAAAATTATCAAATGAAAATAAACTAAAACTGGGTTTAATCTCCATTATCATCCAGTGTTATAAATGAAATAATAAGAATGATCATTATCATTATTTGTTATTTCCCGTGAGGCTCTGAGGAATTACTATGAACAGATTTCTCAACATCCACTTAAAAGACCAGAGTGTCGATTCACTCCGTCATCAACAGATTCACTCTGTCATCCCGCACAACAGACATTAGAAAACAAAAGGTGAACAATGCTCCATGTTTCTACTGATAAACACAGCCGTCAGCAACCTGCAGCCACAGACTGTTTATATTTTTGCACCATCATCAGAAATGTTTTCGTCACAATTTTACTGAAAGGACCTTCATGCTGCTTCTCCCAGGTCTACCAGGCTGAGCGGAGAAAAACAGAAATTAGAAATAAAACCTGTCTGTGGTTTAGTTAAAGATCCTGACGATGGTTAATTCATCTTACAGCAGAACAGTAAAGACGGGAGAAAATAAAATGTGTTTCTTAGACAACAGATTACTAAATAAAAACCTAAATATCTGCTTCAGTTGGGTTAGGAGAAACTGTATTAAAAGGCCAAAGGCAGTGGTCCCTTTGAGGCTCTGTCCGATCTGGGTCCCCCGGAAGCTGATGGTCCACCTCCCCTGAGAACTACACCTCGGGTTTCACAGGTAACATCCCAATAACACATACAGTGTGGAGTGGTAAGACCTGTCCAATCTACCAGTTGGGTTGGATGATCAAAAAACCAATAAACAGACAACCAGTGGGTCCCTCGGGGTGGGAGTCAGGGTGGGATGGGGGAGAAGGAAGGAGCCAGACCTCCCCTGGTTAGGGTCAGGGTCTGGATTGAGGGGAGGGGAAGGAGGAGAGTGAGAGTGAGAGAGGAGAGAGAGATAGATAGAGCCCCGGTCTCAACCGGTTAAGGTTATGACCTGGGGTTGGGGAAGGGATAGGAGGAGAGAGAGAGAGAGAGAGAGAGAGAGAAGAGAGAGAGAGAGAGAGAGAGAGAGAGAGAGAGAGAGAGAGAGAGAGAGAGAGAGAGAGAGAGAGAAAGGGGGGGGGGAAGGCCCCAACCGGTTAAAGAGCAAGTCACCCCCAAATCAACCCCCTCTTTTTTTCCTGATAAACTACATAAATGTGTGTCTAATCGTGCTGCAGACACGTGTCGCCAATAGTTTTGCACTTTAGTGCGTTTTAGTTAAAATTGTAAATTTCTGCCTAAAACTGTCAGTGTTGTGCCGTTGTCAGGTAAAAACTCTGCACTGCAATTCAATTTAAATCTGACACCTCTATTGGCTAAGAGGTATGCTATGATGTAAACTGGTCCTTATGATGTCACAATATCATTGTGAGCCTGTGTGTGTGTGTGTGTGTGTGTGTGTGTGTGTGTGTGTGTGTGTGTGTGTGTGTGTGTGTGTGTGTGTGTGTGTGTGTGTGTATTTGTTTGCGGCTCCGCCCTCTCAGTCTGCAAGGCAACAGCATTTGTTGCATTTTTCAAACATGAAGAGGGAGTGAAGTAAGTTTCTTGTAGGGGGTGACTTGCTCTTTAAGGTTAGGGCCTGGGGTTGGGGAGGGGGTTGGGAATTTGGACTGGGTCAGGGGTCAGGGGAAAATAAAATGTGTTTCTTAGACGACAGATTACTAAATAAATACCTAAATATCTGCTTCAGCTGGGTTAGGGTGAATAAGAAATGTGGAGCGTAGTGAAAGGAGCAGCCACTCACAGGGTGACCTCATGCAGGACTGTAAAATATGTCTGCTGAGGAAACGAGGCTTCATCTAAAACCTGACAGAAAACCAACCTCCAGTTCAGATCTCATCGCTTCTCCTGTTCTTCAGACACTTCATGAGGATTCGTTCTGAAACATCCTTCTTCACATTTGCTGAACTTCCTGTGCTGATTTATCGGCGCTCATGAATACAACGTGACAGCTGA
Organism: Nothobranchius furzeri; assembly: GCF_043380555.1. Lineage (NCBI taxonomy): Eukaryota > Metazoa > Chordata > Actinopteri > Cyprinodontiformes > Nothobranchiidae > Nothobranchius > Nothobranchius furzeri. Next base: position 84,401,424 of record NC_091744.1, read on the forward strand.
ACATGCAGGTGACCGTAGCAGAGGAGCGGACTTCTCAATCAGGTGACGACTCCCCGGACTTCATAACTCAGCTCTGGTTCGGGGTGAGATGGATTCTTAATCGTGTCTGAGAAGCCCGACTCGCTTCTCTGATCTGGTGTTGATCTAATCTTCGGGCAGCAAATGCTCATTTTCTGTCTCGAACGGTAAAGAAAGGCCTCTTTATGGCGCCCAAGGCTCTTTACCAAACAACAGTCATTCATCTATTCACACACTGATGATGGTGAGCTACATGTGGCTACAGCTGCCCTGAGGCACACAGAGGCAAGGCTGCTGAACACCGGCAACACTGGCCGAAGGGACAAGCGTATTGCCCAAGGGCACAACGATCATGGGTGCGCCCCATCTGTTTGAACAACGTTGGACTTGTAATTATATTCATGTTCATTTATTTTGTAGACAGTTTAACCTGTTAGGGGCCTGTGGGGGGACACCAGAGAACCAGGGATACCCATCTCCTCACAGAAAGGCCGTAGTAGCCAGGATTCGAACCTGTCACCTTCCGGTGAGCCAACAGTGCTGCCATGTGAATAAAAAGAGGAGCAGCAGACCAACACAGAGACACGGTGATGCCTCAAAAGCCACAGAATAAACGTTTTACTTTATCAAATTCATAATTTTACATCCTGTCTGTTTAGCTCAGTGAGTTTCTGTCTTTCTGACAGAAGCAGCCTCGTCTTTGCACGTCTTCCTGTCGCTCTAAACGAACGTGATGTCACCGAAGCTGGGAAAGCCTCAGAAGAAGGTAGGAGTGGAGCTGCAACGGCTTTCTGGACTGGGAGGAAAACAGCAGCAGGGCTGGAGCCAGAGAGGCGTGGTCCACTTCCTTCCTGCTAGTTTAGATCCGAATGTTTGTTTGTTTGTGGTTTTCTCATAAACGTGCATGCACACACCACAGGGCCACCCTCTTAGGAACAAACCCCTCATTACTGGCAGCATTTGTTTCTTTTGCCTCTCCACTGGTAGCTAAAGCTGTTTTACTTCAGTTTGCTTTATTAATGTTGCAAACGCAACACGGAGACACGCTCGTGCTCCAGGAACAAGGAGGGAATAAAGAGTAAATATGACAATAACACTCATAATAATTCTGATGGAATAATTACAAAAACTCCTCCAGAAATCGACTTTCCACGTTTTATCATGAGATTTTAGATCCTGTTGGGACGTATTCGGGAGTTAAATGGACCTGTGACACCAGATGGTTCATAGCTATGCTCAAGAGGGAGATCGGATCCAGGAGTGGCGTCGTCGTTGCATAAATTAAGCTAAAAGCTTCAAACCTTTTTCTCTTCCAGCAGATCAAACTCGTTCTGCAGCTCAGGCTGATATAGCATCCGCTTTTAACGCTGATGACGAAAAGCTCCTGCATTATAAAAGCTTTTCTCGCGATTTAGGGTGAAAAATACTCTGCATGGTGAGTGGACACAGTTTTCAGCTGTAAAATTACACCTAATTCAGACGTCCTCGGTCCATTAAATGGAGGTTTTAGAGGTCCGGATCGCTGCAGCGAAAAGTAAAACGTAAGGAAAACCTCTGAAGGTAGAGCTGACGCTACAAGGTGCAGATGATCGTTGGACTCATTTTTAGGAGTTAGAAAAATGGATTTAGTCTCCATGGGCTGCCACCTTACCGTGGCTGAGGTTGTCTGAGGCTTTCTGCCTCTGGTAGGGTCACCCATGGCAAACAGGTCCTAGGTGAGGGATCAGACAAAGAGCAGCCCGAAAACCTCTTATGATGAATTATATAAATGGAAACCGTGCTCCCTCGCCCGGACGTGGGTCACCGGGGCCCCCCTCTGGAGCCAGGCCTGGAGGTGGGGTGCGTTGGCGAGTGTCTGGTGGCCGGGCTTTCACCCATGGAGCCCAGCCGGGCACAGCCCAAAGAGGAAACGTGGGTCCCCCTTCCCATGGGCTCACCACTTGTGGGAGGGGCCAAAGGGGTCGGGTGCAGTGTGTGACGGGTGGTCGTCGAGGGCGGGGACCTTGGCGGTCTGATCCTCGGCTACAGAAGCTGGCTCTTGGCACATGGAATGTCACCTCTCTGGTAGGGAAGGAGCCTGAGTTGGTGTGTGAGGTCGAGAGGTTCCGACTGGATACAGTCAGACTCACCTCAACGCATGGCTCTGGCGCTGGAACCAGTTTCCTTGAGAGGGGTTGGACTTTCTACCACTCTAGAGTTGCTCCCACTGAGAGGTGCCGGGCAGGGGTGGGCATACTAGTTGCCCTCCATCTTGGTTCCTGTACGTTGGGGTTTATATCGCGTCAGACCCGTGCCACAACCCGTGCACGCGCATTGGGTCCACAGCGCGCGTGTGAACGGGACTCGCGAGCGAAAATATACATGGCAGCGCGCCCGTGAACGGGACTCGCGAGCGAAAATATACATGGCGAGAGGTCATTTGTGCACTGAGAGGGAGCAAACTGTGTCTGTGAGCGCACAAGGATGTGCACAAGTGACAAACCTGCGTGCGCGCGTTGCCAACGAGCACACGAGAGAGGAAAACGTGCGCGCGCGGCAGCCTCTCTGCGCGCTCGGTTTCTAATTCCGCTCGCTCGGCTGTGAGGGCTTTTAGCACTCTGGAGGCGTGGCCTGTGGCAGATCTTCCCTGTCCTCTGATTGGTTAGTTTACCCCGCACTTTACTCTCTACCTATCTATATAAAAAAATCTGAGATTCAACAGTTGCTGTCGTAGCTCAGCTGGGAGAGCGGGTGACTCTCACTCTGGAGGATTCAGGTTCGAGTCCGGCCAAGGAACACAGAGTTGATGTCATATTATTCTTTCCTAATTCCTGTGATATTATTTTACAGTTGTGACCGTTCAACTGTCATTAAACGTCCGAATGTTTGCTGGGCAGTGTTTTAAAAAGTGCACATAAGCTAGATGGTTTTAACCAGGTAAAAATAGACTTGTGGGTGTAGGTATGTTCAAGTTTAAAAAGTTCTTGCCTCATTAATGTATTGTTTATTTTTTTCAGCATTTAATTGACAAATTATCCTTTCAAATAATTAATTGATGAGTTACATAATTGTCCATTTAGAAATGTTGAATGGACTGAGTCAAGTTTGGTGCACTTTATATATTTCAAAACATGTTTTTTTATTTTAATTATGCATATAAATAATTTTAATGTTAATTTATTGAAATATTTCTATTTTTTCATTACCTCACCCTTGTTTTGACAAAAACGGGACCTTGCTGGATAATATCACGGAGAAACTATTTGTTCACAGTACATGGCTCAGTGAGGATCTGTATACCAAAGGAGGAGATACTCAGAAATCTGTCTGCAGATTGTTACAACCCAGACTGGAAGTGGTGGGCTGTAATAAGAAAGGAGACCAAACAGAGGAGTGGGGGTTCAACAACTGATTTATTTAACCAAAGTAAGGATTTACTAAAGCAAGTTAGTGAACAGAAAATGGCCATCTCAAGGTTTTACTCGGATGTCCCTCAGCAGGGTGCAGCACTGTTGAAGGTCATCTGAATGAAAGCTTGATATGCAGCTTCTTTATGAAAGTGTGTAAATATACAGTGTGGTTGCCGTACATATGTTGAGGTTCTCAGACATCAGGCTTCTTTGCCCAGGCCTTCACTAGTGGGCTATTTTAAAAGTTGGTAAGGAGAAAAACCACAGCATATAGCTGATTGTTTACAAATGCAAGGAGGGGAATAACAATCAAAAACCTAGTGTTCTTGGATCAGATGAATGGAGCGCTCCACATGCACTCAGAGATGTTATGGCTTCTGTTTCTATAACTTTACATGCAGACATTTGAGGTTTGCCAGAAAGAAAAGCTGGCCTGTACACTTTGCAGGGCACAATGTCATCAATGCAGAAACCCCTGTCTACCATGATGACCATCTCTAGTTGTAGCATTTTCAACACACCAGATTCCCAGGTTGGTCGCTGATAGTTCCAGCATACAGTGCTGAGACAAAGGTCACTGGCCTATGTGGCACAATCCAAATGAGCCTCTTCAGAGTGCAGTTGAACTTGAGGAAAATATATGACTCTGGAAGAGAGGGGAATATGGCCATTGACACCTCAGATCAGTGCAGTCAAGAATTACTGGTGTTTGGGTAGTCCTGAACGTGTTGTGATGCCCCCACCATCTCATTGGGTTTTCATTTGTGTTTAATTGTGTTTTTCTTCTGTTGTAGGCAGCTCGTTAAGCAGCCTTGGAGGCACCTGGGCTCAGGGTGTGGTGCTGCCTACAAAGCCTACTGTTTTTCTGCTTTCACTGGGTCTCTCCTGTGTGGTGGAGAGTCCTCACTGGCCATTTTCTGTTCACTAACTTGCTTTAGTAAATCCTTACTTTGGTTAAATAAATCAGTTGTTGAACCCCCACTCCTCTGTTTGGTCTGCTTTCTTATTACAGCCCACCACTTCCAGTCTGGGTTGTAACAATCTGCAGACAGATTTCTGAGTATCTCCTCCTTTGGTATACAGATCCTCACTGAGCCAAGTACTGTGAACAAATAGTTTCTCCGTGATATTATCCAGCAAGGTCTTGTTTTTGTCAAAACAAGGGTGAGGTAATGAAAAAATAGAAATATTTCAATAAATTAACATTAAAATTATTTATATGCATAATTAAAATAAAAAAAACATGTTTTGAAATATATAAAGTGCACCAAACTTGACTCAGTCCATTCAACAATTCTAAATGGACAATTATGTAACTCATCAATTAATTTGAAAGGATAATTTGTCAATTAAATGCTGAAAAAAATAAACAATACATTAATGAGGCAAGAACTTTTTAAACTTGAACATACCTACACCCACAAGTCTATTTTTACCTGGTTAAAACCATCTAGCTTATGTGCACTTTTTAAAACACTGCCCAGCAAACATTCGGACGTTTAATGGCAGTTGAACGGTCACAATTGTAAAATAATATCACAGGAATTAGGAAAGAATAACATGACATCAACTCTGTGTTCCTTGGCTGGACTCGAACCTGAATCCTCCAGAGTGAGAGTCACCCGCTCTCCCAGCTGAGCTACGACAGCAACTGCTGAATCTCAGATTTTTTTATATAGATAGGTAGAGAGTAAAGTGCGGGGTAAACTAACCAATCAGAGGACAGGGAAGATCTGCCACAGGCCACGCCTCCAGAGTGCCAAAAGCCCTCACAGCCGAGCGAGCGGAATTAGAAACCGAGCGCGCAGAGGCTGCCGAGCGCGCAGAGAGGCTGCCGCGCGCACGTTTTCCTCTGCCGTGTGCTCGTTGGCAACGCGCGCACGCAGGTTTGTCACTTGTGCACATCCTTGTGCGCTCACTGACACGGTTTGCTCCCTCTCAGTGCACAAATGACCTCTCGCCATGTATATTTTCACTCGCGAGTCCCGTTCACGCGCGCGCTGCCATGTATATTTTCGCTCGCGAGTCCCGTTCACACGCGCGCTGTGGACCCAATGCGCGTGCACGGGTTGTGGCACGGGTCTGACGCGATAGGTTTACCCCGGTGAATGAGAGGGTAGCCTCCTTCTGTCTCCGTGTGGGGGGACGGGTTCTGACTGTGGTCTGTGCTCATGCACCAAACTACAGTTCAGACTACCCACCCTTTTAGGAGACCTTTGTGGCAAGGCTCAAAGGGTGGATGAGATCCGCCCGGAGTTCCATAAGGCTCTGGATGTTGTGGGGCTGTGTTGGCTGACACAGCTCTGCAATATAGCGTGGACATCGGGGCAGTCCCACTGGACTGGCAGAACGGGGTGGTGGTTCCCTTATTTAAAAAGGGGGACCGCAGGGTGTGCTCCAGCTACAGGGGGATCACACTCCTGAGCCTCCCTGGTCTATTCAGGGGTTCTGGAGAGGAGTGTCCATTGGATTGTTGAACCTCAGATTCAGGAGGAGCCATGTGGTTTTCGTCCTGGCCGTGGAACACTGGACCGGCTCTATACCCTTAGGGGGATCCTGGAGGGTGCGTGGGAGTTTGCCCAACCAGTCTACATGTGTTTTGTGGATTTGGAGAAGGCGTTTGACCGCGTCCCTCGGGGGGCCCTGTGGGGGGTACTCCGGGAGTATGGGGTACCAGGCCTTCTGATACGGGCTGTTAGGTGACTGTATGACCGGTGTCAGAGCTTGGTCCGCATTGCCGGCAGTAAGTCGGGCTCGTCCCCATTGAGAGTTGGACTCCACCAAGGCTGCCCTTTGTCACAGATTCTGTTCATAACCTTTATGGACAGGATTTCTAGGAGCAGCCAAGGTGTGGAGGGCATCCGTTTTGGTGGCCTGAGGATCAGGTCTCTGCTTTTTGCAGATGATGTGGTCCTGTTGGCTTCATCAGAACGTGATCTTCAGCTTTCACTGGAGCGGTTCGCAGCCGAGTGTGAAGCAGCTGGGATGAGAATCAGCTCCTCTAAATCTGAGTCCATGGTCTTGATTCGGAAAAGGGTAGAATGCCTTCTCCGGGTCAGGGATGAGGTCCTGCCCCAAGTGGAGGAGTTTAAGTATCTCTGGGTCTTGTTCATGAGTGAGGGAAAGCTGGAGTGTGAGATCGATAGGCAGATTGGTGCTGCGTCTGCAGTGATGCGGGCGTTGTACCGGACTGTCGTGGTGAAGAGAGAGCTGAGTCAGAAGGCGAAGCTCTCGATTTACCGGTCGATCTGCCTTCCTACCCTCACCTATGGTCATGAGCTTTGGGTAGTGACCGAAAGAACGAGATTGCGGATACAAGCGGCCGAAATGAGTTTTCTCCGAAGAGTGGCTGGTTTCTCCCTTAGAGATAGGGTGAGAAGCTCGGTCATTCAGGAGGGGTTCGGAGTAGACCCGCTGCTCCTCCACATCGAGAGGAGCCAGTTGAGGAGGCTCGGGCATCTGGTCAGGATGCCTCCTGGACGCCTCCCTGGTGAGGTTTTCCGGGCACGTCCAACCGGGAGGAGACCTAAAGGTAGACCCAGGACACGCTGGAGGGACCATGTCTCTCACCTGGCCAGGGAACGTCTTGGGATTCCCCCGGAGGAGCTGGCCCAAGTGGCTGGGGAGAGGGAAGTCTGGGCCTCTCAACTTAGGATACTGCCTCCGCGACCCAACTCCGGATAAGCGGATGAAAATGGATGGATGGATTGATGGATATATATTAAATGACTTTATGATAATGTGTTGATTCAGACTGAGGAAAAAGAGATCAAATCATGTTGATTCAATGAAAAATGACATAATAGAAAGTTAGGATGTTGGAATTCCACTGGGAACCAGAACAGGACACACACACACACACACACACACACACACACACACACACACACACACACACACACACACACACACACACACACACACACACACACACACACACACACACACACACACACACACACACACACACACACACACACACACACACACACACACACACACACACACACACACTTTCGAGTTGTTTAAAGAGCAAGTCACCCCCAAATGGACTTTTTTTCTGATAAACTATATAAATGTGTGTCTAATCGTGCTGCAGACACGTGTCGTCAATAGTTTTGCACTTTAGTGCATTTTAGTTAAAATTTAAATTTTCTGCCTAAAACTGTCAGTGTTGTGCCGTTGTCAGGTAAAAACTCTGCACTGCAGTTGAATTTAAATCTGCCATCGCTATTGGCTAAGAGGTACCCTAGAACGTTGACTAGTACCATATGATGTCACAATGTCGTTGTGAGCCTGTGTGTGTGTGTGTGTGTGTGTGTGTGTGTGTGTGTGTGTGTGTGTGTGTGTGTGTGTGTGTGTGTGTGTGTGTGTGTGTGTGTGTGTATTTGTTAGCGGTTCCGCCCTCTCGGTCTGCTAGGCAACAGCATTTGTTGCATTTTTCAAACAGGAAGTGGGAGCGGAGTAATACTCTGGTAGGGGATGACTTGCTCTTTAAATAAAAACCAGTGGACTAAACTGGTTTGATTGGTTTATTAGTGAACTTTGGTTCTAATAAAGCCTAAAAAAGGAATATTAACTCATCTTTTCTGCTGTCTGAGAAAAAAAACTAATCATAAAATGTCCTGCTGACCTTTCATTTACAACTGGAAATTGAGATTTAGGTTGCAGAGCTTTAGAAGAAGCCTGATTTGTAAAATGTCAAGAGCAAGTAGGATTTTCTCTATTATTACAACGGAAAGGGAGCGCTGAATCTAAACTTTAAATGCATAAAAAGTTTTTTGACACAAAGATCTGAGTTAAAACTCTTTTTTGACAGAAAGATTGAAAAGGTCAGAAACAATCACAGTTTGAATGTCATCCAGTCCCAAACAGACCCGTTTGAGTCTGCAGGGAATCAGATCTAATCTGACAAACTGAACTATAATCTGCTGCTTCACGGGAACGGATCTCAGGAAACTCTGAATGGACTTTTTATGAATTATCTGCAGGCGCATGGATGGGCTCACTGCTAACAGTCTTTATGCTGGCTTGGACCCTCATCCGGTTAAAACCAGAATGTTTTTCTGTATTTTATCATCAGCTCTGAAGGCACGTAGCGGATAGCAACTCCAGCATGGCGGGTTATGTGAAATGTTCTTATTCATATGTGACACCAGTCTGCAGCCCTGCTGACCAAAAACCACTCTAGATAGTTTTGTGGCGCTGGTAGAAGTTCGACGGGGTGCTCTTTCCCGGCTTGATGGCTGTTGGCTGTAATGTTAGCGATTAGCATTTTCAGTTTGTTGATCGTTAATAAAATGCACAAGAAAAATAAAAATAAAATTGCTTTACTGTATCTGCTGGCATCACGGTGGAATAAGAGTGTAATTCTCTGAAGGCGAACCAAAGAGCTAAAGCCAGAGTGAACATCGGAGTGGCCTACGCTAATTTCAGGGAGCTAAAGGAGGCTATAATCACATACTGATAGTGACCTTGCTTTGTTGCTTCTGAACTTGTAATATTTTTTGTCCAGCAGTGTGGATGCGTTTACTTTGTAGTTTATTTTAGTATTAGTTGGCTCATGTTAGTGTGAGCTTGCTGTTAGAGCTAGCTGCAGCAGGGATGTTTACGACAGTTGTAATTCCACTTTTCAACCAGTAGGGCAGAGGAGCAGAAAACTGTTTGCCACCAATTGGCCTTTTCCCTTTGAGTCCCAAGTCAAATTAGATTTTATTGTGATTTTATTTTTCTATTGTTCTTGTGACCCCATGAGTTCTCTGTTTTGTTTTGTTTTTTCTGGCTTTTTTATGATTTCTTTCATCGTTTTTTATGGGTCTTTTGTTCCGTTTTTTTTGGCTTGTTCTTATATATTTTTTACCTTGTTTTTGCCTCCTTGTCTGCTGTTGCACTCTACCAGCACCACGGGCTTCTGTGATAGAGAAATAAACTATGATGAAAACAAAACAAAGAAGGAGGATGCAAATTTGGGTTACACTAAAAATGCCAGAGGCCACAATGGTGATAATTCAACTGAGGCACAAAACAAAAGCTCCTTAAGTTATAAAAAAAAGTTCTTTATTCAGCCACAAAATTTAGATGATGGCAGACAAGAAAAAAACTCAGGATAGAAGCGAATTTGAGAAGATTTTAGGAACGTCATCCAGGATGGAGCTTGGAGTGCAGCTGCTGCTCCTCCTCATTAAAAACCCAGGTGGCTCAGGAATCTGTCGGCCACTTTCCTTTAAAGATTTTTTAAGAACCCTTGGGAAAACCCAGAACTTGCTGGAGAGATTTAATATCCTCTCCAACCTCCCTAGGACCCCCACTGTGAGCGGCCCTTCCAGGACCTCCTATCTGGATGGACGTGCCATCAGTGACCCCTCAATAAATCCTATTTCCTGTCCAAGCAGCCTTTAGAAGCTGCCTCATCACCAGTTCTCTGGAGCTACTGGCTTTTATTCCATTCTTTCTTTCCTTTGCTGAGCTAACGTTGATCTATGAATCGTTTCATCATGCAGCCACAAACAACGACACGAGTCGGACACCCAGGCAAAGAATCCACTTAAAACCAAATCTTTAGTCCTTGTTACCATTTCTTCTACCAAAGATATTACAGATATTGAGCCAGGGGCATGAATCGCCTTTGGATTCAAGGAATTAAGGGACAATGAGGGCCAAAGTAGCATCGACTTCAAAAGGCCTTCCGAAAGTCTGGAGAAGACGCCTAAATCTGCTGTTCGGAGGGGAAATGTTAGCTTTTGGATAGGAGCTTATAGATAGTGCAAGTTTTTGTTCTGATCGTTTGTGCTGTGATCTGATTCTGACTCAGAATAAACAGAAAGGTTATTAATCGATAACCGTCTGCTGGAGTTAACTTCTCAGATGAACCTTGCTAGAGTTTTGGGTGTGTGATGTGTGTGTGTCATGTGGGTTCATTTACAGCCTCATCAGTGACGGACGACCATGTTGTCACAGCTCATGCAAACCCACTCCACTCCAGACTAACGGCACTTTAGAAGTCATTCAATGAACCGTTCTTTAGTTTTAGTCTAGAGAAATGTTGTTTTTCTACTTTATAGTCCATCTGTTGCAGTGTGAGAATAAAGTGATGTCGGCTCTGTTTTCAATTACATGGGCGCAGAAACACTCGCTGCTCCTGGTGATCAAACAGCGATGAAAATAATCCTTTTCCTGTAAACCAAATGTAACAGATTCACAATTCCAGGCTGATTTTCACACTTTTCACCACGTCGCCGCCCCTGATCTCGTTACTTCAACCTTTCCACACGCTTTGGTGCCTGTGGAGGCGCGCCTATGTGAGAGAGCTAACGAGGAGGAAGAATCTGACAGCAATTAACGTGATTACGCCCCCGCCCTGTTGTCAGAATGCTGCCTGCAAAAAATAGAGGAGAAAATGAAGCATTGATGAATGGAGAGGTGGAGGAATGGAGGAGTGACAAATGAAAACATAATGTGGGAGCAAGGTTGGAGGAGAGAGGCAGCGCCTCAGGGCATCCTGGGAAAATATAGTATTATGTGGCGCTGTCAGGAGGGGATGGATCGGCACTAACAGTGTCGGGGAGGTGTGTGTGTGTGTGTGTGTGTGTGTGTGTGTGTGTGTGTGTGTGTGTGTGTGTGTGTGTGTGTGTGTGTGTGTGTGTGTGTGTGTGTGTGTGTGTGTGTGTGTGTGTGTGTGTGTGTGTGTGTGTGTGTGTGTGTGTGTGTGTGTGTGTCAGAGCCACTTTTAGCAGACAGTTGCACTAAGAGTCGTTCCATAAACGATGTAAAACACTGAATTTGCAGAAAATTGTTGCACATTTGACCGACCTAAAACGTTTTCTATAATCAACCCTAATTAGGTCACAGCCTTTGTTCTGTGACTGTTTGCTGATTTATGTTGATTTTTATCCATCTCCATCACACACTGCCATCTACTGGTGAGCCAGTGTCTCTGAGCAGAAACCAGTTAAATTACAGTTTCTCTCTGTTGCTTAAACACTAAAATCCGTAGACTGAAGAGAGTTCTCGTAGCTTGAACTCGTTAAGCTAACTGTTGAGCTTGTTGTCAAAACCTTAAACCGTTTCACACGGTTTAGCAGAACTCTAAACACATTCTGCACTCTAATGTACGCGTCGTCCATAACGGTCAACACAAGCGGCACGTTTACCCACAACGAGAGCACAAATGTCACTGACTGAACACAATCAGTCAAAACAGATTTCACTTGTTTCAAATGATGTGAAAACCAATATAAGCAAGTTCAGAGAGCAAACAGGAAGTTGAAGGTGGGAATGAGAAAGTGTGACAACGGATAGAAGAATTCATGTGAGAGGGCGAGGACGGGTGCGTATGCGAGGTGGGGGGTGAGGAGGAGGGCAAGAAAGAGAAAGAGGACGCAGTGGCGTGTCCAGATCTTTTAAAATGGGGTGGCCCAGGTGAGGCACCAGTGGTCACGCTTTTTTTGTTTTACCTCAATCCTTTTGTGGACTATGGAAATCCTATTTAAAGGGAATTCTGTGAGGTGACACCTGGGGTGGCCAATCAGATTCCAAGGGTGGCATTTGCTACCCCAGGCCACTCCCTGGACACGCCCCTGAGAGGAGGATGAAGAGGAAGAGCAAGACAAAGAGTGGAAATATGCAATAAATCCGAGCAACGATCGTAGACCGTGTTGTTGTCCGTGGGCGGACAACGAGGGCAGAAGAACTCAGAGAGCAACCCAGTTTGAGCCTCAGGAAGGAAAATATTGCACGTGATGCCGATGAAGCGCTGTGGCCTGACCCAGCCCACAGACAAGAAGAGGCCCGTTTAGTCCTTTGATGTTTTTCATTTCATGTATTTTTTTTTTCACGGTCATCGATCACTGTAGCACACTGCAGGCTGTATATGGCACGACAAACAAACTGCATGGCCCTGAACATTGTGCTTTCTGTTTTTGGTGTATTGTTTACTGACTGCTTGATGGTGTATGTAATTTTGAATCATTTGTTCATGATTTTTCTTGTATTTGTATTAAAGCCTTAAATTGCTTGACTTCTTTCAATACTTCCTGTAGGCCGCTCTGCTGTTTTGCCACTTTAGTTATCTCACGTGACATGAAATTCAAGGACGTTTTTATCTCCTCCATATCTTGGACCAGATTCTCCATAGACATCGTTGTTCCAAACAGTTTCCTTGGATGGTCAATAACTTTATGGCATTGTCAGATTCCCAGCTGGTTGGAACATGTGCCGAAAAAATATGTCCAACACTTCATGTATCGAATAAATGTTCAATACTTCATCTAGCTCAAAAATGGTTTGAGCCAAAGGTTTCTAATGACTTAAGCCACAAAAAAGCAAGCTTAGAAAAGGTGGATGTTGTCTTATTTTGCTGATATTCATATATTAGTAAAGCTCAGCAATCTCACCACACCTACTCGGCAGCCATCTTGATTTGAGAGTAGTGTTTGATTTTGAGCAAGAGGAATGAGAGGTTCTGTGTTTAATGTTGGAGAAAAGGGAGCACGGTGTCAGGAATTGTGCTTCAGCAATTGAAAAAACTGTAAGCAGGAGCCTGTGGAAGTCCAACGGTTTCATTCGATTTAAAAATTCATAAAAAATAAATATTACTGAGTGCTAGAGGTGGTTAAAGTGGCCTTTCCTGCTGGATCATCCAAATAAAAGTTTCTCTGTTTAGTTTTGCAGCAGCCAGACTTCCTGGTAATCTTTTTGATCAATGCATCTTCAGGATTCATGAATTAAAACAGCTTCTTCGCAGTTTAGCAGAGTGAGACATTTTGCATCTCTTTAAATGCAGAAAGAAGGAAGAGTAAGAAAATCCCAGAAAAGCCCGTTAGACGTGTGCAGAAAACCAAAGTCTACTCATTTCTTTACCTTTAGTTTCCAAGTTTTGTCCTTTTTTCCCCAGACTTGTCTCCTTGCTTTGAAACATTCTCGTGCTCCTGATGAAACGGAGATCTTGTGATGCTGCAAATGAAATGTGGGATCACATGAAGGATTGATTTGGCTTCGTTCTGCAGCATGAACTTCACTGATAAATACAAATCTTCTGCACCAAGTCGTTTCTTATCGTTGCTCCTCTGCTGCTGACAGATTTGTGTTTGACTGGAAGGAAGACGAGCATAAAAATAATCGTATATATTTTTTACCCAGGGCGTCAGACTGGCTCCACGGATAAGGAGAGCCTCGTCTTTCTTTGTTTTCACACGAGTCGTGCTGTTGGAGCCGAGAGCCTGAGAGGAGGAACAAAATGTAAGTCAGGGTCATGAAGTTGGACACTTGTAGCAGAACAGTGTTTACATGAAGGAGAGGTGGTGGTGCGTGGCTCTGCAGAAGGTGAACTATCGACAGAAACAAGGAAACAAAGTGAGAACATTTGAAACAAACACAGATTATCTAATCTGAGGTGGTGAGTTTCCCCTACATGGAAAGGGTTGGGTTTTCCTGCGGGACAAAATCAATTAATGCGCCCGAATTTTCCAACTGTGGAAAAAAGCTGCTCACAACAGAGCATCGAACAGAAACCACCGAACGATATGAGAATGCGTTTGTCATGTTGTCAGATTATCACAGCAAATTATGTGTGACTAATATCAAATTATTGTTATTATATATTTACTATAGTCTTCATTATCTTTATTGAATTGAATTTGTTCAGTCAAAAAACATAATATAATCAATAAAATATTATATTTAAAGTGACTGAAAAGGCTCAGGCCGAAGCAAATGCTTATTCAATTCAATCAAATTCAATTCAAAAATACTTTATTAATCCCAGAGGGAAACTGATTGCTGTAGTAGCTCATAATAATAATAATAATAATAATAATAATAATAATAATAATCAAGTCATCAAAGAGTTGTTGTATATTACAATGGCTGTTGGCAGGAAGGATCTCCAGTAGCAGTCAGTGTTGCAGCCAAACTGAAGAAGCCTCTGACTGAAGACACTCTTCCGCTGTCGGACAGTCTTGTGAAGAGAATGCTCAGGGTTGTCCATCATTTTCTTGATTCTCAGGAGAATCCTTCTTTGCATTATCTCCTCCAGCGGTTCCACAGTCGTCCCCAGAACAGAACCAGCCTTTTTTATTAGGCGGTTGAGCCTTTTCAGGCCCCTGCTTCTGATGCTGCTACCCCAACAGACGATGGCTGAAGAGATTACACTCTCAACAACAGACTTGTAGAAGATCTGCAGCATCTTGCTACAGACACTGAAGGACCTAAGCGTCCTCAAGAAGTGCAGTCTGCTGTGTCCCTTCTTGTAAACGGCTTCGCTGTTCTTCCTCCAGTCCAGTCTGTTGTCCAGGTGAACTCCAAGGTATTTGTATTCCTCAACCGCCTCCACGTCTTCTCCCATGATGGAAACAGTGTTTGACTCCACCCTGTTTCTTCTGAAGTCTAAAATCATCTCCTTTGTTTTGTTCACGTTCAAGGTCAGATGATTGTTTCCACACCATGCCACAAAGCGCTCCACCAGCTCTCTGTACTCAGCTTCCTGTCCATCTCTGATACACCCGACAACTGCAGAGTCATCTGAGTATTTCTGTAGATGACAGGTCTCTGATTTGTACTGGAAGTCTGAGGTGTACAGGGTGAAAAGGAATGGTGAGAGTACAGTCCCCTGTGGTGCTCCAATGTTACTGATCGCCTGGTTTGATGTGCAGTTCTTCAGCCTCACAAACTGTGGTCTGTTTGTCAGGTAGTCTTTAATCCAGGCGATAGTTGAGGCCCCCACCTGTGTCTTCTGGAGTTTCTGGCAAAGTACACCAGGCTGGATTGTGTTAAATGCACTGGAGAAATCAAAGAACATGACCCTCACAGTGCTGCCTGCTTTGTCCAGATGACAGTGGGTTGGTTGAAGCAGCTTATGTTTATGCCCGTCCTTTTTAACCAATTAAACTATTTAATCTACCCCTTTAACACATACATCTGTACAATTTAAGCAAGAAATAGAAAAGAAGAGAATTATACACCATTTAGTCAAATAAGTTCACAATATTCTTACATTTTCTCTTCAAGGCACTCGAGAAGTACAGACGCTTCTCTCTTTCGCTCCCTTATCTTTTTTTCCCAAGGCTCTTTGTCCTGTCTGCCCACAGAGTGCTTCTCTGTATTTCTTCTGAAAAACTATTTTTACTATCCATGGATTTGATAAATTGGTCATTCGATGTGATTGATAAGATTTTTTTCAACAATGAGAATGGAGCAGGTGGCTCCCACATATCCACAGGGGACACACCCGGTGGGATATATGCTGGATTCCTGGAAGATCACGTGCCTCTCCCAGCTGTCCATTGAGGACATCGAAGACGTGTGGATATTCGGTCTGATGATCACTGGATTTCTGATTGGAGTGGGAGGATATCTGGTTTTCTGGAAATTTGGGAAGACGGGAGCGATTGGAGGGCGACCCGCACCCACGGAAAGCACCGTCCGTGTGGAGACTTCTCAGACTGGGACATTACTCGAGGTGAATCGTAAGCTGGACAATGTTCTAGCTGCGATACCGGTATTAGTGCGCAAAATGGATGTCATCTCGGAGCGAGTCACCGGACGATATGGACAGGTTTAAAAACCCAAAATTGGCTTCACTGAAGGACTGGAATGATCAGTTTAAAGACTGAAGGCAGAGAGGAAAATTATCTCAGCCTGACCCAAACAAAGTCTTGTTATCCGAATCTGATGCCCTGGTAGCCTTGAGCTGCAAGCAACTAAAACCTCCACGAAGGAATGCAGACAGATGCGGTGAAAACCCGACCCGACCCCGCCCCCCCGACCCCCCCACAACCGCCTTCAGATTGGAGGACTTCAGCCTGGCGAGGTCATCAGCTGGAGGAGTCAATGTGCTCTTTCCTTCTCCCCAAATCTCCCTCCCACCTGTGACTGTACAGTAGAAGGGTGCCAGATGGCTGCTCTCGCTGGGGGAAACAGGATCCAAGTTTATTACCATCTTTAAAATCATACTTAGTTTCTACACAAGAAAAAAAATTCTATATACTTTGCGGAAGTAACTTAAATTTAGCTTTATACATTATGCTGAAGCTATTTTGCGCAGTTTAGGCGTAAGTTAATTTGTTTAGCATTATGCTTTTTGTTTATTATTTTTGGCTAATTAGTTTATTGATACTTTTGTTCATTGGTCAGGTGTGGGTGATTATTTGTATACATAGGTGAAGGTGGGTGGAGCAGCGAGGGGACGTGGTTTTTTACCACAGAGACAGAGAGGACGCAAAAATCTGTGCTCTTGCTTCTTGAGCGAATAAACCACCACCAAATGCAATTCTGGCATGGACATGGCTTGATTTAAAACCTTATACCCGTGCGTAAAGCCCAAGCCTTGACGTAGCCGAGTTGCCATTTGAAAGTATTTGATTAGTTTTTGTTTTATGGACAAATAGCCGCTACACATTAGCATTATTTTATAGTACACTAAATCAGGACATTTTATAACATGTTATTTTAAAAACAGATGTGTATCATCAAGTAATTAAGTTTTTTTTAGGTCTGCTGGAGTCATTTCTACTTTTTTTAATCTCAATAAAGTTTTCACGTCAAAGATTTAAGGCCAATCAGCAGGTGCAGCTGCAGAAGTGGAATGCAGCCCTCTACACACTTGTGCCTTTTTCCCCAACCAAACACCTATTTAATCTTTTTTGTGCAAATGTTATTCTTTAAGTGTGTGTGCGCGTGCGTGCGCGTGCGTGCGTGCGTGCGTGCGCGCGCGCGCGCGCGCGTGCGTGCGTGCGTGCGTGCGTGCGTGCGTGCGTGCGTGCGTGCGTGCGTGCGTGCGTGCGTGCGTGCGTGCGTGTGTGTGTGTGCGTGCGTGCGTGTGTGTGTGTGTGTGTGTGTGTGTGTGTGTGTGTGTGTGTGTGTGTGTGTGTGTGTGTGTGTGTGATCCAAACTAGAGCCACTTCAACTGGCTCCTCTTGATGAGAAGGACCAGCAGGTCTTTGAGCTCCTCCCTCAACACCTTGGCTGCACCTACAAGTCTGGTCCATAAAACTTGTAAACAGAATCAGGGACAAAGGGAAGCGGAGCCCAACTCTGCCGGCAATGCAGACCAAGCTCTGACATCGGTCTTACAGAGGCGTGGCACCCCACACTGCCAAAGTACCCTTTACCCTGAGGGATGAGGTACAAAGCCTTCTCCAAATCCCCAAAACACATGTAGATTGGACACTCCCACGCACCCCCCAGGACCCCCTAAGGGTATAGTCCAGTGTACCCAGTCTGCTAATCCAGGGGAACTGCCCCAGATGCGCCGTCAGCCAACACAGCCCTACAACATCCAGAGCCTCACGGGCAGATCTCATCCACCCCCAGGGCCTAGACACCGAGGAGCTTTTCAACCACCTCAGTGACCTCAGCCCCAGAGGTAGCTGATTAGGGACGACTGAAGAACACATAAGATAAACAACAACTTACGTGAACTGTGGTCAGATACATGGATTTACAGCAGAAGGAACCAGTAACAACCAATTAGCAGAGGATACTGGGAAAGGACTGGAGAATGAGGTGTGAACCAGTAAAGGCTAATCAGGATCAAGTGGAGACAGCTGGGAAGGAAAGGGGCAGAGAGGAATCAGGAAAGTGAGAAACAGCTGCGCAGGAAGGGTGAAAACTAAAGAAAAACGAAACCACAAGGAAAATAAACGAAGGAAACACATGAGCATCAGGGCAAAGCCCCAAGACTCTTTTCAAAAGTCGGACCTAGGAATAATAAAACAATAAATAACATAAAATAGACGTTATAAATTCCTCAAACACCAAAATGACACAAAACAGGAAGACGAAGCAAACTGAATATATTTATTTCACAACGAACTTTTGTGGATTCTTGCCTTTGCAGAATCTTTTAATCATTATTTTTATTTAAACTGCTGAAAATGGATTTGTATGTTTGAAATAAATAATTATGATTATAATAAGTTTGTTAGGTTACAACTTTTCCTTAAAACTGGAAAAAATATCAAGTCTCCTAAACTAAAACAAACGCGGTTAAACGAGAAATGCTCTGGCTGCTTTTTCCCTCCTCCTCCTGTCTCCTGCTCTCAGAAATATAATTACAGCGTCTTCTTTTTTTATTAGCAGATAATGGACCCCTGGATATCCTGTCTACACTCAATTAACAGCAGCTAAACCGTCTCTCGTCTTCTTCTGTCTGCAGCAGCAGGAAGGAAGGAGGGAAGGAAGGAAGGGTCTGAAATAACTTCCAAAAACCCTGAACAAGGTGAGATTCAAGTGAGCGGTCTTCAGCGCCATGGACGTAATTTTCACTTTAGAAGTGGGGGGGACACACGGGGTGGGGGGGTATCTTTACAGTATGCTCTAATGGGAAACAGGCTTCAACACAAACAGTTGTTTTCTGCTTGGTCCTAGAGCTCAACCAGTGTTACTTTAAAATAGTGTAATATTGTGTTTGGATGGTAAAAAGTGCAGGGGTCAAAACTTGACTTTGGAAAAAGCGGGGGGGGGGGGGGGGGGGTGCATGTCCCCCCCTAACCCCCCCACCCCCCAAATTTGGTCCATGTTCAGCGCAGCTGCATACTACTTTACGTCCCTTTTGTTTAGATGTTAGTCATTAATTACAGGCTTGAGACGTCAGAAACACACCGCTGGTGTGTGTGTGGGGGGGGGGTTTGTGTTGTTACGTCACCCGGATCCCTAAGGACCCATGTGCAAGAGAGCTGAGACAGTATCACCTGGCAGGGCTCACACACACACACACACACACACACACACACACACACACACACACACACACACACACACACACACACACACACACACACACACACACACACACACACACGCTGCTCTGGGTGAAATCTGGCAGGTTTTAGCTGACAGGAGCATCATCTAGCATCATCTCACCACAGCAGCAGCAGAGGGAGCCAGCTCCTGAGAGACGAGAGCCTAGAAAAGAGGATTTTACAAACACGTGTTTTCATGAGCAGAAGCTTTCTGGAGCATCTAGGACTTCCTGTTCCACCAGATCTCAACTCAGCGTGGAACATTTAGATCCTTTTTCTCCTCCGCTGGATCCTTTATAAGCCACCTGTGGAGCTGCAGGGCAAAGGGATCAACGTGGACTGTCAACAAAATAATAGAATAGCAATAGAGTACAATAGAAATAAGCTCTATTGTCACACAGAGGAACTCAGGTGAGCTACCAGCCGGTTACAGGTAAAAACATGTCCTCACAAAACAACAGAAATAGAAAGATGACAACAACTAAAGTTTTTGTGCATTAAATATATAAAAAAACTGAAAATAATTCAGAAAAATGGTGCAAAAAGCAACCGTGATGCTAAATAATCAAGTTAATACATGTCGCAACATTAGAAGAATGATTAGTTTTTCATTTTGGAACTAATCATAAATCATTCCTAATTTGATGACATATTTTCTGTATTTCTTAGTTATTATTAGTTTGTGCCGATAAATGCAGTTCTCCGGATCATCTGATCTACTCATTTATCTAAATCCTGATGCACTTCCTTCCACCCCGCGTGTGCAACAGCTACAGAAATATTCAGTACTACACATTTAATTTTAGCAAATGAGGAAATGACTCACCTTCTGAAAACCACGTGTCTCCCTCTAGTGGTCAAACCGAGTACTTACACGGTGTGCAGTCGAAATGTTAAAAGTATGCTAATATTTATCTGTAATAGAGTAAAAAAGCACCAGTAAACACCATTCTAGTTTGTATTTATTGTTTAAATTCACCAAAAACCATCTTAATTACATCCATGAGCGTTCATCGTTGCCATCATCAGCACCACCATGAAGTCAAAGTTTCATCAGACAGCAAAATAAATAGAAAATAACCCAAAACTCCTGATTGCTGAAGGCATCTGGAGCGGAAAGACGGCGACACGGCCGTACGGCGAGGGTGGCGTGGACATGTTTGGGGTGACAGTGACGACTCAAAGCACTGATCATACACTTCCGTCATCTCGCACCATAACTTTACTTTCTGTTAAAACTCAAACGACAGCAAAAAGAGGAGGAAGAAGCCAGAAGTGGAAGAAGACGACAGTCCTTCATTGTCTGAGTAGTTTCAGTGGATTTAAAGCAGTTTTAGCTTCAAATAGAACAAAATACTGAGCATTGTTGCCATATTACTTCTTATTTTGGTTTCAGGTTTTAGTTTTAGACTCTATAATCCTAATCTGTTCACTAACTGATGTTAACATATGGCTATAATCTCCTTTACTAACACCTAAACGACCAGAAGCTTCAAACACAGCCAGTCCTCTCAGTAAAAACAAGAAAATTTAGGCTTCGACATTCTTCGTATTAAAATATTGCATCAGTTCCGCTATTTTATGGCTATTGGCGACGTGTTAAAAACACTGCAGCTGCACTCGACTCGACTCATGACTCGCTGCTTTGAAACGGTTGTGAGACGCCGGCTGATGCTGAAGCGCGCGCCGCCCTCCGGGGGTCCCAGAGACAGTCTCTTCATCACTAACGCGGAGCAGGGAGGGAAGTGGTGTCGGGAAAACGTCGAGCAAAGCTTCCAACCCGAACTACTTGCATAAATCTTTTTGTTAAGTCTGCTATTTACAGCTGAACACGTGGAGGAGGCTCACCTGAGCCTCGTCCTCAGAGGCTCAGGTGAATAAATCTGTTTTTTATTACAGCAGAGTACATGTACGCCGTCTGGCGGCTCGGAGCGTGGCTCCTCCAGAGCAGAGCGTCTGTTTTTGGTGGAGTCGCACAAACAGAACAGACATCCTAATCAGGCGATCGACAGAAGAGAGACACTGCCTCTTCTTTTCTTTAGTCTGTTGAAGGAAAAGTTAAAGAATTGATTTTAAAATGATAGAAAATCCATCATAATCACAACCTTCTCCGCCTCCGAGAGCAGAACATCCTTCTCGTCTTAAAACAGCAGCACTTACCCCCCCCCCCCCCAGCTATTTTGTACATTAATCCATTGATAAGAATCAATGCACAAAAGTATAAGACGAAAGCACACAAATATTCAAAAACTAAAACTGAGACGACTCAAGACGAGATTTTTTTTTTCAGTTTTTCTGTTTTTCTCACTCAAGATTAAAATGACACATAATCTCCAGCTGTAGGAGGTCTACACGGGGATCTGGATGAAAAACGCACAGTTTAAAGTCCGCTCAGCTGTCCTGGCTTCATGGTGGACCTCGGGGTCCGGTCCGGTCCACCTCAGCTCAGATGAGGAGCACCGGTCTTGGCCTGGGCAGTAATGTACTGATAACCGAGGGCCATGGAGTGCCGGGAGGACGGCAGCTACTGCACGATGGTCACGTTGTTCTGGACTCAGATCCAAACACCAGTGTGACGGGCCTCCAGCTGAACAGCACCGGTCTTCACAGGAGAGGCAGTCGATGTCGGAGCTACAGATCCACAAGAGCCAGAAGGGACCGGCGAGGCTCGGTGCTCAGATTACAGAACAGAGAGGAGTACGGGCGAGGTTCTCGTCGGTAAAAGACAAAGGATTCTGGGACGAAGAGACGAGCTGTGAGGAAGGGGAGGTCTGAGAGGGGAAGGAGGTCGTCTGTGCAGCCAGAGAGACACCTGGGGAAAAACCATCATATGAGACGAAACAGAGCAAATGTATATGATACACACACACACACACATGCAACCATGCACACACACACACACACACAACCACACACACACACACATGCAACCATGCACACACACACACACACACAACCACACACACGCACAACCACACACACACACACATGCAACCATGCACACACACACACACACAACCACACACACGCACAACCACACACACACACACACGCACACAAACGCGCACACACACAGACACACACACACACATGTGCATACACACACACACAACCACACACACACACACACATGCAACCATGCACACACACACACACACAACCACACACACGCACAACCACACACACACACACACGCACACAAACGCGCACACACAAACACACACACACACACACACGCATGCACGCACTCACACAACCACGCACACGCACGCACACACACACACACACACACACACACACACACACACACAGACACGCACACACATACACATGCAAACGCACACCCACACACACGCACGCACACAACCATGCACACACACACACACAAGCACGCACACACACATGTGCATACACACATACAAGCATGCACACACACAGACACACACACATACACACACACATGCACAAGCACACGCACGCACGCACACACAAACAGACACACACACACATGTGCATACACACACACACACAACCACACACACACACACACACACACAAGCACGCACACACACACACACACACACACACACACACAAGCACGCACACATACACACACACACACGTACATATGCATGCACACACACAACCACACGCACGCACGCAAGCACACAACCATGCACACACACACACACAAGCACGCACACACACAAGCACGCACACACACACACACACACACACACCCACACACACACACACACACACACACACACACACACACACACACACACACACACACACACACACAGACACACACACACACACACACACACACACACACACACACACACACACACACACACACACACACACACACACACACACACACACACACACACACACACACAGAGCAGCTTTATTTGATCCTGACAGCCGTTCAGCTGCAGGCTGATCTCAGATCTGACCTACAAGCCAGACACTGTTGCTGCTGTCTGGTGGAAAAGCTGCTCCGGGCTGTTAGACCAGCAACACACCGCCTAACTGCCAACATGGGAGGACTGCTCACCAATAGCATCGGACTATAATTGTAATCATACCGAAATGTTTCAGTCCATGAGGCCTAAATCCAGACTTTTAATTGGACCAATGAAAGTTTTTTTTTCTGCAGAATAAAATAAGTTTGACATTAACTATTCAGCATTTTACACAGAAACACTTAAAAAAAATCCCTTTAGTTCTAAAATGTGACTCAACTACTAAATAAAATCACAGAAAAACCAGCGGACAGTAGAACCCACCGAGTGTTTCGGCTCGGTATCGCTGCCGGTGGGTTTCAGCAGATGGTCTCGAGGTGACGTGAGTTCTGCAGCGAAAAGTGGGAGAACAGCCTCAATCACAGACGAGAAACAGAAACGCCTCATCATCCCTTCACCCCAGACGTGCTCTTACAGGCGTGTCGTTCCACTGCCGCGGCAGGTCCTCGGGTTCAGGCGGGTAGGACATCCAGGACGGGCTCCGGTACGAGGACGGCGGAGACATGACGATGTAATCTGAGTAGCCTGGACGGTTGGCTGATATGGCGTAGACCGCTGTTATTGGATTTCCTGTGAAGACGGAGTAAATATTATCAACCTGATGCAGAGCTCAGCGCCATCTGGGTTTTAGTGTCCCCACGCCGTGTCCTGCCTGAGTAGGTGCTGATGGACTGGTCCACAGAGACAGCAGGGAAGGGCGTCCTGGAGAGCGGCAGATAGGGGGCGCCGTTGTGCTCCGAGGCTTCGGACACGCGGGGCTTCAGACTCACATCAGGGGTGGAGCTGTTACTGCAGAGGAAACACCTGTTAGCGGACAGTTTCACACAGACCCGGTTCTGGTTCCAGGACCAGTTTTAGGATTTCAAAACTGTTTATTTTTCCTGTTTCTACAAAATTATCCAGAAAAGCTACTGGCATTTATTTATTACACGTGTGGTTTATGAAATAAATCATTTTAAAAATATATTTTTTCTTAGTTTCAGATTAGAGACGATGAACGTATATTTGTATGAACATGTGGGAGGGGCAGCAGGGTGGCCACGCCCCTCCGAACCCCCCTTGAGGGCACCTCTGCTCTGTTTGGTCCCCGTCTTACTGACGAATGCACTGAACTTTAGTGAAAAGGAACACAAACCTAAAAATGTACGAGCAACAATTATAATGTCATCATCATTTTGAATAAGACAGAAAAATCTAACTGAACTCACTGAAGACAACAAGCTGAATTAAACACAAATCAGGTAAATAAACATAAACGTCACTGAACAATAAGCTTTAGGGCATCTATGAAGCAGATGTCTTTCAGGAGCTTAAATGAAACCTGCAGCAGCACTGGGCGGCCCACGGAGTTTTGAATTTTTACGCTCGCGATCGCCCCCTCAGGCCAAAAGCGTAACGGCAGCTTCAATAGTAGGCTCGTGAACGAGGCGTGCATGCTGTACGTGCACACTCCTTAACGAAAATAACAGCTGAGACAGTCCCGTGTGTGTGTGGGGGGGGGGGGGGGGGGGAGGAGGACAGGAGAACGCGCAGCTAATTAATGAAATAATTTGGTTCTGTACCTTTCTCTTCAGCACAGCCGACAAAGGTTTATGATGGGTCAGTCCTCCTGCATGCTCAGATCATTCCCTTCCCTTGCTTGAAAAATTGTTCCAAAATTAAAGTTGAACCCACATCTTTTTTATCTGTCAATTCAATGCCGTACAGCGAGTCTCAATTAAAAATTTGGGCTTCTTACTGTAAAAAATATACCATTAATGTAAAAAAGAAACTCTAAATGAACTATGTTCACATCCAGAATCGAACTCAGGTCTTCTGCATGAGAGTCTGACGTCTTACTAGGTGAGCTACACTCTAGTAACATTCAAGGTATCTGTAACCTTTATGTCCTTGATGACAGCTGAAACAACATCAAACCAAAGAACGGTTCGAAGCGAAAATGGCTATTTTGCTGCTAATTTGCAGGAAATATCTAGAAGAAAGTTGTACAGAAAGTAGCTAAGGGTCCTCAGAAATGTAGCTAGCTTTGTCACTAGGCGTTAGGAACAGCGACAAAGTGGCACTACCTCTCTCTCTGCTGCTAAAGCTACGGATAGCAAATGCTACGGGCGATGCCTGAGCGTGAACGCGCATGAAGCAGCCTGCTCGACCCGAGCATCTCTCTTTTTCTGTCATTTTACAGAAAAACAGGCAATCACAGTAAAAATGCCAGGGCTCATTCTACAGGACCAGGGCATTGCAGGAGAATGTATGAAGAAGACATTTATTATTTCTATACATGTTCTGGCTGTCAAACTTCCATAATGCCCCTTTAAGAAAAGCCTGGAGTCTGATGTTGTGGCTCACGTGCACGAATACCATCAGCACATGCATAAGCAGAGTAAAACAGCTGTGGAAGAGCTGACCATGCAAAAACGGTTTAAAATGTTTTTTAAAGGTTTCAAACGAGACACCAGCATATAGTCTAGCCATGTAGTCGGGTTGATGTCTCCTAACTTTGTTCCCTTGGTTCCTAACAGATTTCAAAGCCTTTGAGCATCTGGACAGATAACCTTGCTGTTTGATTTATCGGTTCTGAGTCTGCTCGGCGAATGGACCCCTGTCCCCCCGTCGGTCAGGGATCATATTTCTTCTTGAGTCTACACCAAAGGACGGGTCTCTGCAGCGTAAGAGGCTCGGTGAGCATCGCACTACAGTGAAGGACCAGAGGACAGATGAGGTCACCATAATGCACTGAGCACATTAACGCCGCACACTGCATACTAAAGAGGGATCACTGTGCTACACTCCTCCTGCCTGGAGGAGCTGGAGTGAGCACAGCTCCCTGATTACCTACTGAAACCTAAATAACACCGATAATCACACAGTTCTGATACCTAATGAGCATTACTGAACACACATACAACTGTTTAAAATATCATGAAAATGTAATTGAAGTCTCAGTGATGAACTACATTTTCATTTCATTGTTAAGTTTTGGTTCTTGTCCCTCAGCAGCTTTTTTTGCAGGTGTTATTTTCTTTTCGTCCAGTAGATGGCGATCACGTTCCATCACACAAACCGGAGCAGCGGAGTCAATCAGTCTCTGCAGTGCTAGTGTGCCCAGCAACCCACAGCAACAACAATGGAACAGAATGCTCACGTGATGCAGACCAACGCATCGCAGCTGCAGAGTCACTTCTAATAATGCTGAATAATAATCTGATGGGACTCGGTTTTAGCCCTTAAGCAGCTGCAGAAGTGATTACTTCCTGTGAACTGGATCTCTGAGAGTCGTTAGAACCAAATGTTCAACACTGAAGGTGTGATGAATATCTTAGTGAGCGGATGACGTGTTCTGTTCCTGTTCCTGCATGTAAAGTCTCTCAAGTGGACATATTTGTGTGTGTGTGTGTGTGTGTGTGTGTGTGTGTGTGTGTGTGTGCGTGCGTGTGTGTGTGTGTGTGTGTGTGTGCGTGCATACATGCGTGTGTGTGGGTGTGTGCGCGTGTGTGTGTATGTGTGTGTTTGCATATGCATGGGTGCATGCGAGGGTGTATGTGTGTGTGTGAGTGTATTTGTGTGCGTGAGTGTGCACATGTGTGTGTGCGCATACGTGCGCGTGTGTGTGTGCTCGCGCACATGTGTGTGAATGTGTGTGTGCGTGCATATGTATGGGAGCATGAGCGTGTATGTGCACATGCCTGTATGTGTGTACATACGTGTGTGTGTGTGTGCATACATGCGTGTGTGCATATGTGCATGCGTATGTGTGTGTGTGTGTGTGTGCATATGCATGGGCGCATGGGAGGGTGTATGTGTGTGTGTGAGTGTATTTGTGTGTGCACATGTGTGTGTGTGTACGTGTGTGCATATGCATGGGTGTATGTGCACATGCCTGCATGTGTGTGTGTGTGTGTGTGTACGTGTGTGCATATGCATGGGTGTATGTGCACATGCCTGCATATGTGTGTGTGTGTGTGTATGTGTGTGTGTTACCATCGTATTGAGGTCCCGGGTGGAGGTCCTGGTCTGGAGGGGATTAGTGGAGGAGGAGAGCCGATACTCAAATCAGGGAGCTGGGTGAAGCGGAACCCCTGCAGAAGGTGCAGATGAACATTTATAGTATCTGGACTCAGCTTTAGACCAAAGAACAGAAAATAAGGCAAAAAGGCAAAATGAAGCCTAAAATTCATCAAGAGAAAAATATAAAACACCGAAATCCTATAATTTCTTCTTTAATTTATCTTCTAAGATTTTTTATTTCCTATTTTGTGGCGTTGAGCATCATCACCGCCCAAAAACACCAAAGACAGGGAGAATGTTCCCTTTCACGAGAACGTGTATTTTTAATTACTCCAACATCTCCAGCGGGTCTAATCCAGCTAATAGATGAGTGGGAAGAGGATTAACTGGATTTATAATTCACCTCCACAGGTCACATGGAGAATAATCACGTTTGGTGGTTTAGGTAAACTAGGAGGTGGTGAAGCGTTACAGATGGAAAAATTCTCATTGCGCTACATTTTCATCCATCCATCAGTTATCAATACCAGCTTATCCTTCCAGGGTGGCAGGGGACTGGTGCCCATCTCCAGCTGTCTTCAGGCAAACAGGCAGGGTGCACCCTGGACAGAATACCAGTCCAACAAGGAGACACACAGGACAAACATCCCAACAGGCATATCCCTGGACTGCTGTCGGAGCCCTCAGGGGTGCTCTGCTGGTATTTGACCAGAAAGAAGCAGGTTTTGTTTAACGCAGCGTTTCTTTTTTTGGGGATCTTTACTGAATCCAGACCATGATGACGTGCTCTCCAGGTGCTCAGTGACTCAGAGCCACATGCTCCAGAGCTCACGGAAGGTCCTTTGGGAAGTGTGAGGAACCTTTCTGGAAATCCTCACCGGGGCCTTTCTTCTGTACGGTGGAACTCCAAAGTCCTGATGGAATCGTTTTAGAATCAGCCGTGTCGGATTTATGAGAAATGACCATGACTCTCTCTCCTCTTATGGTGTGGATTTATTATGTTTTATGTTCATTTAGGAAGAAAGCTGCACCTTAAATGTGCCTTTTTGTTTGTGCTAAGTAGGGATGTCCCGATCAGGTTTTTTTTGCCCTCGAGTCCGAGTCGTTTGATTTTGAGAATCTGCCGATACCGAGTCCCGATCCGATACTTTCGATACATAAAAAGAAAGAAAAGGAAGAAACAGTTCCAGAATGTTCCTTATTTTTTATTTAATTACCTTTTATTTTCATTTTTAACAACAGATCACTTCTGTGAGCTAGCTAAAACAATCAAGTAGAAAATAACATCAATTCTTCACTTTTGGACTTTATTGCAAATATAAAAAGTCTAATATAAAAACAGAGAGCACTTCAACTTTAAATACCTGGCAGGGGTCTATTTTGCCTCGGCCCCCAAAATGCTTAGATACGCCCCTGGGCATGGGACGGAGTTTTGAAGAAGATCTGAATTGTATCAGCTATATAAATACTACATGCTGATAGGTTATTGCTTCATACAAGTACAAACACGTAGTGGGATCAATCTACCTACATTTTATTTTGTTAAGAACTTTTTGTTTTCTTGGTTTTTATTTTCCTGTTTTCCTGTCCTGTCTGTCTCTGACCTTCCTGTCCCGTCTGTCTCTGATCTTCCTGTCCTGTCTGTCTCTGATCTTCCTGTCCCGTCTGTCTCTGACTTTCCTGTCCCGTCTGTCTCTGACCTTCCTGTCCCGTCTGTCTCTGACCTTCCTGTCCCGTCTGTCTCCGATCTTCCTGTCCCGTCTGTCTCCGATCTTCCTGTCCCGTCTGTCTCCGATCTTCCTGTCCCGTCTGTCTCCGATCTTCCTGTCCCGTCTGTCTCCGATCTTCCTGTCCCGTCTGTCTCCGATCTTCCTGTCCCGTCTGTCTCCGATCTTCCTGTCCCGTCTGTCTCTGACCTTCCTGTCCCGTCTGTCTCTGATCTTCCTGTCCCGTCTGTCTCTGACTTTCCTGTCCTGTCTGTCTCTGACCTTCCTGTCCCGTCTGTCTCTGACCTTCCTGTCCCGTCTGTCTCTGATCTTCCTGTCCCGTCTGTCTCCGATCTTCCTGTCCCGTCTGTCTCCGATCTTCCTGTCCCGTCTGTCTCTGATCTTCCTGTCCCGTCTGTCTCCGATCTTCCTGTCCCGTCTGTCTCTGACCTTCCTGTCCCGTCTGTCTCTGATCTTCCTGTCCTGTCTGTCTCCGATCTTCCTGTCCTGTCTGTCTCTGACCTTCCTGTCCCGTCTGTCTCTGACCTTCCTGTCCCGTCTGTCTCCGATCTTCCTGTCCCGTCTGTCTCCGATCTTCCTGTCCCGTCTGTCTCTGACCTTCCTGTCCCGTCTGTCTCCGATCTTCCTGTCCCGTCTGTCTCCGATCTTCCTGTCCCGTCTGTCTCCGATCTTCCTGTCCCGTCTGTCTCCGATCTTCCTGTCCCGTCTGTCTCCGATCTTCCTGTCCCGTCTGTCTCCGATCTTCCTGTCCCGTCTGTCTCCGATCTTCCTGTCCCGTCTGTCTCCGATCTTCCTGTCCCGTCTGTCTCCGATCTTCCTGTCCCGTCTGTCTCCGATCTTCCTGTCCCGTCTGTCTCCGACCTTCCTGTCCCGTCTGTCTCTGACCTTCCTGTCCCGTCTGTCTCCGATCTTCCTGTCCCGTCTGTCTCCGATCTTCCTGTCCCGTCTGTCTCCGATCTTCCTGTCCCGTCTGTCTCCGATCTTCCTGTCCCGTCTGTCTCCGATCTTCCTGTCCCGTCTGTCTCCGATCTTCCTGTCCCGTCTGTCTCCGATCTTCCTGTCCCGTCTGTCTCCGATCTTCCTGTCCCGTCTGTCTCTGACCTTCCTGTCCCGTCTGTCTCCGATCTTCCTGTCCCGTCTGTCTCTGACCTTCCTGTCCCGTCTGTCTCTGATCTTCCTGTCCCGTCTGTCTCTGATCTTCATGTCCTGTCTGTCTCTGATCTTCACGTCCTGTCTGTCTCTGACCTTCCTGTCCTGTCTGTCTCTGATCTTCCTGTCCTGTCTGTCTCTGACCTTCCTGTCCTGTCTGTCTCTGATCTTCCTGTCCCATCTGTCTCTGACCTTCCTGTCCCGTCTGTCTCCGATCTTCCTGTCCCGTCTGTCTCCGATCTTCCTGTCCCGTCTGTCTCCGATCTTCCTGTCCCGTCTGTCTCTGACCTTCCTGTCCCGTCTGTCTCTGATCTTCCTGTCCCGTCTGTCTCTGACCTTCCTGTCCCGTCTGTCTCTGACTTTCCTGTCCTGTCTGTCTCTGACCTTCCTGTCCCGTCTGTCTCTGACCTTCCTGTCCCGTCTGTCTCTGATCTTCCTGTCCTGTCTGTCTCCGATCTTCCTGTCCCGTCTGTCTCCGATCTTCCTGTCCCGTCTGTCTCTGATCTTCCTGTCCCGTCTGTCTCCGATCTTCCTGTCCCGTCTGTCTCTGACCTTCCTGTCCCGTCTGTCTCTGATCTTCCTGTCCTGTCTGTCTCCGATCTTCCTGTCCTGTCTGTCTCTGACCTTCCTGTCCCGTCTGTCTCTGACCTTCCTGTCCCGTCTGTCTCCGATCTTCCTGTCCCGTCTGTCTCCGATCTTCCTGTCCCGTCTGTCTCTGACCTTCCTGTCCCGTCTGTCTCCGATCTTCCTGTCCCGTCTGTCTCCGATCTTCCTGTCCCGTCTGTCTCCGATCTTCCTGTCCCGTCTGTCTCCGATCTTCCTGTCCCGTCTGTCTCCGATCTTCCTGTCCCGTCTGTCTCCGATCTTCCTGTCCCGTCTGTCTCCGATCTTCCTGTCCCGTCTGTCTCCGATCTTCCTGTCCCGTCTGTCTCCGATCTTCCTATCCCGTCTGTCTCCGATCTTCCTGTCCCGTCTGTCTCCGATCTTCCTGTCCTGTCTGTCTCCGATCTTCCTGTCCCGTCTGTCTCCGATCTTCCTGTCCCGTCTGTCTCCGATCTTCCTGTCCCATCTGTCTCCGACCTTCCTGTCCCGTCTGTCTCTGACCTTCCTGTCCCGTCTGTCTCCGATCTTCCTGTCCCGTCTGTCTCCGATCTTCCTGTCCCGTCTGTCTCCGATCTTCCTGTCCCGTCTGTCTCCGATCTTCCTGTCCCGTCTGTCTCCGATCTTCCTGTCCCGTCTGTCTCCGATCTTCCTGTCCCGTCTGTCTCCGATCTTCCTGTCCCGTCTGTCTCCGTTCTTCCTGTCCCGTCTGTCTCCGATCTTCCTGTCCCGTCTGTCTCTGACCTTCCTGTCCCGTCTGTCTCCGATCTTCCTGTCCCGTCTGTCTCTGACCTTCCTGTCCCGTCTGTCTCTGATCTTCCTGTCCCGTCTGTCTCTGATCTTCATGTCCTGTCTGTCTCTGATCTTCACGTCCTGTCTGTCTCTGACCTTCCTGTCCTGTCTGTCTCTGATCTTCCTGTCCTGTCTGTCTCTGACCTTCCTGTCCTGTCTGTCTCTGATCTTCCTGTCCCATCTGTCTCTGACCTTCCTGTCCCGTCTGTCTCCGATCTTCCTGTCCCGTCTGTCTCCGATCTTCCTGTCCCGTCTGTCTCCGATCTTCCTGTCCCGTCTGTCTCTGACCTTCCTGTCCCGTCTGTCTCTGACCTTCCTGTCCCGTCTGTCTCTGATCTTCCTGTCCCGTCTGTCTCTGACCTTCCTGTCCCGTCTGTCTCTGATCTTCCTGTCCCGTCTGTCTCTGATCTTCCTGTCCCGTCTGTCTCCGATCTTCCTGTCCCGTCTGTCTCTGACCTTCCTGTCCCGTCTGTCTCTGACCTTCCTGTCCCGTCTGTCTCCGATCTTCCTGTCCCGTCTGTCTCTGATCTTCATGTCCTGTCTGTCTCTGATCTTCACGTCCTGTCTGTCTCTGACCTTCCTGTCCTGTCTGTCTCTGATCTTCCTGTCCTGTCTGTCTCTGACCTTCCTGTCCTGTCTGTCTCTGATCTTCCTGTCCCATCTGTCTCTGACCTTCCTGTCCCGTCTGTCTCCGATCTTCCTGTCCCGTCTGTCTCCGATCTTCCTGTCCCGTCTGTCTCCGACCTTCCTGTCCCGTCTGTCTCTGACCTTCCTGTCCCGTCTGTCTCTGATCTTCCTGTCCCGTCTGTCTCTGACCTTCCTGTCCCGTCTGTCTCTGATCTTCCTGTCCCGTCTGTCTCTGATCTTCCTGTCCTGTCTGTCTCTGATCTTCCTGTCCTGTCTGTCTCTGATCTTCCTGTCCTGTCTGTCTCTGACCTTCCTGTCCTGTCTGTCTCTGATCTTCCTGTCCTGTCTGTCTCTGACCTTCCTGTCCTGTCTGTCTCTGATCTTCCTGTCCCATCTGTCTCTGACCTTCCTGTCCCGTCTGTCTCCGATCTTCCTGTCCCGTCTGTCTCCGATCTTCCTGTCCCGTCTGTCTCCGATCTTCCTGTCCCGTCTGTCTCTGACCTTCCTGTCCCGTCTGTCTCTGATCTTCCTGTCCCGTCTGTCTCTGACCTTCCTGTCCCGTCTGTCTCTGATCT
>NC_091744.1:84439073-84706573 GCF_043380555.1 Nothobranchius furzeri
CGCGGGTGGGAGTACCTGGAAACCAGAAACCACTCTGGGTCAGGTCCATGTTACTGGTGCAACAACAAGATCCACCGTCAGACCTTTTGACCCTAAAGTCTGACGTCACACTGCTGGACAAAACCGTTTCATTATCAGAGTAACAGGAGGGGCTCTAGTGGAGGGAAATGCTTCTGACGCTGCTCTAAGATCATCTCTGATCATGAGGTAAATCTGTTAAACACCAAAGATTTTCCTCCAGTTTCTGTCTTCCACAGCAAAAAGCCCCTGAAATCGGCTCAGGGTTGACGCTACCGGCCTATCGACCATTCCATTTACGCCCACAAACAGGAAATTCCATTATTGGATTGGTAGTTATTGTAGTATAACCCTACAACGTGTTGGAGGAAAACAAGCAAGAATGTCAGAAAAGTGACTCGGAACGTCAGGACCAGCCCCCCCCCCCCCCCCCCCCCCCCACACACACACACACACACATCCAACATGGCTGGATGAAAAGTTTTAGACATAAAAACTCTTTTTCAGTTCTGTGAAACGTTGGTGCTCAGACTGCTGCCTACAGGAATGCTGTTGGGAACGCTGGAGTTTTAACCAAGCCTAACCACTCCAAAGATCCCAGCTAGTGTCAGAAAACAAACTGGTAGGGATGCGCGATATATCGGCATCGATGTCGGTATCAGCCGATGTTTGTCATTTTTTTAACATATCGGTATCGGTCTGATAAATGGTAAATGGCCTGTATTTGATATAGCGCCTTCTAGAGTCCTGGAGCCCCCCAAGGCGCTTTACAACACAATCAGTCATTCACACATTCACACACTGGTGGGGATGAGCTACAATGTAGCCACAGCTGCCCTGGGGCGCACTGACAGAGGCGAGGCTGCCGAGCACTGGCGCCACCGGTCTCTCCGACCACCGCCAGCAGGCAAGGTGGGTTAAGTGTCTTGCCCAAGGACACAACGACAGCGACAGACTGAGCGGGACTCGAACCTGCAACCTTCCGATTGCGGGGCGAGCACTTAACTCCTGTGCCACCGTCGCCCCATAAGATAAGAAAAACTGGACCGATATTAACAACAGACATTTTTTCCATCTTGTTTCCGTTTGTGTATCTGTGTCAGAGGGTGGGGGTGGGGGGAGTGTAACTGTTGGTAATCATCTCAGAAGCATAAATGTGGTGTGTATGTGTGTGTGTGTGTGTGTGTGTGTGTGTGTGTGTGTGTGTGTGTGTGTGTGTGTGTGTAACATATTGCAAATTCCACTTTATAGAAATAAAGCAAACCATTCAAAAATTCTGCTTGCATAACTTCAGTCTATACAAAATTTACTGATTTCAAAAACATAAATCAGTATCTGCAAATATCGGTTATCGGCCGTAACAGTGATGGTTAGGGATGGACAATATATCGGCATCAATATCGATATCGGCCGATGCTAGTAATTTTTTAACATATCGGAATCAGTTCGATAAGTAAAACCGGGTCGATATTAACGACCAATTTAGTTCCATCTGGTCTTCATTTGTTTGTTTGTTTCAGAGGGTGGGGGGGGGGGGGGGGTTGGGGGGGATGTGTATTTGTTTAGTCATGTGAACAAAGAACGAAATCATCTGAAAACTGTGTTGTGTGTACATAATAACATAAATTCAGCTTTAATAATTTTCATTCTATACAAAATCTGTAGATTTTAGAAGCATTAATGTCAGTTTCTCGGTATCAGCAAATATCGGTTATTGGCCAGAACAGTGATATTCATATCGAATATCGGTATTGGCACAAAAAAATTCATATTGGTGCATCTCTACGAGCTGGTGATGTGTTTCCAGCCCGGTTCCTTCAGAGAAAACCAACACACAAGATGGAAAAGAGCCTGCTTTCTGAGAAATGTCCCTGGAACTAAATAAAGTCCGTCCATCCATCCACCCATCTTCATCCGCTTATCCGGAGTCGGGTCTTGGGAGCAGTAGCCTAAGGCGAGAGGCCCAGACTTCCCTCTCCCCAGCCACTTGGACCAGCTCCTCCGGGGGAATCCCAAGGCGTTCCCTGGCCAGGTGAGAGACATAGTTCCTCCACCGTGTCCTGGGCCTACCTTTAGGTCTCCTCCCGGTTGGACGTGCCCGGAAAACCTCACCAGGGAGGCGTCCAGGAGGCATCCTGACCAGATGCCCGAGCCACCTCAACTGGCTCCTCTCGATGTGGAGGAGCAGCGAATCTACTCCGAGCCCCTCCCGGATGACCGAGCTTCTCACCCTATCTCTAAGGGAGAGCCCAGCCACTCTTTGGAGAAAACTCATTTCGGCCGCTTGTATCCACAATCTCGTTCTTTCGGTCATTACCCAAAGCTCGTGACCATAGGTGAGGGTAGGAACGTAGATGGACCGGTAAATCGAGAGCTTCTCCCTCTGACTCAGCTCTCTCTTCACCACGACAGACCGGTACAACGCCCGCATCACTGCAGACGTAGCACCAATCCGCCTATCGATCTCACGCTCCAGTTTTCCCTCACTCGTGAACATGACCCCGAGATACTTAAACTCCTCCACTTGGGGCAGGACCTCGTCCCTGACCCGGAGAACGCATTCCACCCTTTTGGAATTAAATAAAGTACAGGACAAAAACAGGAATATCTTTAAAAATGCTCATTACACTCTTCTTGTTCTGATGTTTAGAGGCTATGAACCCATTCTCAGTTTGAGAGCTTTAAAAATGATCTAATCTAAAAAATATATAAAGTTAAAATCTGATCGACTTGAAAATGATGCAGGAAGATAAAAATGTGTTTCTTGCAGATTAACTATCGGGTTTGGGTGCACCGTAATATAAATGCTGTCAAACGTTTATTATCTTGTTATAAATCTGCTCCAGTATTTAGAATGTACATCAGGTCATGTGGTTCTGTTAGAAAGTTCTGCAGTGGAACCCAGCAGAACAGAGCCATTAAATAATACATCTTACTTTGTCTCTGATCTGAATCTCATGATGGGTTCGGCTTAAGTAGGCCACATGTTTCAGTTCTTTATTCAGGATTTAGGAAGCCACGAATTACAGAAAAAGTAGATTTTCCCACCGAGCTGTAAAACATTCCAGATCTCACCCAGCGTCAGCTTCTTACAGGTTGCTTAGCAACTGCGCTGCTCCAATGACGTTATTAAACTATTAGGCAGAAAACTGCAGTTAAATCTGAAAGTGATTTGTACACATCAGCTATAAAATGCAGTTCAGAGACCTGATGAACAGAAGCCTGGTGGAATCTGGCAGCTTTTAGTTTAAATTAAATTAAAATGAAACAAAAATGGAAAGCTTTTCATTAATAATTTGAAGGGTCGTTTAAAAGCCTTTGATGGATTTTAACTGGATTTAAATGTGTCTGATTTTCTTTTTATGGCCCGTAAATCAGTCTTTTCATTGTCGTGTCGCTTTCATCTCATCGTGTTTTTTTTCTGCATCTCAACTTGATCCGAACTTCAGATGAAAGACGTGATTGGACACGCCGTGAGCTCATCAGTTATGAAGGACGCCGTTCCTCTGGAAGGAGCTGCTGAAGCCATCAGCAGGAGTTCAGCTACACAAACATACTTCGTTCCCTTTCGTGAGCGCTACCCAGAACCACCCACACGCTCGGCTCCTCACCTCTTGTGGCATCCTGCAAACGAGGCCCTTTTCTCCTCAGCGGTCATCGGCGATTTGCCTCCATTCTCGAGTCGATGGTGTCTGCCATCTCGGTGACCGTAGCCGTGGTTCAGGCTCTCGGAGAGGGAGAACTCTCCGTAGCCTTTCCTCCGGGCCTTTTGGCGCAGTTTGTTCCTGTAGTGCTCGATGTCCGACTTCTGTTTTAGACCCACGTGATTCGCCTGGAAACCATGAAGTCAAGTTTCAAACTCAGCTCATCAAACTTTACAGAATCAGTTTACTTAGAATGAAAATGGAAATGTGATGTTACATTTCTTCTTCAGAAAAATCAGGAAATCAAATAGCAGCAGATGAATTAGGACACTGGAGAAGCCCGGAGGGGTTTTCTGGTATTATGATGCGGGTCACGCGCAGAGGAAGCGTTTGTAATGTGGCTGTTTCAGGTGCAGACGCACAGGGAGGCTGAGGTACAACGAGACAAGAGTGAGACGTGTGTGACAAACGGGGAGAGACATCAAAGGGGAGGAAGTGACTAAAATCAGTATCACTCCAATGTGTCCCAGAGGAGATGTGATGTCACACCTTAGGAAGCAGAGGATGGAAGAACAGATGACTGAAAGGGGAAAATGTCAGATGAGAATTCTTCTTTGGTCAGATTTAAAGCTGGATGTGTTGCAATGTGACATTTAATTCAATATAATATAAAATTTATATCATTCTCTAAAGTTTTAACTTATTCAAAATTAATCTTTGACTCACCTCCCCATTCACGACCACGGAGTCCTGGCTGTGTGACGAGGACGAGGGGTAGGAGTAGGTCGGCTGGGCCGTCATGGGCTTAATGGTGATGAGGCGCAGAGAGCTGGAGTGGTCTTCGTACAGATCTGGGAGGAAGAAACGCGGCTTTTTAACCAGAAACAGAAAAAGCGCAACAAAATTGTTCAAAACACACACACACACACACACATACATACATACACATTCACAAACTCACATAGACACACACACACACACACACGCGCACGCACACACACACACACACACACACGCGCGCGCGCGCACACACACACACACACACAAACTCACATAGACACACACACACAAACTCACACACACACACACATACACATGCACAAACTCACACAGACACACACACACACACACCGACACACACACACACATGCACAAACTCACATAGACACACACACACAAACTCACACACACACACACATACACATGCACAAACTCACACACACACACACACACATGCACAAACTCACATAGACACACACACACAAACTCACACACACACACATACACATGCACAAACTCACACACACACACACACACACACACGCACAAACCCACACAGACACACACACACAAACTCACACACACACATGCACACACACACACACGCGCACACACACGCGCGCACACACACACACACACATACACAAACTCACACACACACACACACATACACATGCACAAACTCACACCGACACACACACACACACACACACACACACACATGCACAAACTCACACAGACACACACACACAAACTCACATGCACACACACACGCACGCAGGCGCGCGCGCGCACACACACACACCCACATGCACAAACCCACACAGACACACACACACACACAAACTCACATGCACACACACACACACACGCACGCAGGCGCGCGCGCACACACACACACACAAACACACATGCACAAACTCACACAGACACACACACACGCACACAAGCACAAACGCGCAGACACACACACAAACACACACACACACATGCACAAACTCACACAGACACACACACACAAACTCACATGCACACACACACGCACAGACACACACACACAAACACACATGCACAAACTCACACAGACACACACACATGCACACACACATGCACAAACTCACACACACATGCACACACACACATGTGCACACACACACACACACACACATTAATATCAGATTCTTCCAACAAAAAGGCTCTAAAACAATTCAAATGAATGAGTTTAAACGCTAACGTTTCTGAAAGGTGGTTTTTGAAGTTTTGTTCTGGTGAGATGATTTCTGCACACGATGAACCTGAAACTCGAGGCTCTTTGTGTCGAAGGCTTTATCATAAGTCACTGCTTGGCGCAGCAGATGGAGAGTGTTTCTGAATCCAGAGTGACTCACGCTCAGACTGACATCACAACGACTTCAAACTCAGAGTCAACCAGCATTCGTGTCAGCAGAAGCTCGGCGTGTCAGCGCGTGTTTTTTGTTGCCGTAGCATGAAAGTGAAGGTTGGACATCAGGTGGGCGTCACAAAACAGCAGACACATTGATGCAGATTGTGAGGATGCATGTAGAAAGCACGAAGCATCATTACCCCAGAGTCACGGCAGATGACAAACATTCATGTTGCTTAGGGGGACTTTAACCAGGCGTCTTTATGCTTGCTAGCAATCTTTAATAAAACTGTCAGAATGTTTTCATTGGATGTAGATCCATAACTGATCTACTGATCAGGAGCTCTATTATTTACCCCCCGCAAAAGAGGGTGGTCGCATTAGTGACGTGTACCGCGCACCGAGTGCCGCCCGGAAGGGATATAAACACAGATGAACATGGCCTCTCACTAGTGTCTTTCAACCACCTACAACATGGCAAACTGGACGGACGCGGAGACCATGGAGCTTTTGGCGGTGCGAGCGGACGAACAGATTAGTCGCCTTTTTACGGGGACGGTGAGAGACAGCCAGCTGTTCGACAGAGTGGTGAAACACCGGCTGAGCGGGGCGTCAAGCGGGACAAAAAGCAGGTCACATCACAGCTAAAGGTCCTGAAAAAGAAATTTCATCAGTCTGACATGTCTTCCGTCTGACGTTGAATGCGCAACTCTGTACGTCACATGCGGGGGGTGGGGGTGGGGGTGGGGGGGGGGGTGGCAGCGACCTCCCTTTATCCTGTCTTGGTTGGAGAGGTGCCTGATGGCAGTCTAGCTTCAGCTTTGCTACTATAAATGCCAAAATCCTCCCCAGGGAGCCGCGGTGAATCCCGTTTTGCAAACGCTATGGTCCTATAGAAACAGCTATAGTTTGGGGCCAGAATGGCAGCAAAAGAAGAGTCGTACCAAAACATGATGCTGCAGGAGATCCATTCGTCATAAACTGCACTTTTCAAACTTTTCTAAACAAAGAACATGCTTGCAGATTTTTTCCATCCAACAGCTTCTCCTCGACTTTTTCATGCAGTGATGTCATCGATCTATTTGCTTTACCTTTGACTGCATGTGATAGAAATGTTTTCTAATACTCGAGTCCCACACCACAAGACCATGACTCTACAGCTCTTCTCCCACTACATTTTCTAGTTTTAATGGTTTAATCCAACATGTAGGATTCACATAATAACAGCTAAAGAAGGACAAAGCTAGCATTTCTGATGTTCAGGTTTATCTTGTGGTGTTTGTTACGCTGGAGTACCGGTGACAACAAATAGCACAACACCAGGGATTGAAGCCGCAGAGGTCATCCATCAGTAATTCTATTATTTACACCAGTGCTTTGCTTTGTCACATGTCAAAGTGCCTTACGGAGAGAGCCCGTTGTCTCCTCAACCAGCAGACTTTACAGTCAATGAGCAGAACACCTGGCTGCATGCGTGTCACCAGCAGAAGCAGAGAAGAGCGAATCAAATGGGGCTTTCATCAGTGTCCTGCTGCATCGGAGGCATCGTCGATGTTTTTATCTGTTTAAGAGTTCCTTATGATTTCTTTATCCTCAGTTTTATCAATTCAAATATATTTTTATCATATAGCTCAAATAAATACTGGAAATAGAAAGAAAATGAGATAAAAACCTTATTTTTGGCCTGATTAGTCATTTATGGCAAAGGAAATCCCAAAAAGGATGTAAGGCTATGAGCTGGAATGTACGCGTGAACCTGGTGACCTCCTTATGCAGCTTTTATGAGTACTTAAATGTGAGCTTGTGACATGACTCTAAACGGTGCATGTGAGTCGACGTGCGACAGCTTTCACCGTGAGAAGGTGTCTTCATAGATTTAGTTCGGCTGAGTCACAGAATGTGTGTGTTCATGCACACTTCACGTCATTATTTCTGAAAATGTGGGTAATGTGAGCAGATACACTTCCTGTGCACTAATGGATCGACACACTGGTCCAGCATTAGAGCATCTTTGCTTTGACCTTTAACCCCGACCATCCAGCTGTTTCCCGCTCACCATTGGTGCCCCTTTTGTGCAGCTCCTCCTTGGCGTTTTTGCTGCTGCTGCCAGTTGCGGTCCTCCGGGCCGAGGAGCTCTTGCTGGTGTTCTGCTTCCCTGAGCTGTTGCTCGACACTGAGCCGTCCTCATCGCTTGGCAACTGTCTGTGGTGGCCATGGCAACAAAGACAAGGAGAAGGGAATTGTGTTAATAGTGTACACAAACACAGCATCACTTCACAGGTTTTTCTGACAACTTTAATGAATCATGAGCTTTAAAAGCAAAAAAGGTCAAGAATTACAGTCGGAATTGGACTTTTGTCCAGAGTTAGTTTAGCTAAATCTGTTTTTTGAGTGACATCCCTGGAAAATTTACACTTATTTTTGAGATTCTATTTACTGAAAACCACTAAAAACTTCACACGTTACCAGTGCTGCAGAGTGGAAACGTGTATTTTTATTCATGCACGGTACCGAAGTTGTAGACAAAGATATAAGCTACACTTTAAGTCTGTTTCCATCAACAGGACATGGACTTTTAGTTAGAAAGAACATTTAAACTCTAAAGATAAATAATAAACTGAACTAACTTTTGGTAAAAGCATATAAAGAAACAACATAAGTGAGAAGAACAAAGCATCTAAAAGCAATTAACAGCTTCTATTCTATCAGCTTTAATCTAAAAAGGACTAAAAAAAAGGAGGAAAGGTTGATTTAAATTACTGGATAAGTGGGTTTGTCTGCAGCTCAGTTCCTCGGGGATACTTTAAAGGGACATTATGGAAGTGTGACAGCCAAAACATGTATAGAAATAATAAATGTCTTCTTCATACATTCTCCTGCAATGCCCTGGTCCTGTAGAATGAGCCCTGGCATTTTTACTGTGATTGCCTGTTTTTCTGTAAAATCACAGAAAAAGAGAGATGCTCGGGTCGAGCAGGCTGCTTCATGCGCGTTCACGCTCAGGCATCGCCCGTAGCATTTGCTATCCGTAGCTTTAGCAGCAGAGAGAGAGGCAGTGCCACTTTGTCGCTGTTCCTAACGCCTAGTGACAAAGCTAGCTACATTTCTGAGGACCCTTAGCTACTTTCTGTAGAACTTTCTTCTAGATATTTCCTGCAAATTAGCAACAAAATAGCCATTTTCACTCCGAACCGTTCTTTGAACGTTGTTTCAGCTGTCATCAAGGATATAAAAGTTACAGATACTATGAATGTTACTAGAGTGTAGCTCCCCTTGTAAGACGTCAGACTCTCATGCAGAAGACCCGGGTTTGATTCTGGATGTGAACATAGTTTATTTAGAGTTTCTTTTTTACATTAATGGTATATTTTTTACAGTAAGTTGCCCAAATTTTTATTTGAGACTCACCGAACGGCATTGAATTCACAGATAAAAAAGATGTGGGTTCAACTTTCATTTTGGAACAATTTTTCAAGCAAGGGAAGGGAATGATCTGAGCATGCAGGAGGACTGACCCATCATAAACCTTTGTCGGCTGTGCTGAAGAGAAAGCTACAGAACCACATTATTTAATTAATTAGCTGCTCGTTCTCCTGTCCTCCGACACACACACACACACACACACACACACACACACACACACACACACACACACACACACACACACACACACACACACACACACACACACACACACACACACACACACACACACACACACACAAGGGACTGTCTCAGCTGTTATTTTCGTTAAGGAGTGTGCATGTACACCATGCGCGCCTCGTGCATGAGCCTACGTTTTGGCCTGAGGGGGCAATCGCGAATGTCTGTAAAGTCCCTTTAAAGTTTTGGCTTGCTTTTAGCACCCCTAGTGTCCGTTAGTAAAACCAAAAGTGAAACTCATCTCCTTTATGTGCGTTTGTCTTTTTAACACCTTCATCTAACAGCTGAAGCGTCTCCCCAGCCTTCCTTAGTGTCTACATTATGCTTCATCACTAAATGAAACAGCTGAAACAGGCAGGAAATGTGCTGGAAGCAGACTGCAGTGCTAGCACATGTCAGTACTAAATCCAACAGGAGGTGGCCTGCCTCTGACACATTCTCGCCACAGGGGGCGGTGGGGTCCGAGTGACATATCATTAACCCTTTGAAGGTTCATTTTAACACATAGTAGCTCAAGAAAATGATTTAAAAAATATAAAAAAGTTGCATAGTATGCCTTTATAAATGAAATGACATAAAAACAGTTAGTACCAGAACATTTAGGACTTTAAGGGCCAACATCACATCGTCCACGTCTGCAAATAGTGTTTTCTTATTTATGAGTTCAGTTTGTAGAGCAAAAACAGCAAGACAATCAATTAAAACCATAACAATGTTTAAAAGACAGAAATTCTTTCAAACAAATCGGTGACATCATCTCATAAAAGAACAGGTTAAAAGTCCAGCTATACTTTAGTTCAATACTAGAGAACAGAGATGGGACACCTCAAAGGTTGTCCACACTTGGAGTAGATCAGAGGTAAAGTTTTCCATAAAGTAAGAAAATCTTTTCTAAGTTTAGGTTGTGGAACATCTCAAAGCATCTGATTATCAAATAAAATCCAGAAAAACCTTCTAAGAGTA
This sequence comes from Nothobranchius furzeri, assembly GCF_043380555.1. Classification (NCBI taxonomy): domain Eukaryota; kingdom Metazoa; phylum Chordata; class Actinopteri; order Cyprinodontiformes; family Nothobranchiidae; genus Nothobranchius; species Nothobranchius furzeri. The sequence continues at coordinate 84,449,526 of NC_091744.1, forward strand.
GACCCAAAAGGCAGAACATACTGTGAAACCGGACAGAGCCCGGAACCGAGCCCTGATGAACTCCACTTGTTAGAGGTGATGCAGCTGAAGAACAATTAATTCTAGTCACAGAGCAAGCATCAGAGGGTTTGTTCGACACAAGCTGAAGTTAAACTTGAGAAGAGGTTTTGTGACTGTGGAGACTTTGGGGATTTTGTTCCCTTTAAAGTGTGACAGCCTGTGATTAGTTCTTCTCCTCTTCTCCAACACCTGCAGAGTGTTTTAATTCACCTCACTCCTCCATCAGACACACTCAGACTGAAAGAGATGCCAAATGAATACAAAGTGGACTCCCTTTCTCTCTTGATGCGCTTTTCTTATCTGTCTCTGGTGATTTTGCATCTCTTCATGATGAAATGTCACTTTGTGTTAGCGTTGAATCCTGAGATGACTTTAACGGACTTTGCCGCGATGCAATTACATCATGCAGGTGCTCTGATATCACACTTCAGTCGTGCTACAATTCTTCACTTCTTGTTTGTGCTTTGAAATATTGGTACCATTAAATTTCTACATTTTTAATGGAGTTTCATCAAGTGAAAAGTGTTTTTCTTCACATCAAATGGTTTTACACCGACACTGTCAGCGCACAGCAACGCTTGGCCCAGGTTTTAGTGACAGAAACATTTTAGTCCACTAAAAATCTGTTTATGTTTAGTAAAAACACCAGCATCACCTGACTGCAGGAACACACACACACACACACACACACACACACAGGTCTGTGATTGGCTGAGCCACAGAGAATCATGTGGTGTTCAGCAGAGAGCCGGAGGGATGGAAGAAAAAAGAAAAATTCGACGTGAGCTCCATATAAATCTGTGTGTGAAGGCCACAGAGAGGAGCAGCAGAATCAATAATCACACTGCAGGAAAGTAGGGTTCCTGCTCTTGCCTGGATTTTAGCTTTTGTCCGCCTCACACCGTGCGGGTCTCGGGAGGACGCGGGGGACAGGAAAATGCACTCCCAGTGAACCTGTCCGTCGTCGTCGTTAACTTCTACTCTGCACCTTTCTCCTTCAGGAGGTAAATAGTCAGGTCTCTCCAACTTTCTATCCATTTGTTGTTTTTTCCAACAAATACGATTCTTTTCTTTAATTTTTCCCCGTGTCCTGTCTGGCTGTGAAGCAAACAGAATTAATGTCTGAATGCTGGTAACGAGCCTTACAGATTTACTCTCAGGTGGAGCATCAAAGCGTCTGCTTTTAATGTCACGCCTGATACTTAAAACTTTATTGTTATTGTTTTTGAATGCTTTTTAATTCCGACTAGACATGGAGACAGAGGTGAAAGAGAAAGGAAGAGACAAAAGATGGGGGTGGGGGGTTCCACAAAATAGACAATAATGAACAAGAGTCTGCTTCTAGACCTGCAGAAAGAGAGAAGAAATTAAAAAGGGACACAACAACAATACAACAAGATCAAGCTATCACTGTGTCAACTTGAAGAAATATATAATCAACATTGTTTAACTGAACAATCACACGATAATAAATCACAGTGCATTAAGTGCCAACCACAGCCTTAAGACATGTGTTGAACGTGCCCAAGTCCATACTTATGAGAGCACCATGTGAGCACCTGTGTGTGTACACGCGCTTGTTTATGTAAGGTTTCTCTATAGGAGCGTCCAATAGAGAGTGTGAGGGGCCACAGATCTGCCCCCTAAAGATGTGTAAGAGATGGCGGGAGCTCCAAGTCCCAGAGATCCAGGAGCTGCCCCAGAACACAGGGACCCCAGGGAGACTGCGACCAGAAAAGCCCCCGCCCCCCTCGAGAGGCACAGAGGGTCACCCCGGGGGGCCACAACCAGCAGCCGGCAGAGTCCCGGGAGATATCAGCGGCAAGCCCACAGGCTCCCACCCCCTAGCCGGCCGAGCCCAGGACCCAATGACCCGGGACCCAGGGGCGACCACCCCCGCCGGGGACGCAGCAGAGCCCAGGGACCCAGACCCCATCAGGCAGCCACCGGGATTGACCAGGCAGGCGCCAAAAATCTTAAACTCCCTGACCTGGGAGCCACGACCCAGGCAGACCAAGGCACAAACAAATACGATTCTTGAAATAAAAGGAAATCAATCCCATCATTCTGAAAAAGCTGAGATGTTTTAGTGTTTGATTAAAAAGAAACTTTGCAACTTCTTCATATTTTGAAATCATTTTCTTAAGCCAGTTTTTGGTAATAAATAAACCTTTACGGGTGACTGAAATATCACTCAGACCCCCACCGCCCCCTTGTGGCCAGAATACCTTCAGACTGGGGGACCGCCACCTGTTGGACTTCAGCTGATTTGTTTCATTTAGTGATCAATCACTCCTGTAGACACTAGTGAAGGCTGAGAGACATGTCAGCTGTTAGATTTAAAAATTTTAAACTTTTTGCACAAACAGAGAACAGAAAAACTCAATTTTTCATTACAACCTGTGTAATAATTCCCCCAAAATGTATATTTGAATTCACAATTATTACAAGAAAGATGCAAATAAAAGAGTTACAATATCAATCTAATGGAAATATGAACAATAAGGTAACTGAGTTTTTATTTTTATTTATTTTTTTGCTCTTCTGTAGAAAGCAGCTATCAGCACATTTTTAATTGTTGTTTTGGTGTGAAAACTTCTAGAGAAGAGTCGGTGTGTGTCATTAATTCAGGTGATCTCCGTTCTGTAACACTGGCTCTGTTTACGATGGTACAGGTTGGTAAAGCTGATTATCACACTCTGCTGGCGCTTTTGGCACTTCACCTCCCTCTGATTGTTACACAGAAAGGCTCCCTGAAGCCTGGCTGTAGCCAAAATGATAAATATACATGCATTTACCATCTTCATGAAGCAGAGCAGCGCTAATCCCACCTCCATTCACTTTTCTGCAGTGAGAAAATCCGAGGGCTCAGTTTCTCTGCATTTTTATTCATGCGAGAGGAGGAATGAGGAATCTCATTGGTGATTCTGAAGCAAACATGTCATCCCAGAATGGGGGCGGAAAATTTGGAGCTAATATTCACAATGTTCAAATGATAGCAGGTGGGCTTCAGCCCATGAAAAATCTGAAACCTACACTAATGCTACATTAGCCCCAGCTTTAAATGTTGATTACACATCAGTTAAAGGGACGTTATGGAAGTCTGACAGCCACAACATGGGAGGCGTCCAGGAGGCATCCTGACCAGATGCTCCAGCCATCTTAACTGGCTCCTGTCAATGTGGAGGAGCAGCGAATCTACTCCGAGCCCCTCCCGGATGACCGAGCTTCTCACCCTATCTCTAAGGGAGAGCCCAGCCACCCTGTGGAGAAAACTCATTTCGGCCACTTATATCAGAGATCTCGTTCTTTCGGTCACTACCCAAAGCTCGTGACCATAGGTGAGGGTAGGAAGGTAGATCGACCGGTAAATCGAGAGCTTCGCCTTCTGACTCAGCTCTCTCTTCACCACGACAGACCGGTACAACGCCCGCATCACTGCAGACGCAGCACCAATCCGCCTATCGATCTCACGCTCCAGTTTTCCCTCACTCGTGAACAAGACCCCGAGATACTTAAACTCCTCCACTTGGAGCAGGACCTCATCCCTGACCCGGAGAAGGCATTCTACCCTTTTTCTTCTCAAGACCACGGCCTCAGATTTAGAGGAACTGACACTCATCCCAGCTGCTTCACGCTCGGCTGCAAACCTTGAGACTAATGTGCAACTGAAGAAATCTGGTTATTATGTAGTATGTCAAAGTAAAGGTAAGTATTCAGGTTGTGAGAACCTAGAGTACAAATACAAAGAAAGTAAACTCTCGTATACTCATCGTCTGCACTGCTTATCCTTCACTCGGGTCATGGGGAGCTGGTTCCTAACTCCTGAACTTAGGCAAGAAGCAGGGGACAATCTGGACAGGTCTCCAGTCCCTAACAGGGGCACACAAAGCCACTCACCTCTAGGGTCAGTTTAGAAACTCCATTTAATCTGACATGCATGTTCTTGTCTGTGGGGGGGTGGGGGGGCTGGAGCACCTGGAGAAAACCCACGCATGCACTGGGAGAGCATGCCAACTCCATTCAGAAAAGCTGTAGCTGGGATTTGAACCTGTGACCTTGCTGTGAGGCTACCAACTGTGCCACCATGCAGCCCAATGCATGTCTCCTTTTCTATTTTTATAATAATCTAAATTGTCTGTTTGCAAAATTACATAAGATTTAATTACTGTTCAAGCAACTCCTGTTGATCCACAGAAATGTTAAAAAAAGCTCTTTTTTCATGTGCAGAAGCACCAAAGTTAGACTCATCTCTCCTAACATCCACATATCAAGCACGTATCCGTCTGTAAATGAACCATTCTGTATGTTTTACGTCTATAAACGACCCCTCATTAACTCTGGAATTATGTTTAGATCACACCAATCTGTCGGAGTCTAAACTGTTTACCCGTAGCTTCTCTCGGGCTCTACGCTGATGCACAAACAAACCCCGACGTATGGCATCCGCCGCTGCGAAGCTCGAGGAATTACAACAGGTTTGTTCAGATCCTCCAGCAGCTGCTGGAGAACTTAGCGGCTCAGGTTCACGGGGCTTCCAGCTGAGAACAGGAAGTCTGACTGGTTTGTTGTTTCGGCTCTTCACCTGAGCACAAACACAGCTTTTAGTCCTGATGTGAATCAACAACGTTCTCGTGAATCAGGCATAATGAAGTCAGCGGCGATGCCTTGTTCTGGTCCTGACAGCCGTCACAGGAAGAGCTAATTATTACTTCAATTTAAAACCAGACAGTTTAGACATGAGTAACCTTCATGCTTCGTCTCGCTCACTTGCTCCATTGCTCTTTGTTCCTGATGAACCTCTTCAGGGCATCTCTGCAAACTAAAGCTAATGCATACCGAAAATGTTGTCACGGTAACTGGTGTAGCGGTAAACCCCGGTAAAAAAGTGGACAATAATAATAACCGTCTTGTTTTTTTTTTTTAATATATTATCTCGGTGGGTTACCGTGGCTGCGGTGTAGGCGCGTGACCCTTACCAGCCACCGTATCATCTGCTGAAGTTGCCGGCGGCACATGCGCACTTTGTTGTTTACAACCAAAACTTTCTTGAAGCTAAAGCTGAAATAATGGCCAAAGGAGGAGACGGCAGCGCTCAGGACATTTATTATCCCTCAAAGAAGACAAAGTGGGAAGTACGGGCATCTTTTGGATATTTGAAGAATGCCGAGGGACAGTTGATAGAAGACGGCAACCCTGTTTGCAGCACGTGCAGAAAAAGTGTCTGTGAAAGGCAGCAACGCTTCAAATCTCATGACACATCTGCGTGACCATCACCCACAACTCTACAGTCAACGCAAGGAGAGCTAACGTTAGCGCTTTAGCTAAAATGCGTGATCCGAGGATTTGGGTTGAGGGAGAACGCAACGAGTGGCTATATAAAGCAGCCGCAGCGCCGCTACCTGCATATAAACCGTGTCGCGGACACCGCCATGTTGAAATGACGCTATGCATTACGGGGCTCCCAGGGGCAGATAAGAGTTGGTCTCTCTCCGAGAATAATTATGAATTTAACAATGATTACTGCCTGATGACATTTTCCCACATCTGCAAAGCTCACTGGAAGGACACAAACCGAGGACGATATTTTCCTGATATAGGGTTTATTACTCAAGTAAGGGTAAAAAAGTATCTGATTAGAAGGCTACTTGAGTACTGAGTATCATCTGATGTAATATTTTTTAAAATGATGACATCAAACAGACAAAAAATAAGAAGTTATGGGCAAATATTGGTATTTTAAAGACTAAAGGGGGAAAATGTAAACAAATAAACAACATAATTACAAAATAACACATTTTAGACAACATTTAGACACAAACTGACGACAATATTTTCCTGACATACAGGGTCTATTTAGTTGTCTGAAAATGTAGCACGTTTAAAAAGAAAAACCACAATAATACCGAAGACCATGATAATTTTGGTCACAATAACCGTGAGGTTAAATTTTCACACTGTGGCAACCCTGCTCTGATCCCATCACGGGATCAGAAATCAGGCCCGATCGTGTGATTTTGGGTGGATGAGATCAAATTTAACCTTATGAAACAACAAGCTTGACCTTTTAAATCCACCCTCAGATAGAGAATTTCAAACAGAACAACCACAGCTTTATTTTTCCTTCAACAAGTTCCTCTAACATCAATATTCAGTGTTTAATGAATGACAACAACACTGTAATTTATGGCAGCTCAGAAATCCAGAAAAGTCTCAGAGTAAAGCTTCTGCTGCTCCAACTTCAACAGGCGAAGGGTGGTTCTATGCTAATGTCCTTATTTGTGACATCACAAATGGGGACTTTTTTAAACGGATCGTTTTCAGGCACATATTGCATAAAACCAAACAGTGACAAAACAAAAAAAGAACCAAATGGATAGTTTGGACATGTTTGGAGAGTTTAGCAGTGGAGACATGCATGGCAGCACAAACAAATGCAAAAGGTGAGTTTTGTATAATATGCCACCTTCTAGCATTTGTGATCATCGAGCTGGATGCCAGTCTCACGAAACACACTTACCTCTGTTTTTACATCATAGTGAGAACAATCTGTAAAGTTTTCAGCACTTTGCAGCATGAAGGACCTCATTAAGCGAGTACAAATATTCATGAAACTCCCACAGATTTTCTCCAACCAGTCAGAGGAGTTTTGTTGTCCCAGAACAATTATTCTGTTGTCCGCAGAAACAACAAACAGACCAGAACAGATCGGGGCAGTGGAGAAACGAGCCCTAGAGTCTTCTCAGGTCTGGACCGTCAAACAGGCTCCAGCATCCCATGTTGAAATGATTTTAAGCTTCATGCTTCCTGTATTCATTATATCGCACAACACGTTCACACACAGACAGAAAACCCTGAATTCATGTGAGATGTTTGGGTAAAGATGCACATCAGATATGAAGATCATTCTTACCCTCCTTTGTGAAGATCCGCAGATGGAGGCCTTTTATTTGCCGTCCCTTCCTGAAGGACTTTTTTATCCAACGAAAGCAACAGCGGAGCGTCTCGAACAGGAAGCCCTGAAACCAGTGTCTCCTTGGTAACCGAGATGGTCTCATCATTTCGACCCATGTGCTTCTTAGCGTAGTCGAAGCCCTGGACAGGCTGGTGGGCACGTGAAAAACAAAACACGAGTTACTAACAGAAGTCCGACCGAAGAGGCCTTTAGTGTCCTTACTGCGCCACAACAGGCAGCTAAAGACGTTCAGACGAGCAGCCGACAAACTGAAGCACATGCAAGAGTCCTACCGAACATGGAACTGTACATTTTACCAGCCGATGGAACAAAAGACTGGAATTCTACGTGATCAACAACCTGCAGAAAAGATCAATGAGTATAAAACGCCAGCAAATATGCACAATTACAACGTTCAGGCAACACGTAGCAGAGAGGTTTGAGGATCCATTTGCACCTCAGATTCAGTCAAAAAGGATAAAAAACAAGGTATATGTTTGGGTATGTGTATTATTTTAGAACGTAGAAATCATGAGACTTTTGTTATGCAGAGAAACGAAAACCAGAGCACATTCTGGGGGGGGGGAGAGCAGTGCACTACCAACACTATCTATAGTGGGGACGGTGTGCTGCTGACCTCGACTCGGGACGTTGTGGATTGGTGGGCAGAATACCTGTAAGACCTCCTCAATCCCACCGACATGTCTTCCAGTGAGGAAGCAGAGTCTGGGGACTTTGGGTTGGCCTCTCAAATCTCTGGTGCTGAGGTCACTGAGGTGGTTAAAAAGCTCCTCTGTGGCAAGGCTCCAGGGGTGGATGAGATCTGCCCGGAGTTCCTTAAGGCTCTGGATGTTGTGGGGCTGTGTTGGCTGACGCAGCTCTGCAATATCGCGTGGACATCGTGGGCAGTCCCACTGGACTGGCAGAACGGGGTGGTGGTCCCCTTATTTTAAAAGGGGGACTGCAGAGTGTGTTCCAACTACAGGGGGATCACACTCCTGAGCCTTCCTGGTAAGGTCTATTCAGGGTTCTGGAGGGAAGGGTCCGCTGGATTGTTGAACCTCAGATTCAGGAGGAGCAATGTGGTTTTCGTCCTGGCCATGGAACACTGGACCGGCTCTATACCCTTAGGGGGATCCTGGAGGGTGCGTGGGAATTTGCCCAACCAGTCTACATGTGTTTTGTGGATTTGGAGAAGGTGTTTGACCGCGTCCCTCGGGGGGCCTGTGAGGGGTACTCCGGGAGTATGGGGTACCAGGCCCTCTGATACGGGCTGTTAGGTCCCTGTATGACCGGTGTCAGAGCTTGGTCCACGTTTCCGGCAGTAAGTCGGGCTCGTTCCCAGTGAGGGCTGGACTCCGCCAAGGCTGCCCTTTATCACCGATTCTGTTCATAACCTTTGTGGACAGGATTTCTAGGTGCAGCCAAGGTGTGGAGGGCATCCGTTTTGGTGGCCTGAGGATCGGGTCTTTGCTTTTTGCAGATGATGTGGTCCTGTTGGCTTCATCAGAACATGATCTTCAGCTCTCACTGGAGCGGTTCACAGCCGAGTGTGAAGCAGCTGGGATGAGAATCAGCTCCTCTAAATCTGAGACCATGGTCTTAATTCGGAAAAGGGTAGAATGCCTTCTCCGGGTCAGGGATGATCTCGGGGTCTTGTTCACGAGTGACAGAAAACTGGAGTGTGAGATCGATAGGCGGATTGGTACTGCGTCTGCATTTATGCGGGCGTTGTACCGGTCTGTCATGGTGAAGAGAGCTGAGTCATAAGGCGAAGCTCTCGGAGTAGACCCGCTGCTCCTCCACATCGAAAGGAGACAGTTGAGGTGGCTCGGGCATCTGGTCAGGATGCCTCCTGGACGCCTCCCTGGTGAGGTTTTCCGGGCACGTCCAACCGGGAGGAGACCTAACGGTAGACCCAGGACACGCTGGAGGGACTATGTCTCTCACCTGACCAGGGAACGCCTTGGGATTCCCCCGAAGGAGCTGGCCCAAGTGGCTGGGGAGAGGGAAGTCTGGGCCTCTCGACTTAGGATACTGCCCCGGCGACCCGATTCCAGATTAGCAGATGAAAATGGATGAATGTGAGATTCTGAGTGCACGTAAGGTTAGGCAGCGTGGGCACTCAGCTGATGGTGTGGTTAATAATTCATCAGTCACACACACACACAATCAATCAATCAATCAAATTTATTTATAAAGCGCTTTTCAAACAAAGTGCTTTACAAAATGACCCCAGATTCCCATAACAGGTTAAAAACATTAACAGAAATATGCAAGCACACACACACACACACACACACACACACACACACACACCGCTGAGCTGTCGGTGAGCTGCTGAACACGTGGCTGCTGCCGTGGAGGAGACTCGTGGAAGTACATGCACATTTCTGTAAATCAAACACAAACTCCAAAGAGCCACTCTGCTTTGATGTGAATCAACCAACTGCATCTGTTACCCTCTGAAACGATGCGTGTCAGTTCTTTGTTGTGCGAACGAGAAGGCAAACACTAATTTGTTATTGCGGTGCTCCCAGATTCAGAAACAAGTTAAAGTGCCCATTTTTGACAAATGAAGAAAGGCAGCATGCAAGAAAGGAGGGAAGCAGAAAATGTTTTTCTTCAGGAAACGTTTTGACTGTTCAGCAGACCGTCAGCAGTGTTCCAGATGCATATAAAGTAGGAGTTTCACCACACATTCAGCTCACAAGACCCCGACACACAACAGTGGGTTCACCAGAATGAGACGAGGAGAAATATTTGGAAGATGGGTAAGAAGTTTTGATCCTTTTACAAGAAAATGGCAGATTTCAGCTCCCTCTTCGTCTTTTAGGAATCACAAAGACATTCTGTAAACGCTGCATCAAGGTCCCGGTGAGAGAGCCCCAACAGGTGACGCTGATGTCACCTGTTAACCTGGACAGTAATCCTGCAAAGCTCTGACTCAAAAATATACCAGCTGCTGTGGATTGGTGAGGCTCCATAGGATTTCTAAACAGGGATCAGGTCAGACTCTTGATTTGAACTTGGAAGCTGAAATCCGGGACTCTCACCACAACCGCTTCCTGACTGAAAGTCAAAGTTCTTCTTGTTTGGTTTGCTCATTATAGACCCTTTTACTACCTACGTCATCAAAAGGTGCGCGCGCAGCCTGGCAACGAGAGTGAAGGCTTCCTCATTCACACTCGATACTAAAACAGCGTTTTAAACCCTTTGTTTTGAAGTTCTGAGCACATAAAAATGCCGGGTTGTTGCGTGTATGGATGCCAGAATCGCTTCTCTTCAAGCAGCGGACTGAAACTTTACAGAATTCCGAAGGGAGCGCATCCATTTCAACTAAATCGGAGGCGTCTGTGGCTGCAGGCCATCAAAAGGGTTGAAGAAAACTGGACTGAAAACACGATCCGAAATGCTCGAGTTTGTAGCGCCCACTTTATATCAGGTAAGGTAATTATGTACTAAGGTTACATATAAATGTATACGCTTTATTTCATGCTTCAAATTAACATTTCATTCTAATTCATCTGTATTTCCCCACTGCTAAAATCAAGCCTATGCTGTCGAGAGCCCACCTGGAGCGGGTACTGCATGCCTTTGTAATTTCTCGGCTTGACTACTGCAACTCTCTCTACGCAGGGTTGTGTCAGTCATCACTGCGTCGCCTACAGGTTGTGCAGAACAGCGCTGCCAGGTTCCTGACTGGGACCAGGAAACGGGACCACATCAGTCCAGTTCTGGCCTCCCTGCACTGGCTTCCGATTTCCTATCGCTCACAATTCAAAATACTCGTCTTTGTTTATCATTTCTTCCAGGGTGGTGCTCCCCCCTATCTAGCCACACTCCTGAACAAACATTCCCCATCACGCGCTCTGCGCTCCTCTGACCAAGGCCTGCTCGCTGTCCCTCGTTCTAGGTGTCGTACCCGCGGGGACCGGGCTTTCTCAGTCCTAGCACCATCTCTCTGGAACCAGTTGCCACCCTCAGTTAGGCTGTCCCCTTCTCTGCCAGTCTTTAAGAACCACCTAAAAACACACCTCCTCCGCTTGGCGTTTCCAGAACATGTTTGATTTTGGCCCTCTTTTATGTTGAATCCATTCCACAGTTTTCATTGGTACACTCAATCCATCCACTCAATCCAATTGTGTTTCACACATTTGTATTTTACCGGAATGTTTCATCTATCTTGTTATTTCCATTTTGTATTTTGTAATTTGAATTTCTTTTATTGTTGATTTATTCAGTATAATTACTTACAACTGTACCATGTTCAGCGCTTTGGGCTTCCTGACAGGGTTGTGGAAGGCGCTTTATAAATAAAGCTTTGATTGATTGATTGATTGATTGATTGCATATTAGTATAAACTGTATTTCTCTAAAATTAACACGATTGTACTCTGAGCACGCTAAAAAAAGAAACCTATGCTATACTCACCCTGCCATGCAGGTACAGTTGGCTGTGAAGACGTAGTTCTCTGGTTTGTTTACTATGACCCAAGCCTCGTACGTAGCTGTCTTGTGTCCTTGTCTTTGGCTAGGAAGGACTTCTGCCTTCAAGACGCAAAACTCAGAGTCTATGTCGTGATGTTTTACTTTCTGTACGTGGCCACAGACAACATAGTTGTATGCATCTAACCATTTGTATGCCCGTAGCGTCTCACGTGTGTACTTACTGGGCCTCTCCACTAAAAACGTATATATATCGGGCCACTGGATATCTGGCCACGCACCTACATCTTCCACCCATTCCGTAATGCCACAGGGATCCGGGAGTCTGTTGCCATTCGTTAAAGTGAGTTTAATAATATAACATTCAAGATTTGCCGGTGATAACCCCGCAGCGTAGCTTGATAACGCCTGACACAACGCCATTCTCTGTTGCCAAGCTGCGCGCGCATTCTCGCTGACGTCATATTGTTTACAAACAGTAAAAGGGTCTATTTGCTAGTGAAATTTTTCTATGTCTCGGTGTATTCAGCAGTAAAACCAGTGATAATATTGGTTCCACTTACTGGGACGCGCCGCGACCGGTTTGAATCACCCCCATAGACTATAATGGATTCTATTTGAAGCAGCGACGTTCCACCGCCGTGCAACGCCGCTGACGATGCACATCTTTACCATGAACAGAACTAATCATGACAGATTTGTGTGATTTCATCATGTTTAGACTGTTCTAATTCTTGGGTTGTTGATGCAGATCCAACTAAAGCTGCGGCGTGTTGGGAGTAAAGGATTCATCGTTCTGCTTCTGGATGCTGTTCGTGACGACCTGAAGAATCCTGCTGAAGGATGTGACTTTGATGTTTTGTGACTATTACAAACCTTCTTTTTTAATCGTCTCTTCTGCTTAATCTAATCCCCCCACCCCCCTCCACTTCCTCACCCACATCTCTTCCTCTTCCCACTAAAAGTGTGTTGACTTAACAAACGGCCGTCTTTCATCTCGTCTGAGGAGCCCGTTTACTGAAGCAATCGGCTGCAGGTGGACTTCATGGAGCAACGCGAGCGTCAGTCCGTCATACATGAACTTTCATTTGTTTGGAAAACCGACAGAAGAAGTGCAGAGAGGATAAAACGGGGGGGGGGGGGTCCCACCACTCCTTTTTACTCAGAGACGTTGTGAAGCAACACTGAACACGACCCCACGGTGCTGCTGAGCCATCTCCCCTCTTCGCCATCAAACAGAAGCTTCTGTTCTTGTCTAATTTTAGCGTCCACCAACAGCAGCCTGATGATGTGCAGCAGATGGACGAGATGTGCTCTATTCCCCCGAGTGGCCATATTGATTCAAAGTCAGCTCTAACAGGGCAGAGAGCACGACTGAACCCGAGTTTTGTGTTAAAATTACAAAAGCACTAGATGCCTTTTAAAAAAGAGTGATGTGCACGTCTGCACGGGGACACGGCGCTTAGATCACACCCTCCTGAGGGACCTGAATGATGCAGCAAAATGCAAAACACCTTCTGTCCCCTGAATGGCAGCTGCTGCATTTCACTTGTACTGAACACCTAACAAATGAAAAATGGATTTGTTTTTACTTTTGCTGATTCCACCTCTATTGTGGTCGAGTGCGGTTCGGCTATCTGAGGCAGCTCGGAGGAAGGAAAGGCATTTTAAAGAGCAAGTCACCCCCAAATCACATTTTTTTTGCTGATAAACTATATAAAGGAGTGTCTAATCGTGCTGCAGACACGTGTCGTCAATAATTTGGCACTTCAGTGCATCTTGGTTAAAATTCAAATATTCTGCCTAAAACTGTCAGTGGTGGGCCGTCGTCAGGGAAAAATTCTGCACTGTATTTGAATTTAAATCTGCCACCGCTATTGGCTAAGAGGTATGCTATGATGTCATCTGGTAAATGATGATGTCACAATGCCATTGTGAGCCTGTGTGTGTGTATTTGTTAGCGGCTCCGCCCTCTTGGTCTGCCAAGCAACAGCGTTTGTTGCATTTTTCAAACATGAAGTGGGAGTGAAGTAAGTTTCTTGTAGGGGGTGACTTGCTCTTTAAGCTGTTTAACTTGGACCAAGCATTTTAGGCCACAGATAGGTGTAGCTTAGGGTATCTGTCTATACACCTTATAAGACAATTTAGGTGATGCCATGTTGTTTTTCTGCTATTGACCTGTTTTCTAATAATGTTGTGTTTAATAAAGTGAAGGAAGGAGAGAAAACGTTCCAGCTGCGCAGCGGATGAATGAAGTCCACCGCGTGATGTGGAATCACTCTTTAACACACTCAAACTGAATATAAGCCACGGTATCGATCAGCAGCTTCTGCTTGTCTCGGACGGTGACGGATAGCTCAGAGAGGTGGGAGAGCTTTGCACGCGCGTGCAAACACGAGGCTCCATACCAACAGCGGATTAAACAGATGAGTCTGCTCCTGACTCCTTTTAGCGTTTAGATGTTTTCATCTCACTCCATTAATGGTTATGATAGACCGTGAGCGGTGTGATCCCATCAGGATGTGGCTTAATGCTCACCAGTGAAAATGGGCGTAATCTACGGTTGACGGACATCTGTCCTTGAATTGGATACCAGCGACTCGACTCTACCACTGACTTGCAACGTTGATGTTTTATCTCCACAAATAACACGAGCCTGGAGGAGTTCTGCTGTGTGGTGGAGTTGCTAACGATAACGGTTAGCTTCTACTAGCTGAGACCTGGACGCTAAGCCAACAACAGCCTTCCCCGTCGTGAGTCAAGATGGGTGAGTCCATGAATGTTAGTGACAGTGTGACGTAGATCTGTCAGGATTTTCTATCCTAGAGTTTCACCGTCTGTTTTCTGTCAGAAGCTAATGCAGGAGATAGGTGTAGGAGACTATCTTCATGTTCAGCCTGCATGAAAAACCAGAGTGACTCACTAGAATCTTACAGTACGTTCATTCTGCGAGTTGCAATGCATAATTCGGATTTTTTGTTTGCATGGCTGTTTAACTTATAACTTAAACGCAACCACCAATCGTAGAGTCCCTTGTGAGCCTCATCCCACAAACATCCCTGGATATAATAACTTATCAGCCTTAAAAGGTTTTATTTTATATTTCAGTGTTAGCACATTGCCACAAGCAGGTCTGCTAAATATTTATCTCATTTGCTTATAGATGCCAGTTCTCTGGTTGGGGAGAGGGTAAACACCAATGTGGTTAAAATACAGAATTGTAGCCTCCCGGCTCCACTTAAAAAACCCCATAGTTCCAGATCCTGTTAATATTTGATGCCCCCTGTTGCAAAAAACAAAACAAGACACATTAAATGTTTACCAACGATTGTGAGAGCAAATAAACCTGGAGCTGGAAAATTTTAAGAGAGAGAGAGAGAGAGAGAGAGAGAGAGAGAGAGAGAGAGAGAGAGAGAGACAGAGAGAGAGAGAGAGAGAGAGAGAGAGAGAGAGAGAGAGAGAGAGAGAGAGACAGAGACAGAGACAGAGACAGAGACAGAGAGAGAGAGAGAGAGAGAGAGAGAGAGAGAGAGAGAGAGAGAGAACTTTTTTCTGGGAGGTTTACACCCTGCTGTGCTCTGAAGTTACACCATCTCCATTACTGACTAAAAATGTCCCACCTCCCCTTCCTTACATCCATCTCTCTGCTCACTTTGCATCTCGAGGGATGAGAAGGAGAACGTCTGAACCAAAATAACTCATCCTCCATCAAAGCAACAAGTGATGGCGTCTTTAAGGAGGCTTTGATATTTAAAGGATTTTATCAGCTGGTTGTTGGTGTCCTGCTTCTAATTCAACCTCGCAGGATTCCTGACGAGCCGCTGTGGGCAGAAGCAGCTTTAACTGCGAAGGTAAAACTGGTTGTTTCCGCTGAAGAATCAGGATCAAATCAATTTGTGTGAATGCTCATAAATAAAATCAGGTGTTAAAGCCTCCCCCTTTTGGAAACCATGTTTATGGCTCGCCTCCGGCCAGCAGGACTCAGCTCATTCGCCTTTAATTGAATCCATCGGCTCGTACCTCAGCAGCTTAAATCTTGGGAAAACTGCTTTTTTTAAACATGCCGTCATTGCCACCAACCCATTCCTCTTATTGATCGCCCGGTGATGAGACGGGTGGGAGTAAGTCATGTCCACGACGACAGAGCATGCAGGAAGCAGATGCAGCAGCAGCAACAACAACAACAACAACAACAACAACAGGCAAAATTACAATAAAACTGTACAGCAAAACGTGTATTTTGCTGTTCCACCAAGCAGCTGTTTCATTAAATACCTGGTGGTGGTAACTGCCCTCCCTTCGATATGACGTCTGAACAGGGAAAAAGTCAAAGGGAAAAAGTCACCAAGAGGATAGGAAGGAAGGGGTCGAGGCTGCAATGGTTGTGGGAGGATTCTCGTGTTTCCTTTATCGTTTTCTTCCATAGAAATAAATTCTCAGCAATTAAAATGAATAAAGCACAAGGAGACAGAACCGCTGTTCTTCTACATGTGGTGCCATCTAGTGGTGACTCTGCATAATGCACCCAAGTGACTGTTGATGTTTGGTTTGTGTACGTTGCAGCTGCTTCTTTAAAAGGTAAATCTCAACACTCCTGTTTTGGTTCAGTGGGAGGAAACTGGAGTACCCACACATGCAGCTGGGATTTCAACCTGCAACCATCTTGCTGCGTGGCATCAGTGCTACCAACTGCGCCACCATGAGGCCATAAATCTACATGGATTACAATTTTTTATGAACAGTTCATCCAAATAAAGGGATATTTCAGCCATTTTGAGCAGCGTTTCTTTTAGAAAGCAAAACCAATCGCTGTCTTACCTTTTGTGGCTAGCGTCCTGAACAGCCTTAGCTTAGGGCTATAGATCCACATCCAACAGGTCTGCTCAGCTACAACAACTCTAATCTCCACTGTTTAAATCCAGTCAGTCAAAACATAACTTTATAAAGATTTATGTTAATTTATGCTAATTTGGTAACAAATGTTATAAGATTCCTGCCAGATCTAACTCTGGATGAACCACTCATAACAATTCCAGGTAAATAATCCCATAATGTATTTATCATTATCGTTCATAACATACTGTTTGCGTGACCTGTTTATAAATCTTTGTGCAGGTCTCAGCTGCAGTACCATGGCAGCGATCCACCTTGGTCAGACTAGCTGTTAGCTCATCAGCCCTGAAGGATGGAAACTCCATTTCTCCAAACAAAGGCCATTCAGGTAGTCATTTAAAAAGGATGAGATGGTAAAAAGGTAGGGCTCAAATGTGCTCAATCAGACCCCCAACCAAGGTTTGGCCAAAAGACGTTTCATCACAGAGTGAAACAATTACTGCAGGTCTAACTAGGATATGAGATGCCGCATTCCAATTCTGAATTTTAGCATCCAAGCTCAATGCTTCAGCATAAAAGAGGCTCTTAAGTGCCTCTCCAACAGCAGCTGTTCAGTATCCATGACAACCATCTGACCTGATCTGGTAACAGTTTATTAAAAACACGCTCACAATGACTGAGTGGTTTTCAGGTAACCACTAATAAGCTGAAATGATGGGCCGAACATCGGCCTTAGGGTCCCTTCCACTGCAGCGAGCTGCTCCTCTTTAGCAGATTTGCAGCATGCATGATTAGTAACGACCACGGGCTTCTGGGTAGTGGGAAACAAATGACTGGAGCCTACAGAGATGAAATTCATTTTTCTGACCCGCAGGAAAAGCTTGACACAATCAGTTTTCTGTCTGACGTGTCCCTTGTGACGTGGTTATGTAATCTTATCACAACCATGGAGCAGATTAAATCTCTGGGATTGAGTGAAGCTGTGAACGTCTCCGGGTGACAAAAAAAAAACAGCTAATTTATAGTGGAAACAGTACGTGAGGAAGGAGAAGAAAAATAACAAAAGGTGTAAGAAGGACAAAAGATAAAACCAAAGATTTTTTACCTTGGAGCGGCTTTTGAAGGTCCTGAATGCTCCCGTTTTGAAAATGACCCGGTTCCTCTTACAGACGATGAAGGCCACCATTCCGATCACGACCATCAGTAAGAAGAGAGGCGTCAGAACGGCCATGATCCACAGGTTGCCAGGTGGCGTCTTTACCACAGCTACACACACACACACACACACACACACACACACACACACACACACACACACACACACACACACACACACACACACACACACACACACACACACACACAAGTCAAATTCTGTGGATTAAACAAAACAAAACAAGCACTGCAACACAAGGTGTTCCTCAGGGCTGTTTCCCCGGTCCTCTTCTGTTTGATATTCATTGGTATGAAGTATGACTTATTTGCTTAAAAATAGAAATCAGAGTGTGCAGTTTTTATGTTGTTTATATTAATTTATAACAGTTATAAAAATAAATAATAAAAATACATACAGTACAGGCCAAAAGTTTGGACATGCCTTCTCATTCAGTGGGTTTTCTTTATCTTCATGACCATCAAGGCATCAAAACTATGAATGAACACATGTGGAGTTTTGTACCTAACCAAACAATGTGAAATAACTGATGTTACATCCACCAGTTTTGCCGGATGCCTGGAAGGCCCCGCCATGTGGTTACAGCTCTGTTTACAGTGGACACATTTCAGCACCTTGGACAGCGCCGTGCTAGCGCCCCGACAGACCGCTGCGAGCTGTTGGAACAGGGGTGGGGAACGTCCGGCCTGAGGGCCGAATACGGCCCGCGAGACCATTTTAACCAGACCGCCAGACCAAAAACCTTTAGAATTTATCAATGAAAATTTGTTTTAGAAAGTTGGGGGGGGAAATGAAATTTTCAGCGATAAAACAGATGGAGTTGTATGTCCGAATTAGGCTCAGAGTCAGTGAATGCACCATGAGATGAACGTCATTATGTGACTGAGACAGACGACTAAGCATTAATCATGGCTGCTGTCAAGAAGAGGAAGGTGGAGCCAGAATGCTGTGGATTCCAGGAAAAATTGACAAATTATTGTTTTCTTCGTTGAAGTGAAAGGCAAGCCAGTGTGCTTAGTTTGTGGTGATGCGCTGGCAGTAATGAAAAAGGCGAATCTCGAGCGCCATTACACTTCAAAACATGGTAAACTTGCAGAGTTAAAAGGACAAGTGTGCTTGGATAAAATAAGTGCTCTTCATCGGAGTTTGACTGCTCAACAAGCAGCTTTCACACGTCCACAGACTGACAGAGAGAATATTACGCGTGCAAGTTTCGAGGTGAGTGCATTGATAGCAAAGAAGGTGAAACCGCATGCTGAAGGAGAGTTTGTAAAGGAGTGCCTCATAGCTGCCGCAGAGCTGCTCGTCCCCGACAAGGTGCAATTATTTCAAAGCATCAGTTTGTCTCGAAGAACCGTGTCTGACAGGATTGCTGATATGGCACAAGATATTAAAAATACACCGAAGGACACTGCAGGAAACTTTGAGTATTTTTCTTTGGCCCGTGATGAGACGACAGACATCGCTAACACGGCACCAGCTAGCGATTTTTGAAACAGAGGAGGAGTTACTGTCTTTGCAAGCCATGCACGGCACTACTAAAGGTGAAGATTTGTTTCAACAAGTTGTTGTGGCAATGAACAATTTTGAACTGCCATTCAAAAAGCTGAGCGGGATCGCCACTGATGCAGCACCTGCAACGGTTGGAGGTCAGAAAGGACTGACTGCATTGGTAAATGCTGCAGCCAGATTCCTTTCCAATGCAAATAAACGCTGTCACATCACTCCCATTCCGGCTGATCTACACTGGAGTAATCTCCTGTAAAGGAGTTTGGGTCCTCCGATTTGGAGGTGTAAGGATCGTGGTTGTTTTAAAGGAATGTTCTCTCTCTCTCTCTCTCGTGGGTTTTTAGAGGACACGCTGCGTTTTGAGGCCGTGCCTCCTCCTCCCCTTTGTTTAGCCGTTTTTAGTTCTCTTCAGCTCCTGCGGGTTGATTTATGTTATTGATTAAAAGACTGTTTATTGTTTATTGAATGTTTTGACCCTTCCCCTGAGTTTCAGGGAGATTTTGAGCTATTTATGTCGCCCGGTGCTGTTGCAGGAGACCATCCGGAAGAGCTTTTAAAACTAAAAGCAGTTGAAATCACCTTAACTGTCTCGCCTTTTGTTACGTTTCAACCCCATACCCTCCTGGACATGAGGGGGTAGTAACAACTGAATACATGTTTTATATTCTGTTTTCTTCAAAATAGCCAGCCGTTGCTCTGATTACTGGACCACCTCTTGAAGCTCATCAGGATAATGTGAGTTTGATTTGATGCCGTCGTTGTCTTCCTCCGCTTATCCGGGTCCGGGTCGCGGAGCAGCATTCCAGACCGTCCTCTCCCCGGCCACCTCCACCAGCTCCTCCGGCAGGACCCCAAGGCGTTCCCGGACCAGATTGGAGATGTAACCTCTCCAACGTGTCCTGGGTCGACCCGGGGGCCTCCTGTCGGCAGGACATGCCCGAAACACCTCCCCAGGGAGGCGTCCTGACCAGATGCCCAAACCACCTCAACTGACTCCTTTCGATCCGGAGGAGCAGCGGTTCTACTCAGAGTCCCTCCCGAATGTCCGAGCTCCTCACCCTATCTCTAAGGCTGAGCCCGGCCACCCTACGGAGGAAACTCATTTGGGCCGCTTGTATCCGCGATCTCGTTCTTTCGGTCATTACCCAAAGCTCATGACCATAGGTGAGGATTGGGACGTAGATCGACCGGTAAATCGAGAGCCTGGCTTTCTGGCTCAGCTCCCTCTTCACCACGACGGATCGGTTGAGCGTCCGCATCACTGCAGACGCCGAACCAATCCGCCTGTCGATCTCCCGATCCCTCCTATCCTCACTCGTGAACAAGACCCCCGAGATACTTAAACTCCTCCACTTGAGGTAGGACCTCTCCCCCGACCCGGAGTTGATTTGATGCCTTCAGTGAGAATCTACCAAAGTAAAGGGTCATGAAAAAAAGACAACACATTGAATGAGAAGGTGTGTCCAAACTTTGGTTCTGTACTGTATACATATTTACATATTTAGCATTTTGCTTAAATAATGTTAAAATGACCATTTCCTTCTTTATCAAATTGTCTTTTTTTTTGCTGCCCGTTTTAGAGAATTGTGGAGGATTTTCCCTCACTGCCATTAATATACGGCCTTGTTAGGATATAGAAACCGACGTGTACATGGTAACATTCCGGTATTCCGACGTGTTTTACCTTACCCACGCACATTTTCATGACAGGAAAGTAAAACACTACGCAACCCAAACCATATCCAGTGTTCCTAACTTGGTTATCTACTACATAACTTCATTTTGAGC
Source organism: Nothobranchius furzeri (assembly GCF_043380555.1). Classification (NCBI taxonomy): domain Eukaryota; kingdom Metazoa; phylum Chordata; class Actinopteri; order Cyprinodontiformes; family Nothobranchiidae; genus Nothobranchius; species Nothobranchius furzeri. Next base: position 84,470,294 of record NC_091744.1, read on the forward strand.
TTATCAGTCAGTGGCACGTGCTTTCAAAATGAGAGGGAATGTATTTGGTTTCCAACGAGCCCAAAATGAACAAGTTTCACAAGAATATTCTGCTCTGTTCCCAAACTCAGCACCGTCAGCAGGAGCTGTGAAGACTGCTGCTTTGTTTTTGCTCCTGTTTGATAATTCTGCAGGATTAAAGGAAAATATGACATTGAAATGTATTTTCCTTTTTTAGCTGCTATAATAAAACATCGTTCCAGCAAACTCAACAAAGTCTCCTCGACAACACAGCTCCGAACAAAGCTGGAAAAGGATCTTTGATTCTGATTTTTGAAGCGGAGCCCTGAAGTTAATTGGGTGCACGTTATGGAAATGCATGTAAATTTATGAAAACCGAAATGCTGCTGAATGTCAGAGTAAGCAAAGCCAGCTGTGCTTTGTAGCTAAATCCTGAGGAACATTTAGACTGGAGCAGCTTCAGCACAATGGCTGCTGAATGACAAATGTGTTCAGTGGTATTTAGATCACATGTGGTTGTGCAGACGCCTGAAATAGATTCTGTGTAAATATGCAAAAGAAAAAACACAATTCCACTTACTTCTCCATTTCCTGTGCTAAATATTTAGACTTATCGTCTAAAATGACAACACATGTTGTCTTAACTGACTCTTTTGTAACTCTGTAAGCATTTCATGAAAAAGGCTGAGTTGAATGTGGGTTTTGAGTTTTATCTTTAAAGGGACATTATGGAAGTGTGACAGCCAAAACATGTATAGAGATAATAAATGTCTTCTTCATACATTCTCCTGCAATGCCCTGGTCCTGCAGAATGAGCCCTGGCATTTTTACTGTGATTGCCTGTTTTTCTGTAAAATCACAGAAAAAGAGAGCTGCTCGGGTCGAGCAGGCTGCTTCATGCGCGTTCACGCTCAGGCATCGCCCGTAGCATTTGCTATCCGTAGCTTTAGCAGCAGAGAGAGAGGCAGTGCCACTTTGTCGCTGTTCCTAACGCCTAGTGACAAAGCTAGCTACATTTCTGAGGACCCTTAGCTACTTTCTGTAGAACTTTCTTCTAGATATTTCCTGCTAATTAGCAACAAAATAGCCATTTTCGCTCCGAACCGTTCTTTGGTTTGACGTTGTTTCAGCTGTCATCAACGATATAAATGTTACAGATACAGAGGATGTCACTGGTGCTGTAGCTCACCTAGTAAGATGTCGGACTCTCGTGCAGAAGACCTGGGTTCAGTTCTGGATGTGAACATAGTTTATTTAGAGTTTCTTTTTTACATTAATGGTATATTTTTTTACAGTAAGATGCCGAAATTTTTATTTGAGACTCGCCGAACGGCATTGAATTCACAGATAAAAAGATGTGGGTTCAACTTTCATTTTGGAACAATTTTTCAAGCAAGGGAAGGGAATGATCTGAGCATGCAGGAGGACTGACCCATCATAAACCTTTGTCGGCTGTGCTGAAGAGAAAGGTACAGAACCAAATTATTTAATTAATTAGCTGGGCGTTCTCCTGTCCTCCGGGCCACACACACACACACACACACACACATGGGACTGTCTCAGCTGTTATTTTCGTTAAGGAGTGTGCACATACAGCATGCGCGCCTCGTGCACGAGCCTACTATTGAAGCTGCCATTACGCTTTGGGCCTGAGGGGGCAATCGCGAGCATGCCCCTTGCGATTGAGTACACCACTGAGTCATGTAACAAGTTTGTGGACCTCTTTGTGGACAAGGTAAGGGTGACAAGGGCCTCTATTCCACCACTTAAGCATGCCCCCTATACAGATCTCTGTGTTCCAAAGGCACTGGAGGGTTTTCAACCATTAACTCTTGCAGAGCTTGAGGATCTGGTCATGAGACTTAAGCCAACAGGGGCGGTAACTGATGTTCTCCCGGCAAGGCCACTGACAGAAGTTTTTTTCTGTAGTGGGTGATCACGTACTGCAAATTGTAAATAGCAGCTTGATATCTGGGGAAGTCCCTACTCCCCTAAAGCAGGCGATGGTACAACCTTTGCTTAAGAAATCAGGGCTCGACCCAACAATCTTGTCCAATTACAGACCTGTATCTACTCTCCCTTTCATCTCAAAGATCACAGAGAGGGCTGTGTTTATCCAACCGATGTCTTTTCTACAGGAATGGGAAATTGGAGAAGTATTTCAATCTGGGTTTAAACCCTTTCATAGCACTGAATCTGCACTGCTTAAGGTCCTTGAAGACATTTTATTGGCAAATGATTCCGGTGATGCTGTGGTTCTGGTGCTCTTGGACTTGTCATCAGCCTTTGATACCGTTGATCATAACATCCTAATAAACCGGCTGGAGCGGTCTGTGGGCATTACTGGCCAGGCACTTAAGTGGATACGATCTTACTTGACTGGGAGGAGTTTTTGTGTGAGGTTGGGGGACTGTTCCTCCGATCTGGCAGAGCTGCCTTGGGGAGTTCCCCAGGGATCGATTTTGGCCCCACTATTCTTCTCCTTATATCTCCTACCCCTGGGTGAACTAGTCCGTAAACATGACGTGTCATTCCATCAATATGCTGATGATTGCCAGGTCATTTTTCCAATTAAGCGTGGTGGGTTATGCACCATTCAACCTCTGTTGGACTGCCTGGAGGACATCAAGCTATGGTTGGCTCAGAACTTCTTGTGTTTTAACGAACACAAGACTGAAGTTATTCTGTTTACACCACCAAAGATCCCAGGAGGTGCCCAAGGGCTTGATTTTTCCACTCTGGCACTGCATCAGAAGGCGGTGGTCACTAACTTAGGGGTAAAACTGGACGCAGAGCTCAGATTTGATGCTCAAGTGAATGGAATCGTGAGATCTTGGTTTATTCATCTACGCCACATAGCGAAAATTAAGCCTTTTCTGTCCCATAGTCATTTGGAAACTGTAATCCATGCCTTTGTTACCTGCAGGCTGGATTATTGTAATTCGCTATATGCGGGGCTTAGGCAAGCTCCAATAGCACGCCTCCAGGCGGTTCAGAACTCTGCAGCTCGGTTGTTAACATCTACCAGGAGGTCTGAACATATTACACCAGTCCTACGTGCCTTGCATTGGCTCCCTGTTCTTTATCCATCAGGTTTAAGGTCATCCTGCTTGTATTTACGGCGTTAAACTCAGGGGCTCCTAAATATCTTTCTGATATCATCCACCAGCATGTCCCGGTGCGTTCCCTTAGGTCAGCTGACCAGAGTTTACTAACTGTGCCTAGGTACAGCCTGAAGTCTCGTGGGAGTCGTGCCTTTTCAGTACTTGGACCAAGTCTTTGGAATGAGCTGCCAGCTGGTGTAAAACAGGCCAAGCCATTAGAAACCTTTAAAGGAAGACTAAAGACACAGCTGTTCTCGCTGGCGTTTGGACTTTGAAGTTGGGGGAAGTAGGCCGGATATGGACTGTGAACTTGCACTCAGGTTTTCGTATTGTATTTTAAATGGATTTCTTATTGTATTTTAAACGGATTAATTATTGTATTTTAATGGTCATATCTCTGTCCTATTGTGGTGCTTTTTATTGGTGTACAGCGCTTTGTTTGTCCATTTTGGCCATGTGAAAGCGCTTTATAAATAAAGTAGATTTGATTTTTGATGATTTGATAAAAATTCAAAACTCCGTAAAGTCCCTTTAAAAATGGGAATTCACTTTAAAATGCGTTTATTTTTCTCATACATTTAGAATCAGGTAAGGGAAACGCAGATTTGCAGAATACACAAAATTAATTAGTTTAAAACTATTTATGGCTCAAGAAAAAAATATTTGCATAAAAAAATTAGGAAGCAGATTTTTCTGACTAAAACTAGGTCAAAAGAGACGAGTTTGATGAAGAAGAGGTGATTCGTGAACATTAAAGTGACAATATGTAGTTTTTACCATTAATATCTGGAAATATCCATTGAAATGTTGTTGTAAATGAATTAAATGATACCCAGTTGTTGAAAGAAATTGACGGTTTGATAACTTTTGACCACGAAAATCTATTCTAAAATACATGGCAGTAGGTCTAAGTCTATGGGCGACGCCATATTGGGTGCCATGTTTCCTTCTACGGAAGCCCGCGAGGACCGAATGTATTTACTGATTTGTAACAAACGGTTACAGAACTTTCAGCTTTAATAAACGTTTTACACATTTACCTCTTCAATCACTGCCAGTGATGTTCTTTTGATTTAGCTGGAGGTTGCAAACCCAAGGATTTTTGACCCTAACTGGCATCTGTTGGTAAGGTCTTACTTGAACACAAAAATAATGCTTGCTTGCAATGATTTAGGTATATACTGCCCCATATTGCTGAGGAAACTACACACTGTCACTTTAAAGAATAGGAACAAGGGAAATTATGGACAAAAGGCCATAATATTTAATTGACTGATTAATTGGTAATTGGTATTACATTGTTTTACCTGCTTATTAAAGTTGGGTTGGGGTTAGGGTGAACTATGGTGAGCCCTCTCTAGGGTCTGATTTTAAATCATGGCAACAAGCTTACGTTCAGCCTGAACTTGTACGAAGTACCCCAGAGTCAGAGCCATGGTCTGGGAATCCAGACTGCTGAGGGTCTTCGCAGCGACGGCTCCTGTCATGGGCTCTCCGTTCAGCTGGACGTAGTAGGTCATCTCCGCCGGGTTCTTCGGACCTGAAAGCCGACGCATGCTCACCATCTGGGGGGAGACAGATACACAACACTTCTACCGTCAGCCAAACATGAAATCTAAGGCCACATTAAACACGCTTATCTCTTTGCACCAACAGACTGCTGTATCTGTGGCCCAATCAGAACGACTAATCTCTCTCGCTTTGATCAAGCCGAGCGTTTGCTGCAAGATGAATGCGCTCAGTGAAGACACTCGAGTACAACGGAGTCATTTGAGATCCCAATTTCCTTTCATCACACATCAAACACTTTTCTTGGAGCATCACACGGTTTAATCAAGTCTGGTCATTTGATTCTGTCGTAAAAAGAAAGGATATTCGTTATTAACAGGCTGGAGGTTTTCTCAACCCCCCATGGCCCTGTCAGCTCTCTGTAAGCTTCTCCACCCTGCAGCCATGAAACTGGTCATCTGTGAAGGCCATTAAACCTTGAGGGTGTGTGATGCACGAGGCCGGAGGGGAATCACACATCGTCTTCATTTGCACAATATGGGATGCCAAGCAGAGAAGTGACACATGCAGAAAATCACATGCACACAAGTGTCACATTGAGAGCAGCAGGAGTAGGCCCCGAAATGCAGACACCCAGAACGACACGAGGCAGGAGTAGATGGGAATGAAAACATTCCTTTATTAGGAAGGGGAACAAAAAACCCAAAAGGGCAGGAAGCCAACCCTAATATCTAAAACTGAAAAACAAAAAACAAAAGCTCACTTATGAGCAGAGACCTAGAGACCTAGTGGGGGGGAACAAAACAACACTGACAAACATCAATGAACTGACAAAACACTGAGACACAGACAGGGTTTTATACACTGGGGAGGATGAGAGGGAGATGAGCTGCAGGTGTGTGGGGAGAGAAACCAAGTGAAAGCAATTAACTAATCAGGGAGGAAACTAACATGACCTAACAGTAAAACCTAAAGACAAGAAGAGCAGCAAGCAATATTCTAAGGGGGGAGGAAACCCACAAACACCGGTGAGAAAAACACACTAAAGAGACTAATAAAATGAACAGCCGAAACTAAAGGAAAACACTACAGAAAGATAAACTACAGGGGAGTGACTAAGGGGGACCACGGGAGCACTGGACCTGGGAGGGGGATACCTGGGGAGGGAAACCTAGAGGGCTGCGGACCTGGGGACAAATGAGGAACACACGAGGAAGACGAAGACAAGGACATGTGAGGGCGCTAGGAGACACAAAAGGAGAACCTTGAGATGGGTGGAGAACACAAGGAGACACATGAGGGGAGACGCAGACACAGACCATGACAACAAGCTCATACGATCATTTCATTACGTCCACCACCTCCGCGTGAATCTACAGAAACCAAAACACAAACACGTTCTCCTAACTTGAAACATTTCAACATAAAGTGGTAGCCTGCAGCCTTTGCTCTCACTCCTTTTACCTCTCAAGATCTCAAAACAGCCCCAAGTAAACTCTGCCCAGCTGTCTACTCCTGGAGCTGCTCATGCTCACATCTGGTCACTCATATAAAGTAACAGTAGCCCGGTCGGTGCTGTGGGTGACAGCAATAAGTTTGAAACAAACAGGTTCTGCCTGATTTCACACAAACATATTTTATCATTCTGGATATTGTGTCTCCTGAGAGAGGACACCAGGAGGTAACCACATCCTGTATGTAAAACTGGGCAACAGGAACAGCTGCCAGACAGCACAAGTGAACACTATTAGTAAACTACCTGCTGAACCACACAATAAACCTCACGATAAGTTTGTGAAACAACGTTAGCTACTGTCACACAAAACGTGAACTCGTCATGCACGAATAAAAAGGCTGAGTAACACCGTGCTTCGTCATCACTGACCTGCACGGTGTAGCCGCCCACAGTGGTGGCCCGCCGGGATCTGGCGGTCTGAGGGCCCTGCCTGCCCGCTACCAGGAAAAGCTCGGCCAGCCGCTGCTCCATCAGACTAGCAAAGCTCTGGTAGTTGGCCTCCAGAGAGGAGCTGTCTACATCCTGGATCACTGCGAGGAGACACAAAAGCGGGGTTTAGGGAGGAGAAAGAGGAGCAAAAGAATGGATGGACAATGAGTCGAACAGAAGGGGGAGGGAGGAAAAAGAGAATGAAGAAGGATCAGGAGGAGATGAAGGATGAGGTGGCCGGATTATTGTCCCGTCTGTTAAAACGCTGCTTAGATGAGTCTTCAGAGACATTCGGATCACTCAGCCTGTCCCTGTCGTACACACACACACACACACACACACACACACACACACACACACACACACACACACACACACACACAAAGTGGCATCATTCATGCTGTCCGTGATGTGATGTGATCTCTCCCTCTGTCCCAGCCAGGGAGCTCTGAATTATACATCGGCAGGTTTTCCCAGGAAGGAGCAGCTGAAGCGAGTCGGAGCGTAAACGGCCAGAGAGCCAAAGCCGTACAGGGAAGGAAAAGGCAGAGCCGACTCCATCCTGCTGAGCCGCACAAAGCAGCACCCCATCTGTTCGCTTACCTGTGATCACCCAGAAGTTCCTGGTCACTGCAGACGTGTTCAGATTGTGGTATTCAAGAGCTGGAGACAAAAAATGATTATAGATTAAATAAACGTTTTAATTTTAAACACAAGTTTAACAAAAACATTCTGACCAGACTCTAAATTGTTGTTTTATTAAAAGTGTCCTATTAGACCTCCCTTATGCATGAATATGTTCACCACAGTTGTGATTTTCTAAAGGCTTATCAAAAAATCTTCATTCATGTAAAATAATTCTAATAAAATAAAGGACTTCATGGATTTTTAAATCTCTCAGAGTTCCTCAGATAAATACTGAATATCGATGGCAATCTACTAAAAAACACTGCTCTATTCAAATGTTCTTTGTTTCAGGATCAAAAACTGAAAGTCACTTTTTTTCTCGTCTCGTGAGGAGCTTTTTACAGATTAGACAGAAAAAGTCAGAATCAGTCTAGAGATCGTCCTTCCCGGGTGTCCAAAAGCAGGACAAACACGCCTAAAAAGGTCCTAAAACAGGTTAGAGGGACTTTACGAAGTTTTGAATTTTTATGCTCGTGATTGCCCCCTCAGGCCAAAAGCGTAACGGCAGCTTCAATAATAGGCTCGTGCACGAGGCGCGCATGCTGTACGTGCACACTCCTTAACGAAAATAACAGCTGAGACAGTCCCGTGTGTGTGTGTGTGTGTGTGTGTGTGTGTGGCCCGGAGGACAGGAGAACACGCAGCTAATTAATTAAATAATTTGGTTCTGTACCTTTCTCTTCAGCACAGCCGACAAAGGTTTATGATGGGTCAGTCCTCCTGCATGCTCAGATCATTCCCTTCCCTTGCTTGAAAAATTGTTCCAAAATGAAAGTTGAACCCACATCTTTTTTATCTGTGAATTCAATGCCGTTCGGCGAGTCTCAAATAAAAATTTGGGCATCTTACTGTAAAAAAATATACCATTAATGTAAAAAATAAACTCTAAATAAACTATGTTCACACCCAGAATCAAACCCAGGTCTTCTGCATGAGAGTTAAACAGCTTACAAGGTGAGCTACACTCTAGTAACATTCACAGTATCTGTAACATTTATATCCTTGATGACAGCTGAAACAACGTTCAAAGAACGGTTCGGAGTGAAAATGGCTATTTTGTTGCTAATTTGCAGGAAATATCTAGAAGAAAGTTCTACAGAAAGTAGCTAAGGGTCCTCAGAAATGTAGCTAGCTTTGTCACTAGGCGTTAGGAACAGCGACAAAGTGGCACTGCCTCTCTCTCTGCTGCTAAAGCTACGGATAGCAAATGCTACGGGCGATGCCTGAGCGTGAACGCGCATGAAGCAGCCTGCTCGACCCGAGCATCTCTCTTTTTCTGTCATTTTACAGAAAAACAGGCAATCACAGTAAAAATGCCAGGGCTCATTCTACAGGACCAGGGCGTTGCAGGAGAATGTATGAAGAAGACATTTATTATTTCTATACATGTTTTGGTTGTCAGACTTCCATAATGCCCCTTTAAAAACTCAGTAGGCTGCATGTGTTAGAATAGAATAGAATAGAATAGAATAGAATAAAATAGAATAGACTTTATTGATCTCAGTGGGGAAATGCACTTGCTAGAGCAGCACATAGATTTAGAGAAAAGCAAGAAGAAAGTGAAAACAAGATTAAAGGCAGTTATTGTAAACTTCAACCACTAAAAACAACACATTCTCACACCCAAGGCGTCAAAATATGGCGCGTGTGACCAAGCCTCAATATGGCAATTCTGGACGCCCCAGCGCATCAGGAGACGACGATCAGGGACACGCAGGGTCACGTGGCTCCGCTGGCCTCACTGTTTGACGCGCGTGGTCACACGGACATTATTCGACTATTTAACCTTCCCCTCACCCCAATCCTAACCTGAAGGTCCATAAACTGTGACCTTATGGTTAGGATTGGGGTGAGGGGAAGGTTAAGTAGTTCACAAGTAGTTCTAATGTCCGTCTCACCACCGGCGTCGGATACCGACGCTCTGGGATGCTGCGTCAGCTGTTTGTCCCTGATCGTTGTCTCCTGACGCGCTGGGGCGTCCCGAATCATCATATATTGACGCTTGGTCACACGCGTCATAATTTGATGCCTTGGGTGTGAGAATGTGTTGCTAAAAACAGTGAAAAAAAGAAAACTTGGGTTTCCAGAACTATCCAGTATGAAGCTCCACGGCTAAGAAGAGAAATATCCTCAAGAGAAGGAAAATAAAAGGATTTCTAGGAATATTTAGTCCTGGATTTTAAAAAGTATTGTGTTTGAACACAGTTTGGTTTTTTTGTTCAGTTTTGTTGGTTTTGAACATTTTTGAACCATTTTTTAATCAACATTAGATCAATTTCAGGTCTATATTCACTCGCCACAAAACCCAGAAAACAGCCTCTCCAGGTTGTCCTTCAGAGGTCTGCAGTGCCATAGACATGACTACATAGATGCCCCATTGGGCACTGGAGAGCGTAACAGCGTCACCGCCATATTGGGTGGGTCCCTCACTCTCCAAACATGACTGGAGTCAATGTAGGCTGGGCAACTATTCCTGTATTTTGTGCAGCCTACGGTTGCAACAACCGGTGTATTATTGAACACGTGAGATTACTGTTGACTCGCTCTCCCTTGTAGGTTTCTGACTCGCGGGGAACCGGGCTTTCTCAGTTTTAGCTCCCTAACTCTGGAACAAGCTGCCACTCTCAGTCAGGCTGTCTCCGTCCCTGCCGGTTTTTACGAGTCGTCTCAAAACTCTTTGTTTTGCGTTCCCTGATCATGTCTGAGAATAGCCCTCAGTTGTGTTGCCTTTTCTATGATTTTTTTCCTGTTTTTATTCTGTGTTTTGTCGTGTTTTTGCTGGGCTCGGTCAGTCATCATTCTTAATCCATGTTTTAATTCTTTCATCATGTTTTTATATTATTTTAATTCCTTGTACTGCGTTCTAGTTGTTTTATGTGCTGTGTCCAGCGCCTTCAGCGCCCGTAGAGGGTTGTGGAAGGTGTTTTATAAATAAAGCCATGATTGACTCTTCTAACCTACCTGTTGAGGTTTTATATTTTAATTTGTTATATTGTCTTACATTTATATTTTAACTATCGTGCCATACCATATGTCTGATTTTGTGAAAAAGAATAAAGAAATGTGTTTTTAGTTGATTAATCACCTTCCTCAGTAGAAGTAAATGCACTGGGGCGAATGGGAACCCATCCAAGATGGCGGCTCACTACTACACAAGCTCCAATAGGTGGTGCCAGTCCATAGAGTGTCTATGTATGTGTACCAAGCCCCCACAATGCGGGACAGAAATTGAAGCCAACGCGGAAGTGAAATAAATTGCAGTTCCACCCTCATCCACTGGGGGCTGGTGTGAGAGGCGAGCAAATCCTCATTGACTCCCATGTTAAAAATACCAATTTCACAGCAGAAATAAACATGTTTACAGCCTGGTACCAAAACATGTTTTTGGTTTAAATGATCTAGTTTACACTCATGACAACTCTGAGGGGGGTGAATTGTTTTCTCACTCTTCTGTTTAAGTGTATTAAAAGCCTAAAATTCTGTATAATTAATGAGCATCAGACCCACGTGACCACAGAGCTAGCTCCATGGAAAGGCCTCAGTAGAGCCTCGGTCTGGCTTGGAAACTGCTCCGGGATTTTGAGTCTCTGTGTGTGTGTGTGTATTCTGTTTTGGATATTAGTTGTGCAATTGTTGGACAGAATGACTTGCTGTGGCATTAATTGCACTAATAGAGCGTCCAAGAAGTCTCCACTTGATTTTTTTGGTAAGTAAAATTATATTTATGTAATTTAGGTCACTGCCGAGCTGAGCTTAGATTTTAACATGTACTGTTTACCCTTAAAATTTAAACGTAATGCTGCACTTTAGAAAATGGGTTGAAATATAACATGTTGGTGGAGCTGGGTTCCAACTAACGGCTTGTGGAGCTCTCGGGAGACCGATGTTTTCCACCCGGTTCTCCCTTCCCCACAGCTCGGCGTATCTCTGACTCAGAAGCTCTGGTGTTGTGCACAGTTAACTCCGGTTGTAGCTAGGTTGCTACCTCCGTTAGCTTAGCTCCCACTTCCGCGCTAGCTTTGGGTTAGCCTCAGGTTAGCTTGTAGCTAGTTCGACCGGGTGTCGTCAGTCGATCCCAGACTTACAGCCCCACCCTCAGCTCCACCTCTCTTTCCTTTGTGGAATTGTCTGGGCTTGACGGAACCTGTGACACGGTCAAAACGGCGGTGGTGGCCACCTCCCATTTTTCTTCAAAAATGTGTTATTGGAGCCTAAGGAAACCCATTGTCCATATATGTACATGTCGATGATGTGTACAGATCTGCTCTAAGGTCATCAGACACAACCAATCAATCACAACTGAGTTTGGATTTGCTCAGATTATTCAGCACAGTCTCTGCAAGAGTTTCTGGGCTGGGAAAGTTCGGAACGACCGTTTAGCCTCCTTAAACGTTGTTTATGTTTTACAGACCTTTATAGGCATATTAATGCTGAAACACATCTCACAAAACCTTTTCAGGCTTGTTTTTTTCTAGATAAACGTGACTGACCTGTGTGCACCCACCCTACCTGCTGTGCTTGCAGAGACTCACTTCTACTCAGACAGGAGAGAAAAAAACATTGTCAGAAGGAAATTTGTGTTCGGACGGTGAGGAGAGTTGCTGCTGGTGATTTGGGACAGAAAAGGTTCCCATTTCCTCTTTGCTTGATAGAAAATTTCCTGTTGTGTTTGCAGGGGCCATCAAATTTAAACATTCTGTCAAATCAGTCACCACATAGATAAAGTTGAGCCCTGGACCATGAAAATGAAAGCAGGTCTTTTAAATGGCCAGGTCTGACAAAAATCCACAAATTCTTCTTTTATTACCTCGAAAACATTCGGGAGATAAAGAAAACAGACACTGAGTGAAAGTCTGGTCCTGAAGCTGGGGGAGGGAGCATCCTGAGTGCATATGGCGTTCAGGCGTGTGATGTCATGTTATGCCTCCACATGTTCTCTCTGACCCACGAAGCTCATTTGAGGTGATGTCTGTCAGAATTTTTTCTTAATTAGCTGATTTTTGTTGTTCTTTTAAGACTTTGTGTCATGGTCTGCGTCCTGTGTCTCCCTCATGTGTCTCCCCGTTTTCTCCATCCTTCTCTAGGTTTCCCTTATGTCTCCTTGTGTCCTCATGTGTCTGTAGTTTTCTTAGGTTCAGGTTTTTTCTTCTAGGTTTCTCCTTGCTCCTTCCCCTCTGGTTTATTAGTTCTCCTTAGATCTTTAGTGTTTTTTTCTAGTCTTCAGGCATTGTTATTATTCTTAGGGTCATGTTTTAGTTCTCCCTCTCAGCTTAGTCTCCTCTCCCCAGTGGTTAATTGATTTCACCAGGTTTCTCTCCCCACGCACCTGCAGCTCATTCCCCAATCATCCTGCCCCAGTGTATAAAACCCTGTCTGCGTCTTAGTGTGTCATTGGTCCTTTGTTCGTGTCAGCGTTGTTTTTGTCCCTCTCCCTCCCCCTCTAGGTTTTCTTTGGCTCTACCCTACTTGGTATTTTTGGCTTCGTGCCACTCTTGGTTTTCATTGGACTCATCATCTTAATAAAGATGTTCAATTTTATATCCACTCCTGCTCCATGTCGTTCTGGGTATCTGCACATCGGGTCCTACTCCTCCACTCCTCTCAGCGTGACACTTTGTTGTAGTCTCTGTAGGTTTTTCGGTTGCAGCTCTTTGTAAAGCACCTTGATGGTGCTAAAATACCATTTCCTGTCCATCAAACTATTATTTTTGGTATCTTTCACCAACTCAAAGAGCTTGAATTTACAGCCAGCCCGGCCAAGGAGACACGCACACGCCAGGAAGTTCCTGCAAATTTACCGTGAAGTTCCATCAAACGAACCTAAAAAGTTTCAAAACATGTCTTGAGCTGCAGGTGTCTGGATTCAGTCTCAGTTTATTTCAGAAAGTGGACAAAATTTAGCCTGCAGAAGAGAAAACTGCACATTTGCTATTTGTTTGCAGTCTCTGTTCACCAACAGTCCCAGCCCAGAGGGATAGTAGCTTTACCAGAAAAAATGTCTAAAACCGAGTGACACCAGCTGTTTCCTTTACTTCAGCACAAGCTTTCTCACCTTGAAACAAATGCTCTGCCATCATTATTTGCTTCCTGAAATACCTGTTCCTTCCTGTCCAATCAGCTCTGTCTCTCTATAAACCCATCAGCTCACCTTTAGCTGCTCAGCCTCGTTCTGCGACCCGTTTACCCGTCAACCCTCCTTAAACCGGAGTCAGAAGCAGCAGAAGCTTTTACCAGCCACTGCCTCTGCTTCCTGATGCTTTCATACCACATGTGAGCAGTCACATCCGCTAACGCGTCTCTGAAGCTGAACAAGCTCACATAATCACAAACGGCACTGGAGTGTGAAGCTTCAGGCTCCCTCCGTGCTCTTCAGACAATCCGCTCAACGTGCAGAGGAGTCTGCTGCATTAACTCCGCCGACACAGCTGCTGGAATCATTACATCCCATCATTTTATCAAAGGGAGGAAGAGGAATCTTCCAGTCCAGTTCAATCAGTCTAAAAATGGAATTTATTTCATTTAAAAAGCAAGATGTCTGCATTTGTTTTAACGTGTTACATAAAGAGAAAAAGACCAACATCTTGTTTGCGATTAGCTGAAAACCTCACAGTGATTTATAGGCTCATTCCACCGACTAAAGGAACTACAGATTACTGTGGACCAATCAGAGGCAACCTGGATTATCATAAACCTCCACTTGTAGGAATCTGACAATGTCTTTAATTTTAGAAAAGAAAGAAAGAAAGAAAGAAAGAAAGAAAGAAAGAAAGAAAGAAAGAAAGAAAGAAAACAATCTTTTCTAAAGTGCCTCTCAAGTAAAATATGAGGTGCTTCACTAAAAAAAATTCAAGTAAAAAAAGATTTAAAAAATGATTAAAAATATGTTTAAAATGAGAGAAAAAAGAAATTGTGGTAAAAAATAATTATGTAAGGAAAGAGAGAGAAAATGAACAGGAAAGAGGGAAATCTGTGGATCGCGAGGAAAAGTGGAGTTGGTAGAAAGAGCAGAATAAGGAGAGGGAGGTGATGAAGGTCACACCAAAGCCTGAACAGGTGAGTTTAAAGGAGACCACTGAGTCCACTAATCTCAGGGGGAGAGAGTTCCAGAGTCTGGGGGCCACAGCAGCAAATGACCTTTGACCTTTAGCCTGGTGTGCAGCTTTATGGGGTCAATCCAATTCAACTCTAAAATGGTTCTAACTGTTAAGCGCGAGTCATGCGTCTGCGTCAGCGCGGAGACACGCAACGCCATCATCCGTCCTAGCAGGTCTGCTGGAGAGCCCCACAAGTTTGGACGGAGTCTAGCTCTCTTTTCTAAACATCCGTCCGTCGAGACGGAGAACGCAAGCTTGTGATTGGTCAGGACGCCGCTGTCGTCTACACCGCCGCCATTGCGCCCTCAAAAAGATAAAGAGAGCCGAGGATAACTAGCGGCAGACGCGGAGGAGCTTGAAGAATACCTCGCGGAAAAAACTCTAAAAATATGAACGTTTAATTCCCCCGTGACTGGAGGAGTGGAAAGATGCGCAGCAAGCGTTTTATTTGTGGACGGAAATGACAGGAAACGTGGGTTTAGAGGTGGCGAGCGCATGAAGAGGTGGAGGAGGATGAGAGACAAATTTGTCTGTGTTAAAAGTCTCTTATATACAAAAAACACAATATAAACACACTATCTTGGACCGATACATGACACGATACCACAGAACAGCGCTACGCCCTCTGCTGTCCTGGCGGGGAATTGCTTTGCAACACTCTCCAGGAGACGGAGAAGCATGAGGGCTAAACGTCTCCGTGCGTGCGTGTCTCTCCCTTTTGGAGCTGACGGAGAAGCATGAATCAGGCTTAAGTTTTAGAGCTAGCGAGGTAAAGTTTGATGTGGTCGTAGCTGATAAACAATTATAACAAATAACCAGATCCTTAAAAGAACAAATTCAGCCTGGAGATAAGACTGGATAAGGCCGGAGAGAAGGGAGGAAGGTGAACTGTGTTTATTAAAAGATTGCTTGGCCTTTGTGTAATACAGCAATACATTATCAACACTATTAATAATGGTGCGAAGAGGCTCTCCGGTATATTTAACAGTTTTAGCTAACACTGAGTTTTAGGGCTACACTCAAAATAAATGTGGTAAAAAATACATTTTTCTTTCTAAAATTTACCATTTACCATTACCACAAAAAAAGAAAATACTTTTTCTGTCTGAGGCATTTACTACAAATCAGTCTTGGTCATATTATGAAATATCTGAAACATTTTAATTTCTGCATCAATAGTTTTTGTGTAGCAACAGATTTAAAAGTTACCATCCTCTCGAGGATGACAAAAACATCCCGTTGACTTCCCTTTTGATCCTGTAACTGTCATGGCCTGAGGTGTTTTCCCCACACTAACCTTTCTCCTGCAGGTGGGCGGTTCCGGGGAGCAGCCCAGCTGCAGCCACTCGGCTGCAATCATCGGCTGGCTATAAGAGGAGCAGTCTGAGACCTACACGACATCGGATGATTAACTCAGTTTGGATATTCGACCTAGTCTCGAGCTCAGTCTTTAACTCCTCGTGTGTTTTTCCTCATGCTTCTAGTGATTGCTATTTTGTAGCGCAGACATCACTCCACCTCATCTCTCCAGCCATAACCAACGGATCTCATCTCCACATCGTCGCACCTGCTTTGCCAGCCGGCCCGCTCGCTACCCCGCCTGCCTCGCTTAATGGTTCGGATTCCTCATCTTCCTCATTCCTCGTCACCAAAGCTTGGACCCCTTTTGAGCTCCTCTCCGCCTCAGGCCAGACCAACCCTCTCCTCTGCATCTACACCTCCCTGCTGTCTAGTAAGACTGTACCAGTTTGCATTAGTTGCATTCCCAACTGCCGCCTCCTCGCCTTCCTGTTTTCTCCCGTTAGATTCAGACCCCGAACATCAGAGCACTCCACCAACCATCACCTTATTTGATAAACATGAATGCTTTTTCTTACCTTGTCTCCCGGCTCTGATTCTGCATGCGGGTTAGAAAACTAAACTCCAGCATGACAGCAACATCTGCAGAAATAATCATGCATTCTGTGATATTAGGATAAAGGGAGGCTTGCCAACTCGGGGTCGGGGGAGAGGTCCTACCTCAAGTGGGGGAGTTTAAGTATCTCGGGGTCTTGTTCACGAGTGAGGGTAGGAGGGATCGGGAGATCGACAGGCGGATTGGTTCGGCGTCTGCAGTGATGCGGACGCTGAGCCGATCTGTCGTGGTGAAGAGGGAGCTGAGCCAGAAAGCCAGGCTCTCGATTTACCGGTCGATCTACGTCCCAATCCTCACCTATGGTCATGAGCTTTGGGTAATGACCGAAAGAACGAGATCGCGGATACAAGCGGCCGAAATGAGTTTCCTCCGTAGGGTGGCCGGGCTCAGCCTTAGAGATAGGGAGAGGAGCTCGGACATTCGGGAGGGACTCGGAGTAGAACCGCTGCTCCTACGGATCGAAAGGAGTCAGTTGAGGTGGTTTGGGCATCTGGTCAGGATGCCTCCTGGACGCCTCCCTGGGGAGGTGTTTCGGGCATGTCCTGCCGGCAGGAGGCCCCCGGGTCGACCCAGGACACGTTGGAGAGGTTACATCTCCAATCTGGTCCGGGAACGCCTTGGGGTCCTGCCGGAGGAGCTGGTGGAGGTGGCCGGGGAGAGGAGGGTCTGGAGCGCCCTAGTTGGGATGCCGCCCCCCGCGACCCGGACCCGGATAAGCGGAGGAAGACGACGACGACAATGAGTAAAGTGGTCAAACTTGTGATTTTTACTGGAGTCATTTCTCCATTAGTGGCCCAGGTGTGAAAGTTGACACTTTTCTTTACATCTTCAGCTGTTTGTATTGAAGTCAAAAGGTCAACATGACCACAGACAAGTAAATAAAGCACAGTTTCACTCGCTTACTGAACTTCAAAGGGTTGCATCATGCCCCATGTGTCTTAACCCTCCCACTGTCCTAATGGGTGTGACCCCGCGAGGAAAGTTGACCATCGAGCAGGACTGGTGATTTATCTCTTGGGTCCACGCTGCAGGGGTGAGATGTGAGCACCACCTCACCCCTGCAGCGTGGACCTCAAGGGATAAACCATCAATCCTGCTCGATGGTCAACTTTCCTCGCGGGGTCACACCCATTAGGGCAGTGGGAGGGCTAAAGCTTCTGTTATACTAGCAGATTCTGCATTTTCCTGTAACTTTGTGTCTGTAAGTCACCAACAGCCACGGCCACGTGAGTGTGAAACTGGCAGTGGGCGTTTCCATGCATAAACAAACTACTGTATAAAAGTTCTACACGAGCAGAAACCATCAGGTGTCAGTCACGAGTCTTTCAGACTCAAACGAAAAGAAATTCCTCTAAAAAAAGGTTTTTGAATCCAGCAACACCTTAAAGAAACGAGACAAGGAAACCAAAAGGGTCTTTGTCTCTGAGCCGATCTGTGATGAGAAGATTTTCCTCCAGACTTGTGAAGAACATGAAGGTATTCACCCAGCCAAGCAGACACGCCGGTCCCCCTGGAAGCTCATTAAATTCATGTTTTGCAGCTTCACCTAGAAAATGATCCGACGGTGCGTGACAGGATAGGAGAAAAACAAGTCTTGTTTATATATTAAATAGTTTGTCTTTTTAGTTACGCAGCGCCCGAGTTTGACTTTTCTTGAGTTTAGTTTAGAAAAAGGAGCTCAGGACGCTGCGGCAGCTGGAGGTCTTAACCACCGCCACAAATCCTGTTGCTTCCAGCTCGTGTCTGCCTCCCCTTCTGCCCGCTTGTTGTTTAAATCTCAGGGAACGGGGAGTGTTTGGATGTGAAGTGTGATGTTTGAGCCCTTTGGGTGTTGAGAGCACACACATACTGATACTAATCTAATCTCATCGGGCTAAAATTAGCTTGCTCAGGAGACACGGACAACCGATCGCCCGGGGCAGGGCGAGATGATAGGAGCTCTGCAGCTGTTTGCCCTTTAAAAAAAACTCACAGATGGTTTTAGAGGCTGGAGCGGGACACGAACAGAGCTATGGGATCTGGGGCAAGCCCCCATAATTCAGGTCTGGAAATGAAGCAAAGTGACAGAAATTGCAGTTCTACCCTCATCCACTAGGGGCTGGTGTTAGATCCTCATTGACTCCCATATTAAAAATACCAATTTCACAGCAGAAATAAACATGTTTACAGCCTGGTTCCAAAACATGTTTTAGGTTAATAGATCTAGTTTACACTCATGACAACTCTGAGGGGGGTGAATGTTTTGTAACTCTTCTGTTTAAGTGTATTAAAAGCCTAAAATTGTGAATAATTAATGAGCATCAGACCCACGTGACCACAGAGCTAGCTCCGGGGAAAGGCCTCAGCCTGAGCCTCGGCCTCAGCCTGAAAACTGTTCCGCCATTTTCAGTCTCCCAACTTAGACCATTAGTAGTAGCATTTGTGTATTCTTTTTTGGATATTTTTTGTGCAATTGCTGGACAAAATGACTTGCTGTGGCATTAATTGCACTAACAGAGCATCCAAGGAGTCTCCACTTCATTTTTTCGGTAAGTAAAATTATATTTATGTATTTTAGGTCACTGCTGAGCTGAGCTTAGATTTTAACATGTACTGTTTAACCATGAAATTTAAATGTAATAGGGTAAAACCCAGTGCATTTAACATAATGCTGCACTTTAGAAAATGGGTTGAAATATGACATGTTGGTGGAGCTGAGTTCCGAATATCGGTATGGTCTCCTCCCCTCAGCTGCAGCTCGGCGTATCTCTGACTCAGAAGCTCCGGTGTTGTGCACAGTTAGCTCCAGTTGTAGCTACGTAGCTACCTCCGTTAGCTTAGCTCCCACCTCCGCGTTAGCTTTGGGTTAGCTTCAGGTTAGCTTGTAGCTAGTTCGACCGGGTGTCGTCAGTTGATCCCAGCCTTACAGCCCCACCCTCAGCTCCACCTCTCTTCCCTTTTGTGTAATTGTCTGGGCTTGACGGAACCTGTGACACGGTCAAAATGGCGGTGGTGGCCACCTCCCATTTTAGCACAAAAACGTATAATTGGAGTCTATGGAAACACATTGTCCAGTAGATATATGTCGATGATCTGGGGTCATCAGAACCAATAAAAAGCTACAAAAAGACTCATTTGTAAACCTTCCTGACAAACTTCTACCCTAAAATGATGAAACTGACATCAGAAGTTGCACAGTCCTGATTACTACTAATCCACCTGCAGGAGCGATTTTCTAATCACAGATTCATTCCAATCAAACATTTTATTTCCTTATCTCAGACGCTACAGCCCTCTCTAGAATGACCTCCTGTGGAGCCTGATGCCGTTGCACACATTGGTGACTTTTCCTGTTCCCTGTGCTGATGTAAAAGTGTGTTTAGGCACAGCTGAACATCGCGTCTTAGAGATGATTAAAAGCCAGAATGAAAGGGTGAGGGTTTTGGGTTTTTAAAAGGCCGAGGCATTAACTCACCTCTTTGGTTTGGTTTTTTAAATGTTTTCTGCAGCCAAAGTTGTCTCTTTTCTCACACTTGTGACTCAGAAGCTAATCACAGACGGGTTTCTGGTGGGTTTCTGATGTCTGCAATGACTTGTTGTCTATTTTGAGAAGAGATTAGAAATGTCTACAAATCCTAGTGATACAAGAGCAGCCCCTCGTGCATGGATGACATTTTGGAAACTTCCTTGCAAATGCTGAACTTTGACTGTTTCATTTCCCTGTTTATTTGATGTTTTTCACACAAAATTCACAGTTCAAACAAACGAAAAGGAAAACACTCTTCTCACCCCGAGATTATAATCTCAAAGACCAGCAGGCTGTACTTACGGTAAAAACAAATCCCTTAAAGGTGTTGGACTGTCTTTAATCAATACTTTTGCAGGGGCCTCTAATAGGAAGGGATGCCTTAATCGACAGGTCTGCTGCAGGAGTCTTACTTCCTGATATTTGGACATCTTTCATAATATTCAGTCTGGGAACGCTCCATCGACGGCTCTTGGTCGTGCGGCAGGTTTCGAACGATCTCTGCATAATACTGGACAATGAACAACGCAACGGATGTCGGTAAACGAGGCGGTCCGCTGTTGAAGAAGGCAAAAATACATCCTTTTTTTCTAAATAAAAGACTTAAATACATCTTTCTACTCCTTATTCTAATAAAGCCCAAGTCAGGGTATCTGCAGGTTTAAGGGAGCCAAATTTAAGACTTTTTAAGACCTTTTTTAAGGCCACTTTGACAAAAATTTAAGCTATTTTTAAAAATTAAATCTAAGCTATAATTTCCAGCTATTGCCTGGAACCGGTGCTAACAACGTCGCGAACGTGGGATTAGCCATCCAGTTACCATTAAACTTGCACTTCCCCATGGCGCAAGCTCCCACTAGCTTAACCAGCTAATGTGCTCGTCTAAAAATAGCCCCCTTTCACAACCAACTGAATGTGTACGGTTCCGCTTACGCCAACATCGTACACAAAAAATGCTGAACGCTAACTAGAAATCCACGAAAATTTAATATAAATAAAAGAATCTTGTTTACTGGGTCTTTGGTAATTTAAGACATTTGGAAACTGTATTTAAGGATTATTTGTAATTTTCAAGGATTTTTAGGGCCTTAAATTTGGAAAAGCTAATTTAAGACTTTTTAAGATTTTTTAAGGACCCGCGGATACCCTGCCAAGTTTCAAACGAGCTGTCGCCATCTTGTTCCACTCTGCCGCATCAACCCGCCCAACAAACTATTAGAGCGCCTTGATTGGCCCACAAAGCCGATAGATCGGTTTGAAACTGATAGAGAGCTCTGATTGGCTCACCAGAATGCTGCTAGGGGTCGCGGATGTTCCAATGGAGCGTTCCAAGACCAAACTTTGCAAAGTAAGAATTTGGTCTAGTTCACTCGGATACATGTCTGGTGGAGCTTCTGCTGTGTTGTGGAGTTGCTAATGCTAACTTCTACTAGCTGAGAGGTTCTCTGCTGTTTCCTGGATGCTAAACCAAATACGTTTTTCCACGTTTTTGCATTTAAATCCATCCCTGAATAACCCCCGTATCGTGGTCTTACTACTTTATTCCATCTATTGGCTCGAAGAACGTCACGCCTCTCCTAAAAGGAATTAAGTTCTTCTAATCCAGGCTGAGATTTCTTCAAACTCTTCCTGATAATGCCCATTAGTAACAGTTAAAACAGCAGCTCCAACGACGCTGGAGTTCAAAGTGAAGCCCCACCGTCTCCTCGACTTTGACACGTTTCCAGTCATTTCGATTCTCCTCTCAGGAGAAGCGGGTCACACATACGTGAAGTCACGAATCATGCATGGCCCTGCAGTGGACTCCGTGTTTCTCTGCGGCTAATGGTGTTGAAGGGATCAAACAAACTCTTTTAAAGTCCGCCTCAGCCGGACGCAGACTGACCACAGAGAGAAATCAACACGAGTTACGTAAGGACTAAAAAACACGAGGGGAGAGAGCTAATTCTCAGAGATGTTGGCTTTCTCTGGAAGGAAAACAAACGGCAGCAGGACTGATTCAGTGCTTCTCCTTTTCTGCTCGACGCGCCTCGGTTCCTCCTGTGTCAGTGCCGATACCCTCCGCTCCTGTCAATCCTCCTCCTCTTCATCCTGACCCTTTCAAAAGCAAAATACAGATCCAAGTGGAAAAAAATCTGCACTTCTTCTCTCGCTGCTGCAGAAAAACTGTTTCTATAAATCTGCTTTCATCATTTTCAGCCTGAGGCAAGTTGAGAAAAAACACATTTAAAATGTGTCTGATACCTAAATAAGGGGCAGCAATGTTCTTCATGGTGGACAACTCATAAAACAGACAAACACACCAACTCAAGCTAGAAAAAAGGTTTTTACCTGATTTAACAAAGGAGAACAAGATTTTCACGACTTCCTTTTCAGCGAAAGTTGTTAGCAGTCAGAACGTACTTCCTTAAAAAGCGAGTAACACCTAAATCTAATTAGTTTTGCTGATAACCTGTATGGATGAGAGTCTAATAGTCATGTAGGCATATGTGGTCATTTTCTCTGTCAGTGCGCTCCATCCAGGGCAGCTGTGGCTACATCGTAGCTCATCACCACCAGTGTGTGAATGTGTGTGTGAATGGATGAATGATTCACCGTAGTGTAAAGCGCTTTGGAGACTCTGAAAGATGCTATAAGAGCGGGTTATTTATTATTTTGACATTAATTGAGCCTAAAACCGTAATTAGATCTCCCTCTTCAGGTTAACTCTGCTCTACACTGAGCCACAGCTGATGGCTAAGAGGTGCAGAGGGACGTTGTCTGTACCGTACCACATGGCGGCCCTGCACTGGACTCCAGCTGAGTCTCGGCCGACGTACAACGATACAGTTCAGAGCCGCTCACCTCCTTACAAAAGATGTCCTTATCTCTGTCTTCTAGTGAGAAAACCCTTCAGCCTGCTGCAGTTTCTCTGTTTGCTTGTTCTACTGAGCGGTGTGTGTGTGTGTGTGTGTGTGTGTGTGTGTGTGTGTGTGTGTGTGTGTGTGTGTGTGTGTGTGTGTGTGTGTGTGTGTGTGTGTGTGTGTGTGTGTGTGTGAGAGCACTCGCTTGGTAAAGGCTCAGTTCTACTGAAAGACCCCAGGAGCGTGCGGAGGGTTGAGGGCGGTGCTGTCAATCACTGCTTCAGCGCCGCTCTCTCAGTACGCCAGGCGATGCCTCCTTTAGGTGGATTTTTCAGGAAGTGTGGGTGAAGTAAGACTCCACCCAGCGGGCGAGCGACCCTTTAAACTTAACTGTTATCTGAAACCTGTTACAAAATATTTAGATGTCTGCTTCTGACTTTCTCTCTTTTTAAAACTTACATTTTGGATTTCTAAATTTTTATTTAATAATGAACCTAATTTTAATTTCATTTGAGGACATCAATCAATTTTTGCTGTGAAAAACTATAAAAGGTCTGACTTTGGATCAATTAACCAAATTAAATGTTTTTTCTGCATTACTTTTAAACGCCAAAGTTGCTGACGTGTTTAAATAGATCTGTTCTAACATCAGTTTGGTATTTAGATCCATGCCAAATGTATGCAACAGCTAGTATGAACGCTAAAGCACAGCTAATAGCTGAGTGCTAACAGAAGAAGAATCTGTTCTTACGCTCGGCGATGACCAGCGGAGGGTAGAACAGGAAGTATCCCACCAGCTCTGCAGTCAGCTGGTTGAGGAGACCGCTGGAGATCGTCCCGTTCAGAACTGCGTCCTGGTTTTTCACCAAATAAACGAGAGAAACGGAGGGGGAGCCCGGCTCCTGGGACACACTCAGGATCTGGGAACAGAAAAAAAAAACCTGTCTGAATCTGGAAAAATCGGATTTTCAGACTTTTGGAGCATTTGGAGCAACAAGGCAAACAAGCAGCCTTTTAATTTAAAACATCCATGCAGAAATATCTCCAGATTCACATGAAGAATGCATAACAGAGCTTCAGAAACTCAAGAACAAGGTTTTATTCTCTCCGAGTCCTGTGTGGCGCTCCAAATGTAATGCAGCCGAGTCGCTATGGAGATTCCAGACACTAGAAAATCCCAGCACATTTCTCAGTGTTAATATTTCAGAGGATGAATTATGAATGGACCCTATATCTGCTTGTTGAGACCTACTTTTTGATTACGAGAGTGTGCATGCAGTCTATAGCCTGCAGTCCTACGACTACCAAACTTGAAAACAATGTAAAGAAAGAGATTTTTTACTGAATCTGCCACTTTGCACAAGTAAAACATTTGTGCTGAATGTCCCTGAACTGGTGTGCGAGGCTGAAAATCCACCTGGAGCTTTGTTTTAAACCTGACTAGCGTGCTAAACGCAAACGTAGCCATTCAGCTGCCTGCAGAAAGTAGCCCGCGTGCACTCGCTACCTCCACGGTGAGTCTGCTGTAGGTCTCCAGGACTTTATCCTGAGCCTCTTCGAAGGCGTTCTCCAGCCGCTGCTCCAACATCCGGACGAAGCCGCAGGAGAAGACGTTGTCCGTCGGCCCGACAAACCTCAGTACTGGAAATCAGGCGTCAAAGAAAAGGGAGCATTACTTCTACGGTCTGTGACGATGGAGAGCATGGATGCGTAGAAATGAGGGAGACAGTTTAACAGCAAACACTTTAAACAAATAAATAACAAAAAATTATGGAGGTGATGTGGATAATACTTCTGCTCATATAAAATATAAGCAAGGGTGAACAAAACTGGTGCGCACCAAAAATAATGGATGCAAGCCGGTTTATTTTTCATGACACTCGTCCTCGTAAGCAATCTTTTTGACATTTTCAATCGTCGTCGTCGTCTTCCTCCGCTTATCCGGGTCCGGGTCGCGGCAGCATCCCAACTAGAGAGCTCCAGGCCGTCCTCTCCCCGGCCACCTCCACCAGCTCCTCCGGCAGGACCCCAAGGCGTTCCCGGACCAGATTGGAGATGTAACCTCTCCAACGTGTCCTGGGTCGACCCGGGGGCCTCCTGCCGGCAGGACATGCCCGAAACACCTCCCCAGGGAGGCGTCCAGGAGGCATCCTGACCAGATACCCAAACCACCTCAAATGACTCCTTTCGATCCGGAGGAACAGCGGTTCTACTCCGAGTCCCTCCCGAATGTCCGAGCTCCTCACCCTATCTCTAAGGCTGAGCCCGGCCACCCTACGGAGGAGACTCATTTCGGCCGCTTGTATCCGCGATCTCGTTCTTTCGGTCATTACCCAAAGCTCATGACCATAGGTGAGGATTGGGACGTAGATCGACCGGTAAATCGAGAGCCTGGCTTTCTGGCTCAGCTCCCTCTTCACCACGACAGATCGGCTCAGCGTCCGTTTCACTGCAGACGCCGAACCAATCCGCCTGTCGATCTCCCGATCCCTCCTACCCTCACTCCACTTGAGGTAGGACCTCTCCCCCGACCCGGAGTTTGCAATAATTAAGAAATTGATCAAATCCCTTGACCTCCTTAAGCTGTCTTATCACTGCTCTGCAACTGTTGGGGACCAGTTGGACACAAGAAACCTTACAAACGTTAGTTGGAATTATGCTAAACTGCGATTTGGTGTGGTTTTCTTATTTCATCTTAAACTGACCTAATTATGTCACCAGTGACCTATTTTATCAGGGTTTCGTCGCCAACCCCTCCCACAGTCGTCTCATATTTCTCAAACTTGCTGAAACTAATTTGAGAATCATTGAAGAAGGGTTCGAGACTGCTTCCAGGTGCCCCACAACACCTTTGCAACTAATTTGTGCAAAAAAAAATTGGAATATGCAGAAAATTCCAGAGAGACATAAACAAGAACCAGTAAGGCCATTGAGAGGATTGGAGGCATTTTGTTTGCAAACAGGGAGAAGTTAAAACAAGCTGACTGAATCTTTCCCTACTCAGTCTTGTTATGGTTGATTTTTGTTGAACTTCTGAGTGAGTTCTGAGTTGTTGGCATTAATGAAACTGTAATAGGTTGTCTGTGGGACCACAGAGGACCAAAGGATGAGGATTATCGCCTCTAGGTAAAACAAGGACGATGAAAAAAACCATCTGCAGCCCCACCGGGTAACAATACCGAGTCCATCAGCAGCTTATGGAGGATGATATTAATGTGTCTAGCATCGATGTCCTCCCACTTTTCGTCCACTATTTCATCATCGTTTCAAAAAGCAGCAGTAGACGTGGAACGATCTTCTGACCTAAATTCAGCGTGCTGCTGATCTACCTTCAAAGACCCAACACCCTTCACCGGCTCTCAGGCTGAATCACTTTGCAGGCACAAACATTGCTGACCCAGTTGGTAATCTCGTGCAAATTGTGCTTTAAATTGCTAATGTGTTCATGGATAATGAGCTGATGGATTTTTTTTTTGTCTGTGCTGCAAAACACTTTAATCAAATTCAGTACTTGGTCACACGGAAATCACAGCAACAATCAGCAAGCGCATCACTAAACGCATCAGTCTGCTGACTGCTCAGACTGTCTGGGAGCGGAGCAACCCAGGGGCTAACGGATGACTCTGAGCTAGCTCACGACGCGCTCTAGCCCCACCTCCCGGAGCCGTTTATCAATCATCTCTTTGGTGTTTTTATGAAACAGAACGGATAAATCCGGTCATCTGTCCAAATATCAGTCAGGTACCTGAGCCCTCGCTGCAGATTCAGCTTGCTCGGTGGCCTAGTGGTATGAGACCGGGAGGTCGTGGGTTCAAATCCGTGGTTGGGTTTCAAAATGGGACCCAATGCTTACCAGCTTTACACTTTGCATCAAGGGGTTGGATTTGGAGTTAAACCACCAAATAGTTCCTGAGCTAGCCATGTCTGGAGCTCACCGCTCCCCCGGGGGATGGATGGGTCAAATGCAGAGAAATCATCTCGCCCGTGCGTGACGACTAATGGGTCTTAGCTAAGAGCTAATCCGTAGATGTGTCCTCCTGCCTCTGGGTGTGAGCCAGTCTCCTTCACTGTTGGTCTTTAGGTCCAGTCTGAAGGCCCACTTTACTAAATGAGAGTGCTTGGCAACATCGTCCTACTCTTTGCTGTTTTTAATGTTTGCACGTTGTTTTCTTTTTTAGTGAATTCTGAACTGGGTTAATTATTTTGGATAAATGGTTTATTGAGTGTCTGATTTTTGTGTTCAGCGCCTTGGGCGTCCAGTGAGGTCGTCAAAGGGGCTTTATAAATAAAGTTAAGTAAAGTATCCCAGGATGCAACAGTGACCTGCTACAGGAGGGGGTTCGGCTCAGGCCCTGTACACATGAGATCCACTAAATCATGTTTTCTTCTACACTTTTGGCCCTTTGAAGTTAAACGGCACCGACAACGATTCTTTCAAAAAAAAAAAACCTACCAAGTCGCCGCAGGTGTGAAAACACCTTTAGTTTAGTATTTTCTCTCACAACTTCCTGTGGGTTTGTTTCTGTTGGTTATTATTTGAGATTTCTAGTTTGTCTTCACTGTATCTGTGATTGTTTCACGGGTTCTCCGCTGCCCTGCGGTGTTCTGAGTTATTAAAGTTCTTTGGTTCCTTTAACCTGCCTGGATTCTGCGTTCTGGTTCTCCGCCGTCTCAGATGCTCTCCTGCTCGCAGCGTAAGTGGCTTGTTGCTTCACAGCAGCAAATGATTTGATGGAAACCATTGATTCCTGTTTGTTTAGCATCACTGTGCTTCTTCCAGCATCAATACTGACTTCAGCATAAATGAAAGAGGTGGTAATTTTCAGAAATGATGCTTCCTTGGTGTGGAGCCATCGCTGGGGCGTGAAAACATAGAATGTAAAAAAACACAAACAGACGGACAGGAAGGAGAATCAAACGTAACGTCTGTCACAAAAGGATGAGTAACTCAAAGAGGGAAACAGCGGAGTAGAAGGATCAATAAGTGACTGAAATGCACTTTGTTTCTTAGGTGTGTGTGTGTGTGTGTGTGTGTGTGTGTGTGTGTGTGTGTGTGTGTGTGTGTGTGTGCTCAGGTCTCTTACTGCATTTATAGAGCAAATGACCACATTAGTTCACTTGTGCACACGTAGAGTTTCCATTTTGTTAATGTTGTATTTTGTTGTAAATGCACAAAATTATTGGCTAAAAGTCTGAATTATTTTTGCGATTTATCCTAAATTTATTTGTAATTTGATCACCGACCTCTCCCCAACCTGTCTCACACTTTGTTACACTTGAGAATGGTGAAGGCCAAATTCCAGCGGGTTTAAGATGCAGGTCGGCTACTGTTACAGGAAGTCTGGATGTGTGTGTGTGTGTGTGTGTGTGTGTGTGTGTGTGTGTGTGTGTGTGTGTGTGTGTGTGTGTGTGTGTGTGTGTGTGTGTGTGTGTGTGAGAGAGAGAGAGAGAGAGAGAGAGAGAGAGAGAGAGAGAGAGAGAGAGAGAGAGAGAGAGAAAGAGAGAGAGAGAGAGAGACAGTGTATCTGCAGGTTTAAGGGAGCCAAATTTAAGACTTTTTAAGACCTTTTTTAAGGCCACTTTGACCAAATTTAAGCAATTTTTTAAAATGTCATTTAATCTATAATTTGCAGCTATTGCCTGAAACCGGTGCTAACCACTTCGCGAACGTGGGATTAGCCATCCAGTTACCATTAAACTTGCACTTCCCCATGGCGCAAGCTCCCACTAGCTTAACCAGCTAATGTGCTCATCTAAAAATAGTCCCCTTTCACATCCAACTGAATGTGTACGGTTCCACTTATGCCAATATGACACACATAAAATGCTGAACACCAACTAGAAATTCACGAAAATTTTATAGAAATAAAGTAATCTTGTTTATTGGGTCTTTGGTAATTTAAGACCTTTGGAAACTGTATTTAAGGATTATTTGTCATTTTTAAGGATTTTTAAGGCCTTAAATTTGGAAAAGCTAATTTAAGACTTTTTAAGGACCCGCGGATACCCTGGAGGGGGAGGGAGGGAGGGAGGGAGAGGGGGAGAGAGAGGGAGAGAGAGAGAGAGAGAGAGAGAGAGAGAGAGAGAGAGAGAGAGAGACCATGCATGCTGAGCAAGGACATGGATGCAACCATGAAAAATCGCTCATCTGAAGTTGCAGAGATGCAGAAAACATGCAGTGTTAAGAAAGCTGCAGAATACACAACATGAATAGATAATAAAGCACAAAACAAGCATTAAGAGATTGTAAAATGGACTCGGACTCTGAGAGCTTTAACAGCCACAGCAGAAACCACACATTCTGGCAGCATAATGGGTCCAGTTCATCAGAACATAAGCAGCTTAAGGATTATACTTTATTCATGTTTGAACTTCATAACTTTGTTCTTTTATATAAAATTTTAGTTTTGCTCAATCACAAACCAGCAACACACGTTCGTCTCCTCATTGAAAAACAGAATTCCTGTTAAACATTTAACTACAGGGAGTGCAGAATTATTAGGCAAATGAGTATTTTGTCCACATCATCCTCTTCATGCATGTTGTCTTACTCCAAGCTCTATCGGCTCGAAGGCCTACTACCAGTTAAGCATATTAGGTGATGTGCATCTCTGTCATGAGAAGGGGTGTGGTCTAATGACATCAACACCCTATATCAGGTGTGCATAATTATTAGGCAACTTGCTTTCCTTTGGAAAACGGGTCAAAAGAAGGACTTGACAGGCTCAGAAAAGTCTAAAATAGTGAGATATCTTGCAGAGGGATGCAGCAGTCTTAAAATTGCAAAGCTTCTGAAGCGTAATCATCGAACAATCAAGCGTTTCATTCTAAATAGTCAACAGGGTCGCAAGAAGCGTGTGGACAAACCAAGGTGCTAAATAACTGCCCATGAAGTGAGAAAAGTCAAGCGTGCAGCTGCCAAGATGCCACTTGCCACCAGTTTGGCCGTATTTCAGAGCTGCAACATCACTGGAGTGCCCAAAAGCACAAGGTGTGCAATACTCAGAGACATGGCCAAGGTAAGAAAGGCTGAAAGACAACCACCACTGAACAAGACACACAAGCTGAAACGTCAAGACTGGGCCAAGAAATATCTCCAGACTGATGTTTCTAAGGTTTTATGGACTGATGGAATGAGAGTGAGTCTTGATGAGCCAGATGGACCGGCCCGTGGCTGGACTGGTAAAGGGCAGAGAGCTCCAGTCCGACTCAGACGCCAGCAAGGTGGAGGTGGAGTACTGGTTTGGGCTGGTATCATCAAAGATGAGCTTGTGGGGCCTTTTCGGGTTGAGGATGGAGTCGAGCTCAACTCCCAGTCCTACTGCCAGTTTCTGGAAGACACCTTCTTCAAGCAGTGGTACAGGAAGAAGTCTGCATCTTCAAGAAAAACAGGATTTTCATGCAGGACAATGCTCCATCACACGCGTCCAAGTACTCCACAGCGTGGCTGGCAAGAAAGGGTATAAAAGAAGGAAAACTAATGACATGGCCTCCTTGTTCACCTGATCTGAACCCCATTGAGAACCTGTGGTCCATCATCAAATGTGAGATTTACAAGGAGGGAAACGGTACACCTCTCTGAACCGTGTCTGGGAGGCTGTGGTTGCTGCTGCACGCGATGTTGATGGTGAACAGATCAAAACACTGACAGAGTCCATGGATGGCAGGCTTTTGAGTGTCCTTGCAAAGAAAGGTGGCTATACTGGTCGCTGATTTGTTTTTGAATGTCAGAAATGTATATTTGGGAATGTGGAGATGTTATATTGGTTTCACTGGTAAAAATAAATAATAGAAATGGGATATTTGTTTTTGTTAAGTTGCCTAATAATTACACACAGTAATAGTCACCTGCACACACAGGTATCCCCCTAAAATAGCTAAAACTAAAAACTTCTTCCAAAAACATTCAGCTTTGATATTAATGAGTTTTTTTGGGTTCATTGAGAACATGGTTGTTGTTCAATAATAAAATGATTCCTCAAAAATACAACTTGCCTAATAATTCTGCGCTCCCTGTATATCCTCTGATCAACAGAACTGCACTAAATGTGTGTGTGTGTGTGTGTGTGAGAGACGAAGTGAAAGGACCAATTTGCCTTTTTGCTCTGCAATCATGAGTCTGTAGAGGATTTGGGGTCCCGAGGACAAAAGAGAGCTGACAAGTAATCAGAATGTTCTAATTCTGTCGTCTCTGCTGTTTTGGTTTCATATCGGATCTCTCTCTCTCTCTCTCTCTCTCTCTCTCTCTCTCTCTCTCTCTCTCTCTCTCTCTCTCTCTCTCTCTCTCTCTCTCTCTCTCTCTCTCTCTCTCTCTCTCTCTCTCTCTCTCTCTCTCTCTCTCTCTCTCTCTCTCTCTCTCTCTCTCTCTCTCTCTCTCTCTCTCTCTCTCTCTCTCTCTCTCTCTCTCTCTCTCTCTCTCTCTCTCTCTCTCTCTCTCTCTCTCTCTCTCTCTCTCTCTCTCTCTCTCTCTCTCTCTCTCTCTCTCTCTCTCTCTCTCTCTCTCTCTCTCTCTCTCTCTCTCTCTCTCTCTCTCTCTCTCTCTCTCTCTCTCTCTCTCTCTCTCTCTCTCTCTCTCTCTCTCTCTCTCTCTCTCTCTCTCTCTCTCTCTCTCTCTGAGGTCCTGCGTTTAGAATAACGGGTTTTTAATGTGGTTACCTGTTTTTAGCTGCAGATGAATCTTTGGAGCAGGCATCCAGGTTGCCACAGGAAGCAGGACGGCCTTGACCAATGGGGTGTGCTGCCGGATGTCAGACAGCAGCTTGTCAAAGCCGTAAACATTCAGAGCGTCCACCACCAGAGAGGAAATGTAGACGGTTTTCCCGCTGGTCACGTAGTAACCCAGAGTCACGTTGTGGGGGCTGCAGTCGTCTCGCTCCACCTGCGTCAGAAGAAACACTCCGGCTATTTTTACATCTAAGGGAGGCCATTCTTCATTTTCATAGAAATAAAACTGGTTGTTGCTTCTTTATGCAGAGAAAAATGTTCCTGAGATCAAAAAGCAGGTGAAACAAGCGTCGAGCTCCAGGTTTAAAGACGCGTTTTAATCTCCGAGTTTAAAGACAAGCATCAGAATACAAACATTTCTAATCTTTGCATTTCATTTCTTTTCAGATGCGCCTGAAGGACACTTTTTGGTTTCAATAGTGAGATTTCTGGCTTTGCGCTGGAACAAAACACAGACAATGGTGGTGAGTTAAAGGCGGTATTTGTGGAACTTTACACCACCCACCTTCCCGCACCCTCCAGTAACCACAGAGTAGCTGTGGTCGGCATCCTTCCTTTACTTTCTCTCTCTCACAGCCTGAACACAAACTGGCTGCTGCTTCTTTTTACATGAAAACACACATCTCGTATCTCCTCCTCCTCCTCCTCTTCTCTTCTCGTATCTTTTCTCCTCTCTGTGTCGACGAGAATCGGACAAAATTCCTCCAACTGTCGTAACTCCAGGTACCTTCTGCCTTCCAACCTCCTGTAAGGTTTCACACAAAGCTTTAGCCCCAGTTTTTCAGGCAGCTCTTTAGTTTTTAATTACACTCGTTCTTCTCTTCGTCCCACCGCTGGGTTTTGCATTTCATTAGAAAACAAAAAAAGAGCTTTAGGATCTTGCATTTGAAGTCAAACAGAGCAAGCACAGAATTAAACATTTACAATTTGCTTCAGAAGCTTTACTGTCTGCACTATTTCTGTGTGTGTGTGTGTGTGTGTGTGTGTGTGTGTGTGTGTGTGTGTGTGTGTGTGTGTGTGTGCGAGTGCGCGCGTGCGTGCATGCATGCATGTGTGTGTGTGTTTGTGCATGCATGCGTGTGTTTGTGCATGCATGCGTGTGCGTATGTGTGTGTGTGTGTGCGTGCGTGCATGTGTGTGCATGTGCATGTGTGTGCTTGCATGTGTGTGTGTGTGTGTGTGTGTGTGTGTGTGCATGCGTGTTTGTGTGCGTATGCGTGTGTGTGTGTGTGTGTGTGCATGTGCATGTGTGTGTGCGTGCGTGCGTGTTTGTGCATGTGCATGTGTGTGCGTGCATGTGTGTGTGTGCATGCGTGTGTGTGCATGCGTGTGTGTGTGTGTGTGCGTGCATGTGCGTGTGTGTGTGCATGCGTGTTTGTGTGCATATGTGTGCGTGTGTGTGTGCATGCGTGTGCGTGTGTGTGTGCGTGTGTGTGTGCATGCGTGTGTGTGTGTGTGTGTGTGTGTGTGTGTGTGTGTGTGTGTGTGTGTGTGTGTGTGTGTGTGTGTGTGTGTGTGTGTGTGTGCGCATGTGTGTGCATGTGCATGTGTGTGCGTGCGTGCATGCATGTGTGTGTTTGTGCATGCATGTGTGTGCGTATGTGTGTGTGTGTGTGCGTGCGTGCATGTGTGTGCATGTGCATGTGTGTGCTTGCATGTGTGTGTGTGTGTGTGTGTGTGTGTGTGTGTGTGTGTGCATGCGTGTTTGTGTGCGTATGCGTGTGTGTGTGTGTGTGTGTGTGCATGTGCATGTGTGTGTGCGTGCGTGCGTGTTTGTGCGTGCGTGCGTGTTTGTTTGTGTGCCTGCATGTGTGTGTGTGTGTGTGCGCGCGCGCATGCACATGCATGCTTCCCTCCTGCTCTGTAAACTGACCACATCCTGGGATGCGACGCTCCATCTCCTGATTCCGACATTCGTCACAATCCGAGTGTTTTCATGATTACTGAGATTCCAGCACTAATTCCCATTTATGAGCTTCTGACCAGTCGAACGTCTCTAATGCTGATGTTCCGGTGGCCTCGTCACAGATGTTAGTGACCGTTTTTAAATGCTCCAAAAGACGAAGACCTTTTGGTGTGTGGGTGTGAGAAGGGGGGTGGGGTGGGGGGTGGGGGGTGGATATACGTTTAAATAAAACATGTGTCAACACCTTCCTTTCTAAAATATAAAGAAACGGAGCAAGACTTGGGAGGCTCACAGGAGCCACGCCACTGGTTTCCTGACAGAACGTCACATTGAATCAGAAGGTTTGGTACCACCATGCATTTATATAAAGTAAATGTAATATTTCAGCTTTACGTTTCCTAAAACACGACTTCATCACGTGGCTGCTACAACCTGTTTGTCCCTGATGATCCTCAGGTTTCATTTCCTATTGATCCTTGAAGGCTGAGCGAAGAACAGGAACTTGATCCTTCTATTAATAACCCAGGAACATGTTTATTACGTTTTAAAGAAGAAAAATGGGTGAGCTAAAGCGCCAGTGACGTCTTTAGTATCTGTAATATTTATATCCTTGATCACAGCTGCAACAACGTTCGGAGCGAAAATGGCTTTTTGTTGCTAATTTGCAGGAAATATCTAGAAGAAAGTAGCTAAGGGTCCTCAGAAATGTAGCTAGGTTCGTCACTAGGCGTTAGGAACAGCGACAGGACCAGGGCATTGCAGGAGAATGTATGAAGAAGACATTTATTATTTCCATTTTTATTTTATGTTTCCATTTTTATTTTATGTTTATTTTATGTTTCCATTTTTATTTTATGTTTATTATTTCCATCATCTAACACTGATGATGACACCTATATAGGCCATAAAGAGGAATGTGGTTTGTGTTGTTTTGTCACGTTTCCTATGAACACACTAAACCTACAGCTGATAACCTTTACTTATTATTACAGTCAGGTCTCCATATACAATATATGATATCCACGAGCACGTGAGGATGTGTTTCAGCTGCTAACAGTCACCAGAATTAAAATAGATAATTAAACAAGTAAGAACGCTAACGCGATATCTTCATCCATCGTCACCCGCGAGCTACACATGCAGGGAAATCTGTCCAGTGTTGCCAGATCCAAAATCCCACAATATCGTACAGAGAGGCCTAAATTATCGTTTTTCAGTACAAATTATCGTACATTATAAATTTGATAATAACGTTCTATAAACGACTTCTCACTCCAATATAATATAACAAAGAAGGTGTTTTATATTGCCCTGTTTAAATAAACATCTTTAAAACCAGTAATATAATGCTTATAAACCTGTAGAGTGTGTCGGCACCACTAACGACCTCCACGCATTGACACAATATGCACATTTGCGCAGTCCTATTTATTTCATTTCTACATAGGTTAAAAGCACGCGACAAAACGTCACAGCAGTGGGAAAATTGACCCAATAAATGACAAAGCAGCCTACTCACCTAGTTGCTGATCTCGATCTCCTCATCTGATTCACTGTCTGTTGCAGCAGAATGCCTTTAATCACCTGTACTAAGTGGTCTGTGCTTCTCATTGCAATGTTGTGCTCGGCTAAAAGGCCACAAAGCCGTGTTACTAGATGCAATGTGAAATTATCGTACGTTTGAGGATTTTTGAAACTATTGATCGTACATCGTACAGAGCCCAAAATTATGGTACAAATACGATAATTATCGTACATCTGGCAACACTGAATCTGTCCGACTTAAACGCCGGCTTTCAGCCACTCCCCCTGCTGCTCTCGTCTGCTTTCCAGGCGAGGCGCTGCTCAACTCGAACACGGCCAATGACAATGACAAATCAAACGTCTACATGCTTGGAAACACCTGTATTTAATCAAACTCATAAGCAACATGACTTTAGTGGTCAACCTAAACAACTTCATATCATAAACAAAACAATATTCACCAACCACTGGCGTCTTTAGAGTCAACTCATGAGTAGAGCTTGCTTGCTTGTTGAACCTTGTTTGAGAACAGAACCCCCACCATCTTTGCCCAGGTGTTTTTCATCACCAATCGGTGGCCATTTTGCCTGTGCTTTCTGGGGGATGTAGTTCTCAGTGGCGGCTGAGCACTATCACCTCCAATTGTTCAGCTTTAACTCAACAATGTACAAATTTTCTTCCAATTTTCTCATTTATTTTAAAAGAAATT
Source organism: Nothobranchius furzeri (assembly GCF_043380555.1). Classification (NCBI taxonomy): domain Eukaryota; kingdom Metazoa; phylum Chordata; class Actinopteri; order Cyprinodontiformes; family Nothobranchiidae; genus Nothobranchius; species Nothobranchius furzeri. The sequence goes on from NC_091744.1 coordinate 84,505,759, forward strand.
TCACTTGTTTTTTGTCTGTGTTATTTCTAGTTGCTAAAAATCCTTTTGTGTTTCACCCCGCTGCATTAAAAGTGTTTTATAAATAAAGTTTTATTATTTATGTACAAAATCTAGACTTTCTATCTACGCGACCATGAATATTAAACCATTTCTTCTGTTTACATTCACATTAATATGAACCATGATGGGAAAGGTGATAAAAGTCACATTATTGCCTTCACAGGAAACACGCTGAGTTTTGTTTTGCATGTTTGAAAAGCTGCTTTGTGCCTAAGAAGCCCAGCGGACCTGACCTTCCTGCCAACAGTGGACAGCTGTTAGACTCGTGCAATTACAATTAACAACAACGCTCAACGACGCACCTCATTAAACCTGCTGCATGACGCACCTCATTAAACCTGCTGCATGCTAATTTCATGCCGTTTAACCAAGCCCAACTGGCCAGAGTTGACTCATCAGCATCCCGGTGACGCCCTTATCTCCTGGTTTTAAGCACTTTCATTTTCTCATTCTTGCTGCTGTTTTTGTTGCCTCTCCAGTGATTAATCTTTGTTATTGGACGATGTTTTTCCACGTGGAGGATGAGAGCTGACGAGTGTGTCTGCATGTGTGCAGCTCGGGTAGATGAAAGTGGACTGGAGCTTAGAGACACTGAGTCACTCCCCGGATGGCTCACAAACAACCGGATAAAAATAGAAAAAGAATGAAGAGGAAGACAGACAGAAAACGAGATGAAGGGAGGCAGGTGGACCGACAGAGAGGGGGACAGGAACAACGGGCAACACGGCCTGACTGGCAGGAAATCAATCATCTTGAACCGAGGATGCAAACTTATCAGGGAGATGAGGGAGGACGGTAGCATGATAAATGTAAATATTGAGATGTGCACAAAAGGGAGAGGCTGAGAGTGATCATTAGAGACAAATGATGACACAAATCCTATGGTTGAAAAGGTGCAGCGCATGAAAAAAGGCAAAATGGGAGTCCCACAGCTACGATGTAAGAACAAAAATCATACTGGAGTGTATAAACCTCACTTTTAACAGGTCGTAATTATTCAAACATGGATGCAGTCTGAACTAGTCCCCATCCATAAAAGTCCCTCTGAGGTGGAAAAGCAGCAGAAGAATATTTAGATGATGACATGAGTGGAAATAAACAGACTTGATGAAAAAAATGGGAACAAAATGGCACAAATGAAACAAAATCATCTAATTATTATTATTATTATTAGATCTCTTACCACTGCTATGCTGATGATACCCAGCTCTAGCTCTCATTCCCACCTGATGACCAAACAGCTTCAGCACCAATCTCGGACTCACTGACACATTGAGGTGGATGAAAGTCCATCACCTCCATCTGAACCAGGGGTGGGGAACCCTGGTCCATCGAGGGACGCCATCCAGCATATTCTAGTTTCAACCCTGATTCAGCACACCCGATTTCCATCAACAGGTGAGCAACAGGCTTCTGCAGAGCTGGACGACCTGCTGGACAGGTGAATCAACCACCGAATTCCTTGGAGCAGACCCATGCAGGACACCAGCCCTCGAGGACCAGGGTTCCCCATGCCTGATCTAAACCTCCAGAACCGCGCCGCTCATCTTCCCAGCCAAACCAAACACGCAGCTCTACATTCCAATGCCTCCATCAAAGGTAGCTGGGCATTGTGACCATTGACCAGCTGACCTTTAATGGTCACGTGGTCTCCGTTACACATTCACGCTACTTTGCAGGCCACTCTACTCCTGGTGCAGCCTGTGGTTATCTCCTGCCTTCACTACTGTAGAGACCACCTAACTAGTCTCCCAGGCTGTACTGTAAAAGCACACATCACCCCTCCCCTTAGCTGCCTAAATCAAATTCAAGCCACTAATGTTTGCCTCCAAACTCCTGAGTGGAACATGAGCCGGCCACTCCGGTGAAAGGAATGTCAGCTACCTGTGGCATCACCATGCTTAAGACTATCCAGACTCCGTACCTGTGTTGTTCCAAAATGGTGAAGGACCAACTGAGCTACCAGAACTGGAGTGTAACGGTATGAAATGACTGTTTTCCACCAAAAGTCATTCTCCCCCTCTCCTCTGACACAGAACTAGTCTGCATGAGTTATGGCCTCAAGGTCTCATGCATTTGTTTCTAACCTGCTTCTTTCCAGCTCAACAGAAGAATGAAGAACGGACTCTCTCCTTTTAATGAATCAAAGAACTCTATTTTAATAAAGCTAATCAAACAAAGTGTTAGTCAATAATAAGATGTGGCCAATCTGTGAAATCTAAATATTAATTACTTTATTATAATCCTATAGAATATAATAAGTAATATGACTTTAAATGTTTCCACTAGGACTGATCTCACGTAGCGCTAAGACATGACACATTGCTTTACTGATCCAATCAGAATCTGACAGATCTGACGGAGGCGTGGTATTGGTGGTGTTCGGTAAATCTGTCATCTTTTCATTCGACCATAAACCAAAACATCCGAAGTATAAAACTATGCCTACGTCATCTTTAACACCAGTTCAAAGCGTTCTAGAGAAGTTGTCGGAGTGGCCAATCCGTAACTTTCCTCTTCAGCCGAAAGAACCAACGACAAGCTGGATAAAATCTGTTGCTGTTCCAACTGCTGCAACGGTTCCTTTCAGAATAAAAGCTGAACCATCACGACCCCATTTTGGGTCTTGTTAGATGCCAACAAAACTGTCGTGACCCGGAAGTATCTCAAGACGGGTGGTCAGCTGCCGTGGCTGTTTCTACAGGCTTCGGCTCCATAAAGGTCAAGCTGGACCTCTACACCTCCTGATCTAACGGGGACGTCCGCTAAGGGTACGTAGACCGACAGAATGGCGTCGAATGTGTTTATGAATCTCCTAACCAAAGCTTAACGTGAAGACATCACCTTCAGTTCCCACCAGAACTAATCGCTTCTTCGGATTTGCTGGTTCTGAGCAACATTCCACATCACACCATTCTCCGTCTCATTCACCTTAGTTACACCATACATTTAGTGTTAAAATTAGTCTAGTTTTAATTTGTTTAGTAATAAATCTTTAAACTTTTAAAACTTGACTCTCTTCTGTTGTCTCTGAGTGAATACGAGGCTGTTATCTAATCTCTGCCATAAAAAGTTCCAATCTTCTGGTTAAAATAACCCAACAGATCCATAAGGTGGATTTAATATTTCCTATGGAATCCTACGCCTTATGGTTTATTAAATAACATGTAATTTTAATCATTACAGGAACGTCACAGTTTACCTCCAAGAAACTCTTGAAGAAGCAGCTCTTCGGAGAACATCTCCTACCCTAGCACCCATGCTGCACTTCCTTTTTCCTACTCGACTGCACTGTCTTTAGGCTCTTCCCTGTATGCACCCTACTTCTACACGGTCCCTTCGGACTAGTGGTCATTCCACCTGTGGTAACTGCTTTCTAACATTTAGGACGAGAGCATCTGCCATCATGACTATAAACAGATCTCACCAGGCAAACATCAGTTTACTTCTTAGTTGCGGGTGTTCATGTGCACATAAATGTTAAATAAAAAAAATAAATGCTGAATAAGAATGAAACTAACACAAATGTTTCCTGTTAGACGGCATAACAACGCAGTTTCACTTCAGGGCGACTTCATTAGTCATAAAAACTGAGCTAAATTTCAACTATTCAAAATGAAGTCCAGCTCCAACTCTACAACAACTGAACAGAAAACAAACTTTACAGCAGGAACGAGCGCAGCTGAGAGTCCCCGCTCGGCTCACCGATGCGTATGCGTTCAGCTTCGGGCTTAGACTTAAAACCGGGGCTTCGCCTTTCACTAATGGTCCCAGGAGGCTCAAGATGACTAGAAACGTGTGAAGAGCTCATTTACAAACACAGAAAACATTTAAAAAATGCAAACTTATTAAATGAAGTTTTTTATCTGTTTTTGCAAATGACCTCTTCACATCTGCATGACTTGTAGTGCGCTCATTCACATAAGCTACGCCGTCCCAATGTTTTTGCATCTTAGTGAAGCCTGATTATGTGATGTCAGTCAGCACAGTCAGATTGGCTAAAGGTTGGTTTATGCTTGACGCATCCGTGAGGTCCGCACGGCTCCGTGCGGCAAAATTGCGTAATTTTAACAACCACGCCCCTCCACTCCGCACGGCCCAAATTTTCCGCACCGCGCACCTAGGAAATTTTCTAACCACGCGGACGGTCGCACGCGGAAAAACATGGCGGACTGGCAAGAACTAGTATGGCAGAGGTTCGTAAATACAGACATTTGTATGATTCAGCTCTCAGAGATCACCGTGATCAGCTTCCGTTTCGCTAATGGTGCGTTCGCATTCTCCTCGGAACTCCGAATTTCCGACTAGAAGAACATGAACGCGCTCTAAAGTTTGGCTTCACTTTACTAAACGCGACGGGTGATTGGGTGAAGATGAAACCAGCGACAACGATCTAAGTGTGAGGCATCATCGTTTTAATCTGCTCCAGCAGCTAAATAAACTGTTTAAGATAACGTTAGCTTGATAAATTAGCTTCCATTGCCACCATTGTTATCAGCTAATGGTGCGCTCGGAAATTCCAACTTCCCAGTAGGAAAAATCAAATGAAAAAGGACGGAAAAAGGAATGAAGATACACAGTAAATTTAGTTCACAGTAAAGATGTTTGCTTCAGTTTAATTATCAGCTTATAAAACTACAAGGGCGATGTTAAAATACAAACAGTTGTATGTTATTTATCGTGATATTTATCAAATATGGTTATATATTGAGAAATATATATATATTTAATTATAAAAGAGAATTAAAATATTAAACACTCAAAAGTATCTAAAATTGGTACCGTTAAGTACCGGTATCGATTCCTAGGTACCGGGAATTAGTACCGAATCGATTCAGATGTCAAAGGTACCCATCCCTATCGACCTCGCTGTTCAGATACGGCCCAGAGAGCACATGAGCATCTGAAACATTTAATTTGGGTAACTTCGGTTTTATAATGATCTCCAAGTACCGAGCTTTGGGTGTGGGTGATTTAAAAATTACAAGCAAAATACTTTTTTATAACTTGATGTAGCTTGTGACCATATGAGACTGTCTAAATCAACCGTTTTATCCATATGCAGTGATCTAAACTCTGTCACCACCCACTTCCCTCTCCCGTTGTGGGATTTTTAGCCTTTGACCTTCACTCGCTGCGTTTCCAAGCCAGTGAGCTCATTTTCTGGCCACTGCTTTGAATTTACTGACTCACCACTCGCGCCCGGCACTTTTCCAGTCCAATTGGAAAAACAATTAACGCCAACTAACATCTTAATGCGTAGAGCCAGCTTCTGCACCGTAAATTCTGCATCTAAAGACCTTTAATAGACCTGACCCGAGCTTGTTTACCCCCCTGAACTCTATAATCATCCTCACACTGTTACTGGATATTGATTCATATATAAAAGCCACTAAAACGTGTTTATTAGTCAAATGCTGTGAGAACCACTGACCTGAGCGCTGGCGCTGGAATCGTTCAGGGCCCTCTGCAGGGCATGGCTCAGTCCTTTCGACAGGTTCTGTTTCAGAATCAGGTCCAGATGGTTCCGGCGAAGCTCAATGGACAGAACTGTTGGCATAAAAGAATTTGTGTTTTGGATTGGGTTCATGAGCAACTCTCCTGTATGGCTCTATTAACAGCCTCAGTTTGGATAAACAAAGATTAAGCCCGGTTCACATGGCAGGAATTTTAAAACTGTCAAATTATTTTTAAAACAATAGAAATAAAAAAATCAGGGATAAACTAGTTTTGGTCCTAGTGTGTGGTGTCCAGCAATGATCTCACACATGAAAATTTCCCATTCAGACAGGAAATCTTGCAAGACCAAGCACAACTTCAGAGTAAACAAACATGGCACATAGGAGCATGCGGCTTGCTTCACTCACTTTCTGATTGGCTGGATGTCACATTCAACAAGCGGCACACTTGTAAAAAAAGGGACTTTTTGGACTTTTTAATTTTTATGCTCGCAATTGCCCCCTCAGGCCAAAAGCGTAACAGCAGCTTCAATAGTAGGCTTGTGCATGCTGTACGTGCACAATCCTTAACGAAAATAACAGCTGAGACAGTCCTCTGTGTGTGTGTGTGTGTGTGTGTGTGTGTGTGTGTGTGTGTGTGTGTGTGCGTGTGTGTGTGTGTGTGTGTGTGTGTGTGCGTGTGTGTGTGTGTGTGTGTGTGTGTGTCCCGGAGGACAGAGGACAGGAGAACGCGCAGCTAATCAATTAAATAATTTGGTTCTGTACCTTTCTCTTCAGCACAGCCGACAAAGGTTTATGATGGGTCAGTCCTCCTGCATGCTCAGATCATTCCCTTCCCTTGCTTGAAAAATTGTTCCAAAATGAAAGTTGAACCCACATCTTTTTCATCTGTGAATTCAATGCTGTTTGGCGAGTCTCAAATAAAAATTTGGGCATCTTACTGTAAAAAAATATACCATTAATGTAAAAAAGAAACTCTAAATAAACTATCTTCACATCCAGAATCAAACCCAGGTCTTCTGCATGAGAGTCTGACATCTTACAAGGTGAGCTACACTCTAGTAACATTCACAGTATCTGTAACATTTATATCCTTGATGACAGCTGAAACAACGTCAAACCAAAGAACGGTTCGGAGCGAAAATGGCTATTTTGTTGCTAATTTGCAGGAAATATCGGACACATCCTCACATCAGTGGTTTGTAGTTTAAAATTTTTAAAATAAAGTCGGTAATCTTTTATTATTCATATTCCCGTTAAGTCCCTCCCCTGGCCTCTACAGCTAATTGAATCATCACACAAGGGGTGTTTCTCAATGTCAAGGCGCCTTGCTTACGAGGACACTGTCCTTCCTTGGTCAAAGAAATGGTTAAATGGAACAGACTTGCATTACGTGACCGCAGCTTCCACAGCGGTCACGTAATGTCACGTGACAAGGAAGATAACGTTATATTTTATACGTATTAGTTTCAATATAAATATATAACGAGACTTTTACTTTTAAAATTGTGTATATGTTTATTAAATTAAATATATAAGTGAGTTACTACCCGCTAGCCACCGAAGCTGCAACCACTAAGTAACTAACCAACCATAGATAACTTCTTTGGATCTAAAAAAAATAAACATTTTAAATTAGCTGACTTACTTTTTAACTTGAAAATTGTCCCCGAAGTAGCTGCCGGCTTCTGATCCGCTGTCTTTTTGAAAATACAACGGTGTATTGTGGGTAATTTTTGGCCAAGGCTAGGCTACAAGACACCTCCCATGTGTCCTTGCTCAGCTAGCTAAACGGCTAACAAATGGAGAGAACACACGCCTCAGTAGAACATGAACACTGGAACCGATTGGAACACGTCTTGGCGGCTCCTGATGACGTATCTCCTAGGCAATGGGAGCGGGGCCAAGACATCAAGGCAAGGTTCCTTGACATTGAGAAACACCCAAGCTGTCAGCCAACACAAATGTGCCCCAGTTCCCAACATGCACTCTGACGCACAGCTAGCTTAGCAAACCAACCTAGCTTGAAAAGCTAACTTGACCTGCAATCAATTAATGATAAACGACCCGCACTTGTATAGCGCTTTTCGGAGTCAGAGGACTCCAAAGCACTTTACACTACAGTGTATAGTTCACACACTGATGGTGATGAGATACACGATAGCCACAGCTGCCCTGGGGCACACTGACAGAGGTGAAGCTGCCGAGCACAGGCGCCACCGCTTCCTCCGATGTCAGCCTGCAAACTTCAAGCTAACTGTGGAAGAGGAGGGAGGGGAACCAAAAGGGATTTTTCTTTTGTGTGTTGGAGCTAAGTGATTAGCGTAGCATTCAACCTTACGCTACATCGGACAATAGTTTTAGCTTGTAGCATTAGCAGTGTTGTGCTAGCATCACGAGTGCCGTATTCCTGCGGGTTTTAGATATTTCCCTGCTTGAACGCCGCAGATTCGATTCAAATTAGAGTTAAACAGTTGCAGCAAAACCAGAGGAAGCTTGAGGGCATAATTCAGCAGTTAGAATCAGGTGTCAGAGCAGGAACATATCAAAAACACATGGCCGCAGAAGCCCTTTGTTAGAGTGGCTTTCAGTTCCTTTCAGAGGGGGAGGAGGAGCTACAGCCGTACAAATTCAAAATCATGTCCTCCTCTTCATGGTGACGTCATGCAGATCACGTACTGTTGCAAAGTGAAGATCGGGTCAAAAATCAGGAAGTTTACCCCACAGACATATATATGTAGACGCCCCGTGGACTGGCGCTGCCTATTGGAGCTGCCATGGTGGCCGGCCTCCATTTTAGATGGGTCTCCATTCACCCCCAGTGCATTCATTTCTACTGAGGAAGGCGTTTACCCAACTAACAACAGACATATGGATGGCATGACAATTAAATTATAAATATAATTAAACACAATAAATTTAAATATAAAATTCTGTCAGGTAGGCTAGAAAGGGCACGGCTAATCCCGCATTATCTGTTTTTAACTATGCCGGTTGTTGTAACCGTAGGCTGCACAGAAATGGGCGCAGTTGCCCACCCTGCAGTGTCTTTGGAGAGTGAGGAGACCCATCCAATATGGCGGTGATGCTGTTACGCTCCCCAGCGCCCAATGGGGTCTTTACGTAATCATGTCTATGGATTACCCCGCCATGTGAACCAGGCCTTGTCATGTTTTGTAGGATGGTTAGGACCCAAAATGCAGAACCCAGGATGACACGAGGCAGGAGTAAATGTAAAGAGAAATCCTTTCATTGGTAGGATGATTCCAAAAAGAACATGAATCCAAAGGGCAGGAAGCCAAAGTCCAAAAATCCAGGGGATGATCAGGAGATCCAAAAAACACTAAAGGAACGAGCAGGACTGACAGAATAAGGCCCTGTCCACACGTAGCCGGGGATCTGCCAAAACGTAGATATTTTTAAAAACTCCGGCCAAAGTGAAGATCTGCGTTTTCTCCGTTTTGGGTGTCTGCGTGTGGACAGACAAAACCGGAGTTTTAAGGTCCGCAACGTCACTTTCCGCGACAAAAAAATGCTGACATCACGTGTGCGACCTGTGTTTATACTAGCCGACAGCATGGATGCCCTCAGAGCTGCGCTCGCTTTATCACTTGTCCAAGCGCTTTTTGCTTGTTTGTTTTTGCAAGCGGAATTACTGCTCCTTGCGGAAAACCACAGACGAAGGACGAGGTTAAGAACGGGGGAAGTACTGCCGCCTACAGGTCTGGCATGTCCTTAACAACGTATTTATCCGGGTACGTGTGGACAGTTTTTTTTTTAAACGAGGTGGTATGGATGCAAGTTTTTGGAGGGGCGGATATTCATTTTTCAAAAAACCCGGCTATGTGTGGACTAGGCCTAAGTCACACTGACAGCAACAATGGACCGACAAGAACAATGAGACAAGGAGAGGGCTTTATACACTGGGGCTGGAGTGATAGGAGACGAGGAGCAGGTGTGTGGGGAACTGGCACAGGTGAAAGCAATAATGAGGAGAGGAGCAGAGGAGGACACCAGACCTGACTGGGAAGGACACACACATACACACACACACATCGAGCTGGGGAAGGACATGCACACACACACACACACACACACACTCACACACACCGAGCTGGGGACAAAAAAGGGCTGGAGCTACCAGGATACAGAACGTGAAGGAACACCTGGAGGGGCTGGGGATGACTGAACACAGGACCTGGGAGGAACGATATAAAGGGCCACAACAGAAGACACATAATGAGACGCAGACAACGGACACATGAGGGCGCTATGAGTTACAAAAGGAGAACCTGGAGTGGGAACTGGAGGGGCTGGGGACAAAGGGACACAGAACATGACAGGCCTTAGTTCTGATTGGACAAATGAGCTAATGGCTAATCGCATTAGGGTCGATTATAAAGTGTATTTCTGCCATCTTTAAAATCGCAAAAGCGGATCGAATTAAATCTTTTTATTAAAAGGACACCTGGAAAGCACCTGGTGAAAGTTCCTACCTGTTTTAACCCAGAACTTCTCAGTCACGTTGCACGGAAGATGGATGTCCTCGGCGCTGGTGGTGGAGGGAGATGCTGTGGTTGTAGTCAGAAGAGGTGTGGTTTGGGCTGGGACGAACACAGTGGTTGTAGGTTCCTTTGTTGTGGTAGTAGTAGTGGTGGTAGTAGTAGGGGTGGTGGTGGTGGCAGGTGTAGTAGTAGTAGTAGTAGTAGTAGTAGTAGTGGTAGTGGTTGATGCTGTGGTGGTGGTGGTAGTTGGTGTGGTGGTTGTGGTTGGAGGAACAGTTGTAGTTGGGGTTGTGGTGGGGGTCTGCATGGTTGTAGACAGAGGTGTAGCTGTTGTTTCACTGAGGCTTGTCGTTTCCTGTTCAGTTGTAGCCGTCGTGGCGTTTGCTGGTAGGGTTGCCGAGCTATCAATGGTCGGCACCTGCGTCGTCGCCTCTGCACTCATAACCGTTAGGCTGGTCGTTGAAGGCGTTGTCGTGGTAACCGTTGTCAGCTTGAGGCTGTCGCTGGTTGTGGCGTCCTTGCTGGTATTTTGCCACACCGTAGTGGTTCCTGGTGGCATTTTCACTGTGGTGGGGAACAACGGCGTGGAGGTGGTGGCAGTGGCTGACGGAGATGTTTTTATGGTGGTGGCTGCTGTGGTTGTGTTCCGCAAGGAGGTTCTGGGATGGATCGGCATGGTGGTGTTCCACTGGTGGGTGGAGAAAGGGCTGGTGATGTTAGCAGGAAGCGTGATGTCGTGGTCGCCCACCGTGGACAGCTGAGATTCAGGCACGGTGGGCAGATCCCAGGCCGGCAGGCTGCTCACAGACTCCTCTGCTTCAAACCAGAGACAATATTTGTTATTAATACATCAAATTTATGAACTCAAAAGCTTAGATTTGGTCAGAATTAAAAGGATGTTCCTGTTATGGCCTTTTTATGACATTAGTTTTAGGTTTCAGATATTTTATGGGTTTGAAAATGTGTAATTTTTATTTCTCTTTCATCAAGTTTGCATCAAACCATCTCAGCTTTCAAAGTAATAATTCAAAGGTGTTTAATAAATACTCATCTATCTAACAAGCTTATTTTTCAGCTCAGATCAGTATTATTGATGTAATACAAAACTATGTTATGGTGTTGTATCCAGCAACCTAATACGCTTCATCAAATATCACTTGCAGTCATTGCAGGAAGCTGGAAGTCAAACCCTTCCTAATTTTGCTTCCACAAGTAAAAGGAAAGGCCAGAAATGGGGGAAACCATTGGAGAATTTGGTGACCAAATTGAGACACAACTTAAACACTTTCAGACTAATCTCTTTGCAGTTAAAGGTGTACTAGAACAACTTTTTAATAGCTAAAAACTGTTCTTTAGGCCTCTATATAGCTTATAAAACTTTGTTGGGGCTCACAATGGCCCAGGAGCCTTGATAAACACCCAAACACAATCCCAACTCCCTACAGTGGAAAGACTGGTTTGCCCCGCTCACTCAGACAGGACATGAATTGGAAACCTAAAGCTCCTCCCCTTTCAGACGGCTCGAGGATCCCCGAAATAAAGAAAAGAAGGTTGCGGACGCACAGGAAAGAGAACAGGGGCTGCAACCTGCATCTGGTATTTATTCAAAGTCTGAGCATTTCCAGTACATCCTGGATGTTTACTCCATTCTTTCTGTTTTTCTCTCGTCCAACAATTACATTAGCAGTAGCTTGGACTAGCACTTTTCTGCAGTTAGCATTCCTGCCACCAACATTTATATATAGCCGACTATGAAGTAGGTTGGGAAGTACAAATTTAAGGGTGTGTGACTAAGTTCATGACATGTTTCATCAGCTTTTGTCAGAATGAACCGTTACTGCACGGCCAATACATTGTCCTAATAAGCAGGTCGGGGACGGCACAGACGTTTTGGTACGTTCGACCCCCCAAGCTGCCTTTATTCCAAACAAGCTAAAGGCTGTTTTGATTTCTAAGGCCCCTCAGCTGCTCCGTGCAATCCCACCAAATTTAAATAAACATCTTGCAAACGTTTTGTTTCCATCATTTCAACAGCAAAAAAACATTGGTGACACTTTATAATAAGGGTCCCTTCATTAACATTACTTGGTGCATTATTAAGAATTAATAAACAAAGGATACCTATATTAACATTCCTGATTTTTTAACTATTATGTGTCCTGCAGGTTAGGACAGAGAGCCAGGGGTGAGTGTCTGCTTAGTGACACATTACTTAATATTAAGCAGTCGTTAATACTTTCATAGTTTATTAATGCTTAATAATGCACTAATAATAGCAGCCCTTATTGTAAAGTGTTATCAATATATTTATATTTTCTTGTGATTTTATGTCCTTAACGTATAAAACCCACTCTTTGTTGCTAATGCACTCCGTCCTAAACACAATCTGGTTATTAAAACTGAACTATCTGTTGTATGATGTCAATATAACAACTATATAATTATCAGTTTAATTCAATTGTGTAATTCTCTGAAATTATAACAGCAATAAAGACATTTTGAGCTCGACTCAGGAGGATTTTGACGTCATAGATCAGGGGTGCCCAATCCTGGTCCTGGAGGGCCGGTATCCAGCAGGTTTTGTGGTTTTTCTGCTCCAACAGACTTGATTCAGTGGTTGAAACACCTGTGCAGCAGCTCATCAGACTCTTCAGAAGCCTGTTAATTAGCTGCTGATTGAATCAGGTGTGTTGACACAGAGTTCAAACTATAACATGCAGGATACCGGCCCTCCAGGACCAGGATTGGACACCCCTGTCATAGATGGATTTGATCCTGGGTGTTAGAATATAAATACCATAAATCACTTATTTTAAGTATCAGTGGATCATTCACCTGGTCGCTGATGCTACGGTGACCACGATGGAGCAGGAGGAGGAGCACAAGGTGATGATGATGATGATGGTGATGATGGTGATAATAGTGACGGTGATGATAGTGATGGTGATGATAGTGGTGATGATGATGATGGTGATGATGATGATGATAGTGATGATGGTGATGATAGTGATGGTGATGATAGTGGTGATGGTGATGATAGTGATGATGATGATGATAGTGATGATGGTGATGATAGTGACGGTGATGATAGTGATGATGATGATGATGATGATGGTGGTGATGATGATAGTGATGATGATGATGATAGTGATGATGGTGATGATAGTGATTATGATGATGATAGTGATGATGATGATGATGATGATGGTGGTGATGATGATGGTGATGATGGTGATGATAGTGACGGTGATGATAGTGATGGTGATGATAGTGGTGATGATGATGATAGTGATGATGGTGATGATAGTGATTATGATGATGATAGTGATGATGATGATGATGATGATGATGGTGGTGATGATGATGATGATGATAGTGATGATGATGATGATGATGATAGTGATGATGATGGTGATGATGATGATGATGGTGATGATAGTGATTATGATGATGATGATGATGATGGTGGTGATGATGATGATGATGATGATGATGATAGTGATGATGATGATGATGATGATAGTGATGATGATGGTGATTATGATGATGATGATGATGATGGTGATGATGATGGTGGTGATGATGATGGTGGTGATTATGATGATGATGATGATGATGATGATGATGATGATGGTGGTGATTATGATGATGATGATGATGATGGTGATGATGGTGATGATGATGGTGATGATGATGATGATGGTGATGATGATGATGGTGATGATGATGATGATGATGATGATGATGGTGATGATGATGGTGGTGATGATGGTGGTGATGATGATGATGATGATGGTGGTGATTATGATGATGATGATGATGGTGGTGATGATGATGATGATGATGGTGGTGATGATGATGATGATGATGATGATGATGGTGGTGATGATGATGATGATGATGATGGTGATTATGATGATGATGATGATGATGATGGTGGTGATGATGATGATGGTGATGATGATGATGATGATGGTGATGATGATGATGGTGATGATGGTGATGATGATGATGGTGATGATGATGATGATGATGATGGTGATGATGATGATGATGATGATGGTGGTGATCATGGTGATGGAATATATTAAAGGTGATGACAAAATGAAGATGGCGATGAGATGATTGTTTATGACACCATGATGGAAAGTAAAGCTAAAAAGAGTTGATGATGATGGTGACAGCATGAAGTCAGTGTTTCATCTGCAAAAATCTCCCAGAATTCATTTTTAACTTTTTAAAAAAATAATAAAAACGAGTCCAAATAATATTAAACAAGTTTTTTTTTAACGAAGACATTTTTAGAGGAAAAGATTTGTTGTTTTTCTTTTCTTTTCCTGGCTTTTTGTAAATAATGTAAATTATCTAAGAGTTATAAAACACTGTTTAGAATATTTGCTTTTAAAAAGACAGGAAATGATGATCTAAACGTAGGAAATCCTGAGGCTGTCATTAGGAATCAAACAGAGCTGCAGCACCTTTCCCAGCTGGTGGCGACACGGCTGACAGCTCAAACAGGAAGTTTCATTAGTTTCTTTGTATAAATGAGATAAAGCTGAAATGTGCCAAAGTTACTAATTAAAACCTACCAAAACTGTTGTTGCTGGAGGAGTTGTTGTCTCCATGTGTTGTTGCTGCTGTCTGATGGTCTGCTTTACTAGATGGAGAGCCGGAAGAGGAAGAGGAGGGTGAGGAGGATGCTTTTGCTGTGGAGGAGGAGGCCTTGGATGATGAAGGAGACAAGGTTTTGGTCCAAGCAGCTTTAGATAGCAGCCCTATCGGTTTTCTCACTGTGGGCGTCTGCAGTTCGCTCGTCTCTGTCAGCGAGGAAAGAACTGATGAGAAGGCCTCCTCCTCGCCTGTCTCCCGCCGCAGCATGGAAGCTGGGTCTCCGGGTGTGCCTCGCAGGACGTCCCTTTCTGCCTCGACGGGCCTCCAACTGGCTTCGGCCCAAGCACGAGTTTCGGTCATAATCCCAGCCCCGTCGAAGACGTTTCCACCCGCTGGAGAGCGCGCTCCTGCTCCTGCTCCTGTCTGGACTGCTGTCCTCGTCTCAGCAAACACTTTTCCCTCGGGCCAAGGTCCGGGACCAGCCTCGGGCCCGACGACGGGAGCATCTTTGTCTTCAACGTGAGCTCCGTATCTCAACCAAGGAGTTGCAATCAGGCCGGGCGGCAGCGTGGGGTCCAGAGGTGAGTCGGTCAACAGATAACGATCCTCCTCAGCCGCTGGACACAGAGAAGCAGAGGGATGAACAGGAAATGGTGTTTAACTGGAAGATGTGGACAGCAGCAAGATGGTGGACAGCTGGACTCATCAGTCTGACCAGTCAGACTATAACATCACACACACACACACACACACACACACACACACACACACACACACACACACACACACACACACACACACACGCAGCATGAGTCATTAGATCTCATTAGGCCACGGAAACCCACACCGAGACCTGAACCTGCCCTCACTCTGGAGGAAAACACGCTGCAGCCCCCCCACATCCTCCTCCGACTCACAAACTCATCCAGGGATTAAAATATTCAGAAACTGCGAGCGTCGGAAAGTCATAATACCGCTGAAAATAGGTCACTTATGTTTTTAGAGGATCAAGCATAGGGAATTAATTTTTATATTCCAGGATCTGTGAATTAGGACACACACACGCCCTAATCAGCTGTGATTTCCCAGATCCGTCCGGTGAGCCGCGCAGGCTCGTGGATTTCCAGAATAAACTAAATCATTTCAGACTGGAATGTATTTATTCTCCGAGCAAAACGAAACGATGCTGGACTATTTTTGTGCCGTTTGAGTCGTTTTTCACTTTGAAAACCCTGAAAAGAGACATGAATCTGGAACAGGAAGGGGAAAACTCAGCCTTTAGCTCCATTCTGTGAAGCCTCATCTTTTCAATAAATCCTGAAGGTTTGGCAGACTGAGGCGATTAACCCGTCTAATGCATTCAATCTCAAAGGCACCTTGCTTTAGTGGAGCTGAAAGATGAGCCGAAGCAAAGCGGGCCATCTGACTGGCATGCTAGCTGCCTTGCTAAGAGGCACCATGTTTCTAACCCGTGTGTCCTGAAACTAGAAGACTCTGGCTTTAACGTGAGCATGTTTTGGAAACAAACGCTGTGCTGTTTTTTATAAAATGTATCTATAAATATCAAATATTAACACTTGCTCATTCCGGTTCACAAACTTCTCAAGCCTGCACGTGTGTGCCGCACGTTTCCCACACTCCCCGAGTCTCTGCGGGGGATCGGTTAATTAAAAGACGATGATTCTGAGCTGGAGAGGCTTTGCAGAACAAGCCCCGAGCTTAGCTGCCGCACATCCTCTGGAAACCTTCTGGAAAGCATTTCAAACGTCATTAACCACCACCGCCGAGCAATCCGTCCCTCGCTACGCCACGTCGCATCATAAATGCCATCAGAGGAGGAAATTAATCCACTGTCAATTCAAGCCGAAGCGTCTTTATGCTCAGGGTCGCGCATCGGGGCTCGGCTAGTCGCTTTCAGTGAGCAGAAAGAGACAACGTTAGAAGTGACAGGGGCAGCGCCTCCGAGCGCCACGGGGTAAGGAACACGCCGACTAAACTTAACCTTAAAGTCATCCTGCTCCTGCTCCTGGTTCTGGTTCTGGTTCGTCTCTTCTCTTCACACCTCAATACAAACGTGCAGATAGAAAGGGTGTCATGTAATGTGCTCTGTACATGAAATGTGTTAATATTTAAAAAGAATACGGCTTAGAGCAGCAGCGTCATCAGGGCCTGGATGCATCCTTATGGTTAGAACGAAGGTAGATTATTTAACTGGTTTCAAATACCAGCAAGATCTTCAACAACGATCCAGGAAGAACCCAGAACCAGAATCTGGACCACAGTTTAAGTTGTCTTAAAGCAGGGGTGTCCGATCCTGGTCCTGGAGGGCCGGTATCCTGCATGTTTTAGTTTGAACTCTGTTTTAACACGCCTGATTTCAATCAGCAGCTAATTAACAGGCTTCTGCAGAGCCTGATGAGCTGCTGCACAGGTGTTTAAACCACTGAATCAAGTCTGTTGGGGCAGAAAAACCACAAAACCTGCTGGATACAGGCGCTCCAGGACCAGGATTGGGCACCCCTGTAATGTCCATTTTAAGTTATTTAATTTGATTTCACACAATAGTTCATCAGGGTTAGGGTTAAGCACGCTGCAGCGCTGGGATTGATGCAGAAGCTGATTTATCTGCACCAGAGCAGGAGTCCTGCAGGTGTGACATCACCGCGAGATGATTGGATGATTTGTTCCGGGCCAAAAGCAAGGTCGGCCATTAAGGCAGTTCCAGATTTTAGGTCAAATTTCTGTGAAGCGTTTTAAATTATGTTCCGAGGAAATCTTTGCCATGTTCTGTGTCCCTTTGTTCCCCAGCCCCTCCTGTTCCCACTCCAGGCTCTCCTCTTGCATCCTCCTAGTCACTCCCTGGTTTTCCTAGTTGTCTTTAGATGAGTTCTCCTCACCCATCTGGTTATTAGTGGTTTATTTTTGCCCTCTGTCTTTTAGGGTTAGTTAGATCCATGTTTTATAGGTTAATGTTTATCTGCCCTCCTGTCAAGCTCTTTCCCTTCCCATTTAGCTAATTGGTTCCACCAGTTTCTCCTCAGCTCACACTTCGATAGTTCGATTCTGGATGTGAACATAGATTATTTAGTTTATTTTTTACATTAATGGTGTATTTTTTACAGTAAGATGCCCAAATTTTTATTTGAGACTCGCCAAACGGCATTGAATTCACAGATAAAAAGATGTGGGTTCAACTTTCATTTTGGAACAATTTTTCAAGCAAGGGAAGGGAATGATCTGAGCATGCAGGAGGACTGACCCATCATAAACCTTTGTCGGCTGTGCTGAAGAGAAAGGTACAGAACCACATTATTTAATTAATCAGCTGCACGTTCTCCTGTCCTCTGTCCTCACACACACACACACACACACACACACACACACACACACACACACACACACACACACACACACAAGGGACTGTCTCAGCTGTTATTTTCGTTAAGAAGTGTGCACGTACAGCATGCACGCCTCGTGCACGAGCCTACTATTGAAGCTGCTGTTACGCTTTTGGCCTGAGGGGGCGATCACGAGCATAAAAATTCAAAAGTCCGAAAAGTCCCTTTGAAGGTCTGCTGTTTTTTTAGTTAAATTTTATGTACTTTTCCACTTTTCGTTTGCTTGTTTGTGCCTTTATATTCTTGTCATGTTTTAAACAACTTAGTACTTGCAAATTTTACTAGATTAATATAGGTGGAGGCTTTAAATAAGCTGAATTTGGCTTTTTTTGCCCCCTCCTGTGCTGTTTTTTTTTAATATATTTGTTATTCTCAAGGTTTTGATGTACATTTTATTGTGCAAAGAAATAAATTACAAATTACAACTAGTCATGATATTAATTCACACAAAGTGTCAGAACTTTGTTCATTCGTGTGCTAATGACTGAATTATATCATGATGCACATGGGTTAGGGTTATGTGGGCTGACCTGGTCTACAACCACAGCAGGAAGCAGCTCGGACTCAGATTCAGCCACAGGACAGACGTTCATCTCATCTCGAAGCCTTCAACGTTGTCAGAGAGAGGAGACAGGAGAATCTGGAGGAGTTCCAACACTGCTCAGCTCAAAAGTATTTATAGGAAACACCTTTTCAGAAGGGAATCCCTCAAACAAAACTGATTGTGTTCGTGAAAATGAGGTTAAAAAGGGAAGATGGCTGAAGGAATGAACGAGCAGGAGGGCTGCACCATATGTACGGCTGTGTTTACTCCACCTGCTCTGGCTGGGAGCAGCATATGTGGCTCTGACCAAACACAGGAGAGAGGAACCGCTGCTGGGAACAAATATGGACACGATGGATGGGATGTGGACCAGAATGTGTGGATTAAAGGCGGATAAACGTGGGACCTGCTTTAGCTTTCTGGACAAAACACGCAGGATGTGAGGAACATTGAGCTTAGAGCAGATTATGGGGATCATCACATAGAAATGGTGCACAAAGCACTGCCGGGCCGGCCGTTCGCCAGGCTTCAGGCTGCACCTGACCAGTTCTGACGCCGCTCTGCGGCACAACCCACTTCTCCTAAAGCGGCCGGAGTTTTGCGATTTGGGAGTTTGAGCAGAGCGGGTCAAACAGCAAACACACAGGAAGTGTGATGGTGGATCTACAACAGAACCTCAACCTACAGGACGGAGGAGAATATAACGGTTTTGACTCATCAGTCAAAGGGAAGTGGTGAGAGAACAGGTTTAGATAGAGAGGCAAACTTTTGCTGCTGATTTACATTTCTGTCGTATGATTAAAGTATTTGTAGAAGTCGTCTCGACTGCAGCACAGAGCTGAAATGCCGCTCGTGTTTCATCCAACAGAGAAACTTCTGTCACCAGAGGAATGCTGCGGAAGTCCTCCTTCGTTACAAACACTCCAGACGAGGGTTATTAGATCATTCTGACACAGGTCAAACATGGCAGAGCTATGAGTTAAGGTCATGTCTCAAAGACAGAACAGATACAACTTCTATTGTTTGGTAATGAGTCTGGACCAGGAGGGAGGCTGATGCTCTCACCATGGCAGGAGAACCAGTGGGAGTGAGGATGGGCCTTAGCCAGAAGATTGTGTTCAACACAGAGCGACCATCCAACAGGATGGACAGTTATAACAATTTCATGGGACTATTTTTGGGATCCTTCTGTCTGTGGAGGCAGGAAACCCTTCAAATGAACTGCTGGATGGATGGATGGATGGATGGATGGATGGATGGATGGACTCTGAAATGACAAATAACTTGTGATTCTTTCTCTAAATTTTTCCAGCAGTTCAGCTGAGACTCTGATGTCCCACACGTCCCGTTTCCACCCCTCCTCACGTCCCCAGTTAGAGACACAGCTAAAGTGACCCATAATCCTCTCTGATTTTCTCCTTCTGACAGATTCCTTCAGAAACGTCACGATTCTTCTGCTTTGAACTCAACACTCTGGGTGTAAGAACTTTTGATGTGACTTGGTCTTTGATCTTTGCTTATATTGCAGACATTTCTGTATGTAAAGTCAAATATAAGCTTTTTATGTTTGCTTTGAACAGTATTAAAGACTTACACTGACCTCATTTCCCCTTCACCTTGTAAATATGAAATAATGTAATGTAATGTAATATAATATAATATAATATATTATAATATAATGTAATGTAATATAATATAATAATATAATGTAATATAATATAGTATAATATAATTTAATGTAATATAATATATTATAATATAATATAATGTAATGTAATATAATATAATAATATAATGTAATATAATATAGTATAATATAATTTAATGTAATATAATATAATATAATATAATATTATGTAAAATAATATGATATATTATAATATAATATGTTATGTAATATAATATAATGTAATATAATATAATATAATATATTGTAATATAATATATTATAATATAATATAATGTTATGTAATATAATATAATGTAATATAATATATTATAATGTAATGTAATGTAATATAATAAAATATATTATGTAAAATAATATAATATAATACATTATTATATAATATAATATAAAGTTCAGTATGATATATATATATATATATATATATATATATATATATATATATATATATATATATATATATAAAAGAAATGTATGCAATATAAGCAAAGATCAAAGGCCATAATAATATAGTATAATATAATATAATATAATAAATATAATATAATTTATAATAAATATAATATAATTTAATATCATATAGTATAATATAACAAATATAACATAATAAAATATAATGTCATGTAATGTAATGTAATATAATAATATATTATAATATAATATAATGTAATGTAATATCATATAATACAATATAAAGTAAAATAATATAATTTAATATAATATTATGTAATGTAATATAATACAATACAATACAATACAATATAATATAATATAATATAATATAGATCCCATTTCTCTCAACTGGGTCTGTTAGATGGAGCGTACCACCTGGATAATGACAACAAATTAGCAAGTTTGTGAGATGTTCTTCCTCCCAAAATCACATTTTCTTTCTGCTGCTTACAGGTTAGAAAATAATCCAGATGCTATTTTTACAACTTTGCTATGAGTTGCAGAATTTGTGCACCTGAGACAAATATTACCGATGTTGGGATGAAATCTCCAGCGGGGTAATATCTGCGTCTGCATGCATGCAGGTTGAATGAAAACAGCAGTGCTGCAGATAAAACACACTCCCCGTGGAAAGGTCATGCTTCCCAAACAGCCTGCAGCACTCCACAACACCAAATCTGTTCAGGAACGTTCCTGGAAACACGATAACGAGCGTAAGGCCGTGACCCTGTGTTCAAACTCCACACAATCAGATCTGATCAAATATGAAAATTGGGTTTATTGTTTGTGATAAATATTCATGAGAATCTGTGGTTTTCAGCATGAGCATCAGAGGACCAAAGTCACTAAATGTCAGGCTGAACTGTCACCTCGCACTAGCCAAATATCACAGCCATTTGTCAGAATTCAGTGGCAGAAGAAATGTCAAATTTTAGTTTTTGTGTCTGTGATGGCCCTCGTCCCCTCGGTCCTCCTCGTCATCCTTATCTGAGCCTGCTGTCCCCACTGCCGAGTTTTCAGCACCTGGGACAGTTCCCAGAGCAGCTCACTCTCCCTGGCAGTCCAGGACCTTGGAGAGAGGCACGCAAAAAGGCAGCAGCTGATCTGAATCAGCCATCAAGCAGCCCACAGGACTTAAAAGAGGAGCACAGCAGACAGTCGAGGAGGTCCAGAACTAGTCTGCGATCCTCCTGCGCCGGTGTACTAGTTTATTCTAGTTTGTGCTGCTAAGCCGTAGTCTTTGCCCATTTTGGACTTGTTAGAAGTTTTATCTTTGACGTTAACCGTCACTCCCGCCTGACTTGGTCTTTTCACAGAGCTAGACTCTGTTTTTGATTTCATTTCCCCCCGAGGACTTTAAAGCTGGGGATCATTCGGATTTAGGTGTTTTCATTAGAATAGCTGTGGACATTTAGTTAGTTTATCTTTGATTTAGAGAAGGATTCTTTAGTTATCTTTAGCCTTTAAGAGGACTCCCCTTGTTAATAAACCCTTTTAACTTTTACGCTCCTCGCCTCGTTATTTGCACCGTCACACCGGTCAACCTATTTTCACTGTGTTTGTCCCCTCATCCTCCTAGACGGCCAGGAGGGGACGTAACAGTGTCAGAAACGCTGGAATGTGAGAAATTATCTTCTCTGTTTAGTTTTCAGAGCCTTGGGGCTTTTTGTTTTGATAGCTCAATGTCCTCAAATCATAAAAGATGGGTGGGAAACTAAAATATATTCCAATAAATGCTTGCATTAACAGAACAAACTAGACATGATGGGGAGAAATTTACGCACGGAAAAAAAAACCTGTTGAATTTAATCATTCAGTAAAGATAAAGCAGCAGTGCAGAGACTGGACCTATTTAAGGTAACACAAATCAGTTGTGCTGTTTGGCTTGACAACAGGGCTGCCTCTGCTGCTTGGTCTCCACGGCAACCACGGGGATGCGGTCACCACGGTAACCATCACCACAGAAAAGGAGAGAAACAGAACGTTCTGTGCTTAAGTCATGGCCCGCGCCGCCTGTCCTGTCTCACCTCCAGACAGGCCGAGACTGGAAAGCTAAGTGGTTTCACGTTATCGGGGCAAACACGATGTTAATTTCACGCAGCAAAGTTCAACTTTAGTGAGCAAGCGGAGCGCAAAATTGATTCATGTCGTTTGAAAGATGCAAAACAAAAATCACGGCGTGGAAATAACCTCTGATATCAGAAAGCGTTTGTGCCTGGTTTCATTGTTGTTGTTGTTGTGTATTCGACAATGAGCAGACATGCTTTAGCTCACACACACACACACACACACACACACACACACACACACACACACACACACACACGCTACAGAAACATAGTCTCACTGGTGTTTCCGTTTAAACAGCTTGTGATAAGTGGACATTATTTTTAAAGGGAGGGTAAAACAGCACGCCACAGCCAACACCGTCAGGATAAATAATAAATGGAGCCATGAAATATTTATGGATCTTTCAAAATAAAAGCATAAAGGAAGCAAGTGCAAACCCTAGGGGCACCCCAGAGCCACGAGGGGGGCAAAGATGGACAGTCTGCTTCAGTTCAGATTTAATCTCTGATGGACATTCCAGCAGAGCGGACATTTATTCATTTATTTATTTATTTATTTTTATTCCCTGTGTCCTGTCTGGCTGTGAAGCAAAAAGAATTGATGTCTGAATGCTGGTGACAAGCCTTACAGATTTACTCTCAGGTGGAGCGTCAAAGCGTCTGCTTTTCATGTCACGCCTGATACTTAAAACTTTATTGTTTTTGAATGCTTTGTAATTCCGACCGGACACGGAGTCAGAGGTGAAAGAGGAAGGAAAAGACAAAAGGTGGGGAGGAGTGGGGGGGGGGGTCCACAAAAATAAACAATAATGAACAAGAGTTTGCTTCTAGACCTGCAGAAAGTGAGAAGAAAAAAACAAAACAAAAAACAAACTAAAGAAAAAGGGACACAACAACAATACAACAAGATCAAGCTATCTTTGCGTCAACTTCTTGAAGAAATATAAAATCAACAACGTTTAACTGAACAATCACACCATAATAAATCACAGTGTATTTAGTGGCAACAACAGCATTAAGACATGTGTTGAACGTGCCCAAGTCCATACTTATGAGAGCACCATGTGAGCACCTGTGTGTGTACACGCGCTTGTTTATGTAAGGTTTCTCTATAGGAGCGTCCAATAGAGAGTGTGAGGGGCGGAGCTCCAAGTCCCAGAGATCCAGGAGCTGCCCCAGAGCACAGGAACTCCAGGGAGACTGCGACCAGAAAAGCCCCCGCCCCCCTCGAGAGGTAGAGAGGATCGCCCCGGGGGGTCACAACCAGCAGCCGGCAGAGTCCCGGGAGATATCGGCGGCAAGCCCACAGGCCCGCCCGCAGCCTCCAACCTCCTAGCCGGCCGAGCCCGGGACCCAGCGACCCGGGACCCAGGGGCGACCACCCCCGCCGGGGACCCAGCAGAGCCCAGGGACCCAGACCCCACCAGGCAGCCACCGGGATTGGTCAGGCAGACGCCAAAAATCTTAAACTCCCTGACCCGAAAGCCACGACCCAGGCAGACCAAGGCACCGTGCTCCACACCAGGTGTGGCAGGGAGAGGGGAGACGAAGATCTATATCATCACAAGAAGTCCCAGGAGAAGGGAGGAGTCAAAGGTCCCACCTGACATATACAGTCATACACAAACAGTCACACACTCCCTCCCTCATGCTCCCCATACACACCCCATTCACTCTGGTCCCGGTACTGCTGCACATGGGGAGCGGACATTTATTGAGACGGGTTGGTGAAATAATGAGTTCTGACTGAAAGTGAAACCAATAAAACAAGCTGTGGATTATATTTAGACCCAGAGCAGTAGGACCTTCTGTTTGATGTGGATGCCAGAGAGCTGAGCTCCAACCACCGCCCTCCATGCAGCGAACATCAAACCGGCGCACGCTCGGCTCGGCTGCGTGTGAAGAATGCATCTGAGCTGCGGCATTTATTCAATCCTGACCTTTGAAGACACAACTGCAAAGAAGAAAACTGCAAATGAATGAAATAACTGTGTAATCTCTTAGTTGGGATATATGTGCCCGTGCTGTGAAAGAATCCTGCTAATTTAAATGACACAAGAACCCAAATGCGGCATCTAGATGAAGGAAAAAAGCGTTCCGGTTTCTGAGTGATAGACATCCAATCACGGCTCGTGGCAGGTTACTGTTACACATCAGTCAAGATGTTGGCAGCGGAGCCGTTTTAATGTTGCTTCGTAGGCGACTGGAGAACGCCAGGTGACTAACAGGAAGAGATGCAGTTCAGGGCTGTCTGCTCGGACATCTTTTATTAAGCGACGGTTCCAGAAGCCTGGATGGCTGCCTTCGTGCTTCTCATCAGGCGTGGGCCTGAAACATTTATGCTGCTACGCATAAACACAACAATAAACACAGAATGTAACTCACACCCTGGATCAGTCCACAGTGGACCCAGAAATCAAGTCAATCAAATCAAAGATACTTTATTAATCCCAGAGGGAAATTACCCTCCACCAGGAGGGCAGCTTTGCTCTGCCAAAAAAACACCTCAGACAGATATGCAACAGACTTCAGACAACACAAGTGTCCACTAGGTGGGGTGGTGGGTTGGGACTATCCCCACTTCAGTTCCTGCAGCCATGACGAAGCAGCGAGTGTTACCTCAGTGTGGATAGGGGGAGGAGCATTGAGTTGGAGCACCACCTCACCCCTGCCACGTGGACCTCAAGGGATAAACCATCAACCCTGCTCAATGGTCAACTTTCATCACGGGGTCACACCCATGAAGACAGTGGGAGGGTTTAAAGGCTTTTTGCACCAGAAAGTGATGTAAAAACAGCAACGTTACAAATTAGCTCCAAAGTACAAGCTTTGATTTTCCTGGTTTTTCACACAAGTAACAAAGTGATTTGGACTTGGTGCAAAAAACAAAAACGTTCATCACATAAAACATCAGCAGAAACGGTGACTTTTCAATCTGAGTTCAATCCATGATGTATTCGTCATCGCCATGGTAACCTGAACTCACAGCTGATTATGAAGTTTCTACTCGCTTTTCTGTAAAGAGCAGCTCGTGCTTGTGTCGTGTTGCTAATCCCCCTGAAGAAGAGGAGCACAAACGCTCAGAGTCGAGAGCAGGAGGCTTGGCTCAACTCCACCACGCTTTCACTTCTATTATTCCATAATTATTTCACTATGTGAGGCACATCCATTTTGAATTTCACCTTCTCAAGCGGCCGCTAAAAGGCTCTCGTCTTTACAGCACAGCACAGTGGAACAACCCTTTATTTCTCTTCATAATAAAAAAAAACATCCCTCCTGATTCGGCGGAGAGCGGCAGCAGCGGACGTCGTTTAATCGATCATCAAATCCCGTGAGTTACTCTGTGCTCCAAACTCCGGTTTCTGCACAGTGTGACGGCCCTCGTCCTCTCGGTCCTCCTCGTCGTCTTTATCTGTCCCCGCTGCCGAGTTTTCAGCACCTGGGACAGTTCCCAGAGCAGCTCACTCTCCCTCAGTGGCAGTCCAGGACCTTGGAGAGAGGCACGCCAGAAACGGCAGCAGCTGATCCGAATCAGCCACCAAGCAGCCCGCAGGACTTTAAAAGAGGAGCACAGCAGACAGTCGAGGGGATCCAGAGCTAGTCTGTGATTCTCCTGAGCTCGGTTACCGTTCATTGCTGTGGTTTACGCTTGTTTAGGGTATTCTTATAGGAAGTAGGTTTAGTTCCTCTTCTGCAGGTTAGCTGACAGAGTGTCAGTTTTCATTTCGGTGTTTTTGTCCCCGTTGGACTTTGAGCCGGGGATTTTTCTGTTAGGTGGTTTTTATTTAGTTCGGCTAAAATCCGTTTTTCGTAAGCAGTTACCCGCGTACATTTTCAGTTTCCACCTTTTCATCACCGTTCCCTGTTGTAAACCTTATTTAGCCTTTAGAAACGGACACCCTTTGTTAATAAACCGTTTTGTTTTTACTCACCACCTCGTTATTTATCCTCTCACACACACCTCCACCTATTTTTCTGTGTTAGTCCCCTCATCCTCCTGGACGTTCAGGAGGGGACGTAACACACAGACATCGTCATTTGAGGGCTAAAAGCTTCATTAATGCTTGATGTCTGTTTTTCTTTTTCTGCCCCTTAAGCGAGTTCAAGTTGAGTGACAGAAGAACAAACAGGCCAAGAAAATGCTAAAAACTCTGATTAAAAATAAATAAATAAACAAATATGCAAATATAGCTTTTATTTACTGGCTACAGACTCTTTAACCACGATCGTGTTCGGAGCTTTCATTGTTTGCAAACAAAAACTTCATAGAAATGAATTTTATTGTCACATCTGGTGGTAATCAGTTACTGGGAGGATTATGGTTGCGTATTAAAAAAAGTATTAAATTAACTTTGCCGATAACATCATGCAGAGAAACTTTCCTGAACGTAAACACTTCTGCACACATAATGCGTCTTTCACACTAGGTCGTATCAGAAAAGGGGGATTTCGCAACATTTTCATGCAGTAATTCATGCAAATTAGTAAAAGTAAAAAAAAAATGCAAATAATTCTGATAAAATTGTGATTAAATAAAAATGATAAAAGTGTGTATTTTAACCGTACCGCCCAGCCCTGAACTGCTGAATAAAATTAAATAGTCTGGGTTTCTAACCTGTCTGCTCTGTTCTAAGCTAACAGCGATATTCTGCACTTTAAATAATTATGGATTATAGTTTTGCTAAGCTGAGTGCCTCGTTGCCCATTTTAAACAAGATGCATCTAGAGAAATTACCCTCTGCACACACAGACATCAGCAGTGTGTGTGTGTGTGTGTGTGTGTGTGTGTGTGTGTGTGTGTGTGTGTGTGTGTGTGTGTGTGTGTGTGTGTGTGGCACTATGAAGTCGAAAGCCTCTGGCTCATGTGGAGCGACACACATGGGACATAATCTGTGACATCATCTGCCTGTGTCCATTTACCTTGACATGCACAGACACACTCAGATCCACACACACACACACACAGAGAGAGAGAGAGAGAGAGAGAGAGAGAGAGAGAGAGAGAGAAAAGACAGAGAGAGAGAGGGGGGGGGGGGAAGAGAGACAGAGAGAGAGAGAAAAAAGAGAGAGAGAGAGAGAGAGAGAGAGAGAGAGAGACAGAGAGAGAGAGAGAGAGGAAAAGAGAGAGAGAGAGAGAAAAGAGAGAGAGAGTGAGAGAGAGGAAAAGAGAGAGAGAGAGAGAGAGAGAGAGAGAGAGAGAAAGAGAGAGAGAGAGAGAGAGAGAGAGAGAGAAAGAGAGAGAGAGAGAGAGAGAGAGAGAGAGAAAGAGAGAGAGAGAGAGAGAGAGAGAGAGAGAAAGAGTGAGAGAGAGACAGAGAGAAAAGAGAGAGAGAGAGAGAGAGAGAGAGAGAGAGAGAGAGAGAAAGAGTGAGAGAGAGACAGAGAGAAAAGAGAGAGAGAGAGAGAGAGAGAGAGAGAGAGAGAGAGAGAGACAGAGAGAGAGAGAGAGGAAAAGAGAGAGAGAGAGAGAGAAAAAAGAGAGAGAGAGAGAGTGAGAGAGAGGAAAAGAGAGAGAGAGAGAGAGAGAGAGAGAGAGAGAGAAAGAGAGAGAGTGGAAAAGAGAGAGAGAGAGAAAAAGAGAGAGAGAGAGAGAGAGAGAGAGAGAGAGAGAGAAAGAGTGAGAGAGAGACAGAGAGAAAAGAGAGAGAGAGAGAGAGAGAGAGAGAGTGAGAGAGAGAAGAGAGAGAGAGAGAGAGAGAGAGAGAGAGAGAGAGAGAGAGAGAGAGAGAGAGAGAGAGAGAGAGAGATGTTGAACACTGCGAGGTAGACCAGTCCGGACAAACAGACGGATATTCGAAGTAAAAATTGGAGCACAGGAACAAAACCCTAGCGCACACGCCAGCTCGGATCCCATCTCTCGCTTCATTTCCCACAAACAACCTGCTGCTGCCGAGGCCTGGCCGGCGTGACAGCACCTCTGTGATGAGAGGTGACGACGGATCTCTGTGGAAGTGCTCATATGAGTGTGTGTGTGGGAGTGTGAGGTACAAGGCTGACGGACGGATGGATGCTGTGTTTCTTCTTTGTTTCTTTGGTGTTTTAAAGATTTCTCTTTTTAGTTCACATCTCTTCTCTGTGGCAGAAGAACGCTCCGAAAGGTGCTCGTGTTTAAAAAGAAATACCAAATCACCGATCTCAGAAGAACAGAAGATCCGAGTGTGGGAGGAGGAAACTGTATTTTCTGTTGCTGAAGCTATGGCCAGGACAAAGATTTAGTCTATTTTAAAACAAACAGGAAGCCCGTTAAAATGCCAGGAAAGATATGAGACACACGCTTGGATCAGGCCAACGATTTTGCAGCAGAGCCGTGAATCTCGTGAAGCCAATTTAGTGGTGAACACCAATAAATCAGCCAGACAATATTACACTGCAGACCAAATTTATCACGACCCCAGCAGGCGGAGACTTGCATTTTAACAACGGGTTTAAGCAAAAGCAACTTTAAAGTGTGAACATGACTTTTTTAAAGGAACCGTATCCAGTGAACAGAATTTCTGTACAGAAGGTGTGAAAGAGATTTAAAGGGACTTTACGGAGTTTTGAATGTTTATGCTCGTGATCGCCCCCTCAGGCCAAAAGCGTAACGGCAGCTTCAATAGTAGGCTCGTGCACGAGGCGCGCATGCTGTACGTGCACACTCCTTAACGAAAATAGCAGCTGAGACAGTCCCGTGTGTGTGTGTGTGTGTGTGTGTGTGTGTGTGTGTGTGTGTGTGTGTGTGTGTGTGTGTGTGTGTGTCCCGGAGGACAGGAGAACATGCAGCTAATTAATTAAATAATTTGGTTCTGTACCTTTCTCTTCAGCACAGCCGACAAAGGTTTATGATGGGTCAGTCCTCCTGCATGCTCAGATCATTCCCTTCCCTTGCTTGAAAAATTGTTCCAAAATGAAAGTTGAACCCACATCTTTTTTATCTGTGAATTCAATGCCGTTCGGCGAGTCTCAAATAAAAATTTGGGCATCTTACTGTAAAAAATATACCATTAATGTAAAAAAGAAACTTTAAATAAACTATGTTCACATCCAGAATCAAACCCAGGTCATCTGCACGAGAGTCCGACATCATACAAGGTGAGCTAAAGCACCAGTGACGTCTTTTGTCTCCGTAACATTTATATCCTTGATGACAGCTGAAACAACGTTCAAAGAACGGTTCGGAGTGAAAATGGCTATTTTGTTGCTAATTAGCAGGAAATATCTAGAAGAAAGTTCTACAGAAAGTAGTAGCTAAGGGTCCTCAGAAATGTAGCTAGCTTTGTCACTAGGCGTTAGGAACAGCGACAAAGTGGCACTGCCTCTCTCTCTGCTGCTAAAGCTACGGATAGCAAACGCTACGGGCGATGCCTGAGCGTGAACGCGCATGAAGCAGCCTGCTCGACCCGAGCATCTCTCTTTTTCTGTGATTTTACAGAAAAACAGGCAATCTCAGTAAAAATGCCAGGGCTCATTCTACAGGACCAGGGCATTGCAGGAGAACGTATGAAGAAGACATTTATTATTTCTATACATGTTCTGGCTGTCAAACTTCCATAACGCCCCTTTAAACCTGAAAAGTTCAGTATCATCAAAAGGACCCGGACTAAAGTGGCATCACAGTGGATCATGGCAAAACAATGTCAGAAAATATGAAAATTGTCACTATGAATCAAATTTTACTGATATAGGTGCAAGCTGCACATGTCAATTGACCTAAAGAAGCGCCACCCCCCCCCCCCACCCCCCCGTCCTACATGCTTTCAAACACCAGTGTTTCTCTGCTGCCACACACCTGGCTTAAATTAACCACTGATTAACAGGCTTCTGCAGCGCTTGATGTCCTCCTGAGGAGGCTGTTCAAACGTGTAAACCAGGTGGGCTTGAAGCACAGACATTGAAAACGTAGTATAGAAACCCTGACCTAAAGTAACGAGCAGAGAGCCTTTATCCTCGTTTACGTTATGAAACCAAACTCGTTCCAGCAGGTGGTGGAATGCCAGTGAGCTTACAGCCACACAGACACTAAACAAACGCTGGCGGTGGTGAAGCAGACGCCGGTGAAACAGGATGTGCACAATGGTCGAAGGAGTGGACAACAATGCTGATTTGGTACACCCTGTACTGTTTGATGGTGTTACCTTGTGGCGATGATATTTTCGGATGACCGCTTCAGCAGTCTCGTCACTTCTGGAAGTTACCAGCTCGACTGAGCCCTTTGCACCCAGTTCGATTCAGTAAGACTAGCGCGCTAACATGAATTAGAAACGATGTCGGTCTGCTAGATGAAGTGGTGTCAAAAATGAGGATGTTTTGTTTTTGTTTTTGTTAATAATAATAATCATCATCATCATCATCATCATCATCAAACTTATATAGTGCTTTTATTAGGACCCTAAAAGACGCTTGCGTGAACTCTTACATTCACACTCTGCCAGTGATGGTAAGCTACCATGTAGCCACAGCCGCCATGGAGCGGTCTGACAGAATTTAAGCATAAAGGAAGCGGCCCCTCTGACCACCACTAACACAGGTAAGTTGGGTGAAGTGTCTTGCCCAAAGACACAACAGCAGAATACCTCTGATGGGAGCTGGAATCGAACCCATGACCCTCCGATCATGAGGCAGCCCGCTCTACCACCTGAGCTACTGCTGCCCACGATGTGTATTCATTTGTATAGTGGGGGTGGGTATCTTCACCTGTCGCCTGTTGAGCGGAGACTGATGGCAGGAAGGATGATGGCGGGCTGAGCTTGGGTGAAAGAATTTCGTTGACCGTTTACCTGAATACTGCATTATTATAAATAATTAAATAAAAAAAATACACAATCCTGCTGCTTTAAGACCAATTTTACTATGAAATCTGACTTCTAGTTCATAAAAGTAAACATCTTCAAACTGTCGGTGAAAAAAATACAGGAAAAACAACACGAGTCTCCACTCTGGTGGTTAAACATCCCAGAAATATCTCCCAGTGGCTTCAAGTTCTCGACATCCAACCTGTTTTATTATTAGGTTTCAACTGAAAACCCACTGAAGGTGGAATGGAGAGGCGGCGTCTGCTCGATGAAGTGGTGTCTGTCTCTGCAGCCGAGATGTGTCGCTGGGGGGAAATACAATCCCCTTTTATTGGATCAGGGCTTTAATATGAAAGTCTCACTATAAGAAAACCCAGTCCCAGCAGACAGTTCCAGTTTTGTCTCCAAATCATACAAAAAAAATTAAAAAATATGAAACACAACTTTAAATATTTATTGAAAATGCAAGACTTCTGTCAACTGAGGTGACAAAAACTGCAGAATATAAATACGATTATTAGAACAAAAAGATGAAGGTAAAATAAGAACTAGGTGAAACAAAACCTAAAATGTGTCAAAAAGCATTAAAATATTTATTAGTTGCTTCAATTTTAATCAACAAACCCAAACATTCAGGATCCAATAATTACACATGTCAGTATTTGTGAAAAATGCTTATAAAAGGATTGATGTCAAACACATAATTAAACCTATAGGTGGGTATTTCACACACGTGTGATCCCTGTGCTTCACTGACTGCATTATAAAAACATTAAACCTGCATTTTTCAGGTTTCGTCGCTGTTACAGCAGCTCGTGTGCATTTGTGATCCCACATCCGTCCCACCAGCTTGTGTGTTTTCACCTGAATGCAGACAAACTCCCAAAGACAGCGGAACTCATTTCCTTTCAGGACAAACACGTCGGCAAAATCCGGCAAACTGACAGGAAGTTCATTCCCCTAAAAAACACTCTCAAAGTTATAAAACACCCATCCATTATTAAAAAACGTCACCCAGAAAACAACACACACACACACACACACTTCATAAATTATGAATGTACCAGAACTCTGTGTGTGTGTGTGTGTGTGTGTGTGTGTGTGTGTGTGTGTGTGTGTGTGTGTGTGTGTGTGTGTGTGTGTGTGTGTGTGTGTGTTTGTGCACGTGTGTGTGCGTGTTTGTGCGTGTGTGCGTGTGCGTGTGCGTGTTTGTGCGTGTGTGCGTGTGCGTGTGTGTGTGTGCGCGCGCGCGCGCGTGCGTGCGTGCGTGCGTGCGTGCGTGCGTGCGTGCGTGCGTGCGTGTGTGTGTGTGTGTGTGTGTGTGTGTGTGTGTTCTGTAACACATCAAATGTGAGCACTGAGATTTCACTACAGATCTGATTAAGTGAACTCGTCCTCAGATTTAACTGAACTCCGCTGAAGAAACGATGATGGGAGTCTGGTGTTATTAAATAGCGCTCCACTATTTAGTCACCACCCGTTATGTAACCGTCTGGAAGCACAAACAACCACAGGGCAGAGCTTCACATCTTCACCAGGAAACACAGCAAAAGATTTCAGTCGTGAGCATGAAGATCTGGCTCCTTTGCCGCCGATGGCTGGTTCCTGGTGTCTAATCCAGGTTGTTGAGTCCTCACAGCTAGCCTGGGTCTAGAGCAGCTCGTCTGATGATGCACAGGTCTGAATATTTCATGTAGTGTTTTTTCTTCATGGAGTTGGCTGAAAAGGACCAAACCGTGCACACAGGTAGACTTTCATTCACCTCCCGGGATAGAACTCGACAGTTCCTTGAACGCATCGCTGTGACTCGTCCTCTACACAGACTAATGAGGAAAATGGCTTCCTCGGATTGCTCCTGATTGTGGGACA
The DNA here is from genome assembly GCF_043380555.1 of Nothobranchius furzeri. NCBI lineage: Eukaryota > Metazoa > Chordata > Actinopteri > Cyprinodontiformes > Nothobranchiidae > Nothobranchius > Nothobranchius furzeri. The sequence goes on from NC_091744.1 coordinate 84,539,185, forward strand.
TTTAAATGGAGCGATAAGTGAAGCTGCAGGGGGACGAATGCCTCACGTGCTCGTCGAGATCTGCAGCTGCCGCTTAAGATGGTTTAAGAACATCGTTGTGAACTTGTGGTCCAAACAGTCTGAAGGACGTTTTAAACGCATCGAGGAAGCAGAACAATCAGTTTAAATGTAAGACTACTTCACACATTTTCTTATTTCCAGCACAGAAAATTGCAGACATCACCATGGAAACAGGAGAGTATTCTTCACGTCTGTGTGGTAAAATGTCAAATATTTCACCTAAACCAGTCACAACCCTTCCTTACATCAAAGGCATAACAGAAAAAATCATAGCATCAATGAAAAAACAACAAAACCGCACACAACAGCTCGAAACAGACTAGTACCCACAAAAGACAAGATGTCAGCAGGACGTAAGTGTGGAGTCATCTACGAAATCCCATGCAAACTGCAGTAAAACATACATAGGAGGAACCGGACGTCAACTCAACACACGAACAACAGAACACAGAAAAGAGAGCGAGAAGGAAACAAGCAGAAATACTCCTCAGGTTTAGTTTCAGTTAGGGCTGCACAATAAATCGTAAATACCGTAAATCCTCTAATATTAGCCTGTATTTAATTAACTGCCGGGTATCATATTTTGGCCGGTGTCTGTGCTTTCAGAAGAGGAACTGGCAAAAAAACTACATGGAAAATATGTGAAAACGTTTGTTTTAAACCCAAATTGAACAAGTTTACCTAGATCTTAAAAAGCAGCTCAGATGATGAAACTGCAACTATGATTCTGATAACAAGCTAACACATTGAACTAGCTCCTCTAAGATAAGCGGCTAGCTGAGCTTCTGACTGACAGTTTATGTGCAGCAGCAAATCAACTATCCTGATTAACAAGGTTATAAAAGCTCATAAATGAAAAATCACTTTGATGTGTGGAGAACTTTTCCAGGCCCTCTTTAGCAGCTCAGGGTGGGACTGGGAGGAGAGTGCTGTAGCCTTTTAGCTGGAAGCTAACCGGAGCCTGGGGCTAACATCACCACCCGGTGGAACACTAGCGACATGAAGGTGGGTTGGTTCACCGGCATGGGTCGGAGTCAGCCCGGTAAAAATGATCAACGACACCGAGCGGACTCACGTTCACGTTTGAAAGCAGCGCTGATTCCAGAAACCTCAGCACAAAGTGCGTTCGTTGCTCTGAGCAGTGTTGCCAACTGCTTTTGACTGGTGCTCGCTGCAGAACCACAAAGGCGGAGCTGCACCAGAAGGCGGAGCTGCACCAGAATCAGCCCCGCCCATTCCAGAATCAGCCCCGCCCATTCCATCAGAGTCAGTCCAATTCCTTCCAGTTGTCAGACTTGATAGCATTCTGGAACCAAAGAGGGTGTTATAGCTAAAAAAAAATGCAAGATTGAGGACGGAGTTGAGAAGCTAATAGAACAGTTTTTGTAAAGGTTCCATATCATTAAAAATCTAACTTTTGGAACTTTTTACCATGCTATATTGTCATTTCCTCATAAGAAACACACCAAAGCCATTTTTGGCCTCATTCATGCATTTTCCTCCCATCTCAGCTTATATTTGGTCTCCTCCTCCGAAGCGGGTCTGGTCTTGGTTCTCAAATCTGGATATTCTGTGAATTTTCTGACAAATTATTTCTGAAATGACTTCTAGTGAGACACCGCCAATGAACCGTACATCCCATCACCAAGGACACACTGGGTAGCACAATCACATGTAACGCCACATTATTTTTGTTAGATGTGGTGGGGTAGTGGTTATGGAGTCAGGCTGACACGCAATTTTGCGCAGGTTTGCCTCCCAGCAGCGGAAGCATCAGGTAATTTACAACCTCTTTTCTTCATTTCTAGCTACACTTGCCAGTACTATGTTTACAACAATTTACTGGTATACCGTTTAACATATAATGATTAATGTGTTTTTTTATTTATTTATTCGTTTATTGAGCCAGTGTGAGTCCATTTGTGAGCAGAGTTTCAACTAAAATGCTGTTTAGGAACGACCAAATTCACAGAACTTTTAGAGACATAAATAAATTGCTGAAAATAAACATTACAACTAAAATATAAACAAATTAAAAGTTTCAGCTGGCTAAATAGGTTGCTGCCGACCCCACCGAGAATCGAACCAGCATCAGCTGAGGGGAACGCAAAATTTAATTCAGACGATGTTGTCACTGGACTACCAGAACCCATTCGATAGTCTTACATGCTACATGTACATCAGTTTTGTTAGAGCGGCTGTCGGTAGATATTCGCTAGAAGAAACCTTTTCATTTCGAGATATATTCAGGCTTTGTCATGTAGCAAGTTATATTTATCTTGTTTAATTGGAGCATAGAACATAGCATTAAGGACTGTAAACTAGTAACAGCCGTAATTCATGTGGGTCAGGTTAGTTTGCGATAAAGTTGAAAATCAAAAACGGAAGTCAGTGGGCGGGGCTGAGTTTGCGTGAATGGGCGGGGCTGACTCTGGTGCAGCTTCGCCTTTGTGGTTCTGCAGCGAGCACCCTCTCGAAGTTACCCCCAAAAGTCGCTAGATGTCGCCAGATGCCGTCACGTGCTAATTTACATATTGATGACGTCATCACGCCACATTGGCGTTCATTTTCCCCATAGCATCTAAAAGATTATATATATATATATAAAAGATGCTTATTTTGATAAGGAAGCTCTGACTGATATCGCATCCACACGTAGGTTCCAGACGTTACCTTTAGCTCCATCCATTCACAGTAAATAATAGTTAACCAATTTGCCATGTTTGAAATTGTTTGTAAAATAAATTCTTACTTTAGACATTTATATAGAATATTACATCTTCATGGTCATAACAGATAAAATATCAATTTGCCTCCGCTACACTCCAAACTTCTCGGAGTCGACGCTAAAAACAACAAAGGCTGAATCACTTCTGATTCTGCTCTCCACTCGGGTTCAGAAGTTAAAGATCTCGGCCAGAGGCAAAATTCCTTTGAAAGAAACGTGTAAAAAATTATTAAAACCTCAGATGAGAAAGGTTTTTGGATTTTCACGGCTGGAATTTTAAGAAAATCTGATGTTTGTGATTTTCTGAAACTATTTATGACAAAAATCCTTAACAACATGAAAAACTGAGCCCAGTTCATATTTATATAGATGGTAAAGTGTAGTTATACTGAATTTCTGCAATTTTAATGCCGAGTCTGGCTAAAACCTTTAAAACTAACCAACTGTTTAAAGGCTGAAGCCAAAAAAAAATGACAATTTCTGCCTCTTCTGTACAAAAATCATGATTTCCTTCAGCTGGATCAGACTTTTTATGTCTGAGAAGATTTTCTAAGCAGTTGATTTTCATCAAAAGCTCGAAGGATAAAAGTACATAAACAAGAAGACGAGATGGAAGCGTGAGTCCGGCTTTTCAATTCGCGTCTGGTGTCGCTCGCACCAAGACCTCCGGGGTAACGAGGACGGATCGTTTGCCGTGTGTGGACGAGTTCAACACCTCGTGAAAACCACTTGCTGATGGGGTCCGCTCGATTACCCCCCCCCCCCCCCCCCCCTTCCCGACCACCACGAACAGCTGAAACTGTCATGGCTGGTGCTGTTTGGTGAGACTTTCCTGGACGTGTCTCTTCTCAGCTCTAGTTGAGATTTTCTTGAACCTCTCCTCTCTAAAAGCTTGGTTTCCGTTTGCCAAAGCTTGACTTCTCCAACTCTGCAGAACTCTTGAGGATCCTGTTTCTTTTCATCTTTATTTTTTATTTGTTTTTGAAACTCTGCTTTAGCATCACTTTTGTTTCCATGATGTTGTTTATTGGTCGCATTCCTAAAGTTTTTACTAACGTCAAAACAGCTTTTAAAAAAATCTAAAACATTTTTTTTTTAATTTAAGAAGTCTGAACCGATTAAAGACACTTTGGACTCGGTTGTGGTTGGACCCGCTGTCAGCTCATCGAACCCTTCTTCTCTGAAATCGTTGTCACTTTTCCACTGAAACACACATCAGAATAGGCTAAATGCTGCTTTAAAGGTCAGCTCCACTGAGAAACCATTTTAATGATCCATTCTGATTATAACAGTTTTAATGCAGGCTGAAAAAGAAAATAGTCTCCTACACCTATCTCCTGCAGTAGCTTCAGACGACGAAACTCCAGAATTAGAAGATCCTGGCAGATCTACGTCACACTGTCACCAACATTCATGGACTCACCCATCTTGACTCACGACGGGGAGGCCGTTGTTGTTTTAGCGTCCAGGAAACCGCAGAGAACGTCTCAGCTAGTAGACGCTAACCATTAGCATTAGCATCTCCACCACACAGCGGAACTCCTCCAGGCTTGTGTTATTTGTGGAGATAAAACATCAACGTTCCTGAGCAAACAGAGTCAGTGGTAGAGTTGTGTTGCTGTTAGCCAATCAGAGACGAGATGTCCAGATATCCTCCTACTCCTACTCCTACTAGAGACCACTGCAAACACATTTAAAAACTGAGTAAAGTTGACCTTTAAACTGACTGAAACTGAAAGGAAAGGTCATTATCAGTGACTTTCAGCAACATTTCTGCTTTTTTCAGGCTTTCACAAAAGTCCAAATGTAGCTATGGCAACCAAAGAAATGACACAAAAAGATCTTTTTTAGGTTAAATCTGTGTAGGACCTGTAAAGAGCAGGGCTGTGGTTTTCTAGAGGATGAACAAAAGCCAAGAAGCATCTGTTTTTCTCTCATAGGTGATTTTACATAATGCAGAGGGTCATCAGTCAGCACAAGGTAATTAAAATGCTGCACCTTGACAGCTGGAGGCAAGAGTGATGCACACACACACACACACACACACACACACGTGTGTTTTATAGCTGAAATACCTGCGCCGCTACATCCAAAGTGAATGAAAACACCCAGAACTCACCCAGAAACCACGCTGCATGCACAAACAAACAAACGAGCTCTCAGCTGAGAAGTGTTCTCGTGTAGAAATGCTTTGTACATCAAAGCGCTTCTCACCCGAGGCTGCCTGAAACTAGTTAACCTTCCTGGAACACACCGACGAGGAACCGAGCAAACGCTCACGGCCCACACAAGATCCCGTCAAACACACAGTCTGGCTAATTTAGAACATGAAATCAATTTATCCAAAACTGTTTCTGACAGCCTGGATGATTTACAAGAGAGAGACCCCCCCCCCCCCCCCCATGCATAATGTATTTAATGGAGAAGCAGGGGAAATGTTTGCGACAGAAGTCCCTCTTGAAACCATGAACTGCAGAAACAGATCATAAACCTCAGAGAGGAGCAGCCTTGTAACTGAACTCTGTTTGCTTTTGTGTGTGATGCTCGGGGGGGGGGGGGGGGGGCACGACACTGTGAGAGATGCTGAGACTTGCATCAGGAAATAACAGGAGTCACAAATAATGCAGAATTACACCAGAGATCCTCAGCCTGCGTGGTAAAGCTTCTCCGCCTCGTTTCTGCCCGGCAACAGCGAGAGGAGCGGCAAGCGCTGCCAGAAAAGATGCGTAACGTGGCAGCAGGCATCATCACACACACTTCCTGAGACAGAAATCTATCCCAAACAAACAAATGCTGCAGAGACAGCGAAAGGTGTGACTTTAGCTGCTTGGCAATAAATGAACTGTCTTCTCATCACACAAAACGCTGTCAGAGTAATAAGCCTCCTCCCCGAGACCTGCCAGTTTCCAAATATTAGAATAGCCATGATTCTAGTTCAGATCTGTGCGAGCGAAAGCCGAGATTGCTCCTGTTTCTTCTTTGTGGGTGTAAAAAGCTCCAGCAGAGCGTAATCAGACCCGCACAGAGGAGTAGGGGGCAGAGTGCAGCCAAGCAGAGCGATACAAAATGAGCCTCTGCTGCTTTAACGCTGGGAACATGTGCTTGGACGACGCAGCACCTCGCCCCGGCTTTCACCACCTCGGATCCATTCCTGCTCTTAGATGTGTTGCTCCACCTCTAATCACCTGAGCTCCTCGGGCAAAAAGAATCAAATGAATCAGAGCAGAGGAGCTGCTGTGTGATGATGCAACGCGGTACAGCTGAGGTCTGAACACAAGCAGCTGCCTTATATTAAACGTTTTCTCCTTCAGGCATCACAGAGACAGCGGTCCTTGTCCTGTAGTCCGATTTAAACTCCATCAGCTTCTGCTTATCTCAATAAAATGTCCGTTCCTCACACCTGGTGACTATAAACAAGCTCGTTTCACCTCATGACCTCAACAATTACCTCTTCGTTTACATCGTTAGACCTAAAGGCTAGGGGCACAGTTTCTGTTATTGTGGGGATCTGAGAAAACCTTCTAAAGGGGTGCAATCAAAGCTAGAAATACAAACATCTACACACACCAACCTTCTCTAAGGTCAAACACTAATTTATGACTTTCTATTGGAATAATTAGGGAAAAAAATGCAGCGGTTTTGTTGTAAAAATGACATGAAAAGTGTAACGAGAGCTAAGATGACCAGAAATGTTAAAGCCACTGTCGGTGACTCATTGGGGTCACCATGGTTACCACGATCCTGTGAGAAATAACAGACAGAGAGGAACAAAGACCTAAAATCAGGCCAAGATAACAGATGCTGTTTAAAAGCTAACGCACCAAACACCTTTAAAGGGTCTGGTTACACTTTAATGGTGTTTTTATGGATTTTCTGTTTTATTTAAGATGTGACAAGTTAAAAATAGAATTGAATAGAATATTAATCCCACAGTGGAGAAATTCACTTGTTACAGCAGCACTAGCACTTAACTCATTCACTGCTATTGATGACTAAAGTCGTCATTTGCATTTTTTTACCGTGTGGGCGTCGGACGAGCCCCCACACCGTGAGAAAAACACCCCAGCTCTAAAGCCGATCGTCATCCGCGTACGTCACACGTCACGTGACCAGGAAGCAGAACATCCGTGTGTTAGGAGACTATTTTGGGCCGCTGCTGTAAAAAAAAATGTGAGGCGCGAACCGGAAAAGCTTCTGATCACAATTCAACAACGGATTACGAAAGAACGGATAACGCTCAAAACGCGCGGATTCTTCCTGATGTAAGAGGTGAGTCTCCGCTTTGTTTTGGTTGTTTTGGCGTCGACATCATCCTAGCGCGCAACGTTCTGTCACTCTTAAAAAACAGTAAAAACGGTGAGAAACGCTGGCAGCGAATGAGTTAATAGAATAATTTATAGAAAAATAATAACAAAGGTACGTGTATATTTACACATAGACAATAAGCTGTTATTGTAACCTTCAACCACTAAAAACCACTAATAAAAAGAAAAACTTAGGTTCCAGAACGATGCAGCATAGGGACACAGAAATACCTAAATCTGGTGTTGCACGAGTATTGAACACATACTGAGTATTGCATTGATGTTATTGTGTACCAGGATAATGCCAGTACCAGTTAAAATGTTCCTGAGATGGAAGAAGGAAGAGCGAACAAGAGAACTGACATGAGAATCCAGGGTGAGAGCTGGGTCAAAGGTCACACCAAGGTTCCTGACAGAAGGTTTGGTGTGAGAAGCAAGCTGACCAAGAGAGTCTCTGACTTTGGGAACCAGCTTGTCTGGGGCACAGAAGAGGATCTCAGTCTTATCTTCATTCAGCTGTAGAAAGCTCCCACCATCCAGGTGTTGATAGAGTCTAAGCAGGTGTGTAACAGCTGCAGCTTAGACATCTCATGGGGCTTAAAGGAGATGTACAGTTGGATGTCATCTGCATAAAGATGGTAGGAGATTCCTTTGAAGGAGCTCAGGATGTGCTGAAGAGGAAGCAGATAGAGGAGGAAGAGCAGAGGCCCCAGCCCAATTTAGAGCATTTATTATGCAGATGTTACAAGTTACATAAAAATACTTTTAAAGTCAATTCTGCGACAACACCAAGCTACTTGAGGTTGTGTCTGGCTTTAAATCAGCTTTACTAAGAGCAAATATCGGCCGATGCCGATGTATAAAAACGGTAAATATCATCCGATATATCGGTCTACCCCTAGTAGCGGCGTTTTTGTTAGGAAAACTCATTCATACAGCCCACCTGGGTACATTAGTGCAGGGAAAACTATTAAATACACCTGAAAACAACTCTTACCTTTAGTTTACCTCCTCGCATTATTAGGGGAACACCTTTTTATGTTTTGATGCTATGATGTCATTTCCTGTTTACTATTACTGAACATTGTGGGTGACGGTGGCACAGGAGTTAAGCGCTCGCCCCGTAATCAGAAGGTTGCAGGTTCGAGTCCCGCTCAGTCTGTCGCTGTTGTTGTGTCCTTGGGCAAGACACTTAACCCACGTTGCCTGCTGGTGGTGGTCGGAGGGACCGGTGGCGCCAGCGCTTGGCAGCCTCGCCTCCGTCAGTGCGCCCCAGGACAGCTGTGGCTACATCGTAGCTCATCCCCACCAGTGTGTGAATGTGTGTGTGAATGAGTGAATGATTGTGTTGTAAAGCGCCTTGGGGGGTTCCAGGGCTCTAGAAGGCGCTATATCATATACAGGCCATTTACCATTTACAATTGTACAGGTTTGTTTACTTTATAAACACTGAGAGACACAATTTCAAACTGTCAGGGTTCATTTAGGTACTTTCCATTATTATTGTTAGTAAAAAAAATTATAAATAAAGTTTTTTGATCCAAAGTATAAAATGTGAATTGAGTTGAAAATGATTGCATCAGAAGAAAATATAAATACTTTAGTCGACTAAAATGTGACTAAAGTTAAAAAGATGTCTACTGAATAAACTAAACGCTGCTTCTATCTGAGCCGTGAGGAGAAAATGAAACAGCATATTTTCTATGACCTATTCATTATAAACAAGCAAGAGGGTTTACGTTTTATCCCTTTAAGCGCCAAAGACGCAGAATTGCGACAAGCAGCAATGTTGGATTTAATAAGCCACAGCAGCAGAAATGAGCCCTCATGCAGTTAATACGTTACACTGCAAGGTGGCAGACACCTGTAACTTCAATCCAAGCAGCATTTGTGGGTGTGTTACTATTCAAACTTTTCGAGTATTTAGAACTTGAAGCCCCGCCCACCAGTCGCAGAGTCGCGGCGGTTGTCAGAGCAGTGGTAACGGAAAAAACACAATGCCGAGAGGAATGTACAGTGCTGACGAAGCTCTTCGTCTAGTACTGACAGATTCGGATTCAGAGGAAGAATATTTCCTGTCCGAGGATGATCTGCCGTCTTCTAGCGAGACGGAAAGCGTGGCTTCAGCGTGCAGCAACAACAGGGAGTCCGTCAGCGACGACACGGTTACACAAGCAGCCCATCCAGCCCTTACCTTGTCCGATGTTCCGCGTCGGGCAAAGAGACGTGGCGTATCTATCTATTTATCTATATATATATATATATATATATATATATATATATATACATGATGAAGAACTTAGGACACCCTGTGATCGTCTCTGGTCTACATGCCAATGTTAACCAGGACGATTATCCTTCTAGAAGAAAAAGAGACTAAAACTGTTGTTGTGGCTAAATCACAAGAGCCTAAGAAGTGATTATGATGGAGAGGGAATATTTTTATAACTGACTAACAAGAAAACGCAATCTGAAAACCTTTTACTCGTCACACTGCTGCCCATGAATGCGAGCTAGTGCCACCGTCTGGGACGTAGGAAACCTTTTAGCTCTCTTGCAGCGATGCTGTACTTTAGTCTCCGGCATTAGGTCACACGACCGCCGTCGTGATGCTTCTTACGCTTTGACATAAGATAGATTGAGCAGAAGCAAACTCTGGCTTTTGGACTGAATTTCTGAAATGTCATTACTTGAGTGCTGAAGAAGTAGCCGCTCGCTTCCACTCATTTGATTTGTCAGGGATCCCAAACCGATGGACAGAGCGCCGGTTTGTGTGTGAGGAGCCGAGCGGATGACATCAGAAAGAGCAGGTTGTCGCAGAGCAAGCGTTCTCATCAGTCAGCCATCGTCAGCGTTTCCAGCTGACAGCCTGACTGAGTTAGACACAGTGTTAGAGCTCTGCGGCGCTTCTGAATTCAACGCAGTTGTGAGTAAAAAGCTGCTTAAAGAACTCCGTTCTGCTTTGAAACAACTTCTAGTTTACTCTTGTTTAGTTAGTTTTGTTAAAGGAGAGCTAGGAGGTGATTTTCTTGGAGTTCAAGCAAGCTGCTCTTTGAAAACACAGTCAAAGGTCAAAGGTCCAACCAGTGTGGCAAACGGCCTCCGACAGTAAGCAGCTGAAGCTGACGTAACTAGACGTCGCCAGATGATGATGCACCTTCATTTGATGACATCATCATGTCACGACACTGCTAAAAAACAATTAGTGGGTGGGATCGATTGAGAAAGGTTTATGATCGGTCAGTCGATGTAACGTCATGACGCCGCATCCACGTGCGCAGAGCATTCCCTTTCCAAGCATTTGGAAGGACGGGACGGGGCGACGGTGGCAAAGGAGTTAAGTGCTCGCCCCGTAATCTGAAGGTTGCAGGTTCGAGTCCCGCTCAGTCTGTTGCTGTCGTTGTGTCCTTGGGCAAGACACTGAACCCCCTTGCCTGCTGGTGGTGGTCGGAGGGACCGGTGGCGCCTGTGCTCGGCAGCCTCGCCTCTGTCAGTGCGCCCCAGGGCAGCTGTGGCTACATCGTAGCTCATCCCTACCAGTGTGTGAATGTGTGTGTGAATGGGTGAATGACTGATTGTGTTGTAAAGCACCTTGAGGGGTTCCAGGACTCTAGAAGGCGCTATATCAAATACAGGCACTTAACTCCTATGCCACCATCACCCGCAATGGAACAATCGGTCCAGTACACTAGCTAGCCCGGCTCTGGCTTCGCTTCCTGTTCAGCTGCTCTGAGCCGAGAACGTTCGGTTCCTGCAGATAGAGGAGTATGAGCCTAGGGGGCAAAGAAGGTCAGAGGAGCGGTTAGATGGATGGATGGAGGATCCAATCATTAAGAACGGGACATTCACAATGATTGGATGAGATTTAAAATGATCATTTTATAAAAATCATTACATTTATTGGTTTTATGTGAAGAGGACGTCTCCTCGTGCACCTTTAAGCATTGTTGAACCACGGGTAACACCCGTAGCCCCGTGCACTAACATAAGACAGGAGTGATTATGTAAATGTGAGGCACAAGCATTAAACATTTTTCACTTTTTACTCCGACTGTACTCACCCAACAGTCCCAACTACTCACCCCCCCCCCCCACCCCCCACCCCCACCCCCGCCACCGCCACCACCACATTCTCCAGGGGACCTCCTGCTCCACTTCTCTGAAACTTTCTCGCTACTTTTGGATCATCTTACTTACAGATAAACCAACAAAGAAATCCGCCTAACTATTGGCAGACAAAGAGAGCTAAAGGAACGTCTCATCTGCTGCACAAGAAACTTTTGAGAAGGGATGGGGAACTTTTAATCGGATTGTGGGACTCTCAGAGCTCTGATCTTCAGCCAGTTCATCCTCTCGGAGAAACCACGGGAGACAGAGAGAAGCCGAGGCTGCGGCGGCGTCTAATCGGAACCATCGATCATTGTGATCGATGACAGCGGATCAACAACAGGATTTATGGATAACTCTGGGAAAAGACCTGTCTCGAATCGATCCTTCCCACATGATCCGGTTGAGATGATTTACTAGATTCATCCACTAGGATAAAAAAACATCTTGAGCTTCCCTTATGTTCATAATCATTAGCGTTTATAATAATTGTGTGATTTGTTTTTCTACCTAAATAAATGAGAAGATATGAGGCGGCGTCATTAGGATCTCAAAAACAATGAAAAATTTCAGTGGTATTAATATTTCTCACCATCATTTCTTTAACTTGATGCTCTGAAAAAGATATGAAATAGGGATGGGTACCTTTGACATTTGAATCGATTCGGTACTAATTCCCGGTACCTACGAATCGATACCGGTACTTAACGGTACCAATTTTAGATACTTTTGAGTGTTTAATATTTTAATTCTCTTTTATAATTAAATATATATTTTTCTCAATATATAACCATATTTGATAAATATCATGATAAATAACATTCAACTGTTTGTATTTTAACACCGTCCTTGTAGTTTTATAAGCTGATAATTAAACTGAAGCAAACATCTTTACTGTGAACTAAATTTACTGTGTATCTTCATTCCTTTTGCCGTCCTTTTTCTTTTGATTTTTTCCTACTGGGAAGTTAGAATTTCCGAGGAGAAAGCGAACACACCATTAGCTGATAACAACGGTGGCAATGGAAGCTAACGTATCAAGCTAACGTCATCTTAAACAGTTTATTTAGCTGCTGGAGCAGATTAAAACGATGATGCCTCACACTTAGATCGTCACTGGTTTCGTCTTCACCCAATCACCCGTCGCATTTAGTAAAGTGAAGCCAAACTTTAGAGCGCGTTCATGTTCTTCTAGTCGGAGATTCGGAGTTCCGAGGAGAAAGCGAACGCACCATTAGCGGAACGAAAGCTAACATATCAAGCTAACGTTATCTTAAACATTTTATTTACCTACCGGAGCAGATTAAGATGAGGATGTCTCACTTAGATCGTTGTCGCTGGTTTCATCATCACCCAGTTACCCATCACATTCAGTGAAGTGGACCCAAGCTTTAGCGTGCGTTCTTTCTACCATGCTGCTGTTTACAACTCGCTCGCAGCGACAGACGACATAACGCTCTTGCGCATGTGCAACTGTCTAGGCAAGTTCTAGTTATGAAGGACGGGTACCGAAACGAGGCACCGTTTCAAATGACGTGAATCGGTGCTCAGTCGGTACTATGGAATTCGGTCGGTACCTTAAAAAGTACCGAATTCTGTACCCATCGCTAATGTGAAATATTGAAAGGATGCTTGTTTAAATCAAACTCTTATACTAAATAATGAACCTTTTATTATAAGTGCTCGCCCCGTAATCGGAAGGTTGCAGGTTCGAGCCCCGCTCAGTCTGTTGCTGTTGTTGTGTCCTTGGGCAAGACACTTAACCCCCCTTGCCTGGTGGTGGTGGTCGGAGGGACCGGGGCGCCTCCGTCAGCGCGCCCCAGGGCAGCTGTAGCTACATCGTTGCTCATCCCCACCAGCGTGTGAATGGGTGAATGACTGGCTGTGTTGTAAAGCACCTTGGAGGGTTCCAGGACTCTAGAAGGCGATTTACAAATACAGGCCGTTCACCATTTAAACCAGCTGCTGCAGAACAATCCTCATCACCGCACGTTCAAATCGTACGATTATATTTTACAACAGTTTCAACTACATTTCATGTCATAAATAAAAATTAAAGTGCGACTTTGAAATTAACGGGCTTCGGTTTTACAAAAAGGAAGATGTTTATGGTTCATAAAACCAGTGGCGGCGCTAGGGGGCGCTATAGCTACCCCGGATTAGTCATTGCACCCCCAAATAAATATTAGATTTTAGGTTTTTTTACAATTTAATTTTAATTTAATGTGTGGATGTGATCATATTTAACGTACAAAACAAAAATAATCAGCGCCAGCAACGGCCTCAGATTTGTTAAAAAGTTAGGCTTAGTTCCGGGAGCTTGAGATGCCGCTGCATGATTGTGCGCCGCCATCTTTTTTTTTTTTTGGTGGATAATTCCAGAAATTCATGGTAAACACTACACGTTGTACCTTTAATGTCACTTGCATAGAACATTTTAACTCTGATTTTGAATTTAAATGTCCTGCAAACCCTCTGAAATTCTACCAGAGCGTGTTTTACTCCACTGACCTGCAGAGGGACGGATTTACAGCATCGAGTGACTCTGATGAACGAAAAACGAGATGTTTAGCAACAGGAAGCAGAAGGTCTGAGTTCACAGCAGCACCCCCAGCTGATGCTAATCATTAGGGCGAACACCCTAACTCGGCACTTAGGGTGTTATTTCAATCCCTGATGGACAGAAACACAGTGAGAAGCTGCAGATCTGTTCCCATGGCAACGCCAACTATAATACATATCAGCTAATAAGGAATAAAAAAGAGCTCCAGCTCGCTGAATACATGCAGAACTTGGCTTTGATTACTCGTCTCAGCTCTACCATGATTCTGATGGAGACAGCACCGAGTTAAACATCAGGAATAATCAGAACGCTCCATCTCTCCTTTATTCCTCGGATGATCTCTTCGCTGGAGATGCAGCTGCTTCTATTTGATCTGTGTGAATGAAGATCTCTGCAGCTCGGTTTAGAAAAACGCCTCCAAACAAACACACAGTATGTTCCTGAAGATGACACACATCCGGCTCCTAAATCCTCTTTGGAGAAAATACAACTGGAAGGTTTTTAGTGGATGTTTATGTAACCAGGTGAAAGACAGCAAAAGCACATCCATTCACAGCCGAGAACTCAAATGAACTCTTTATCTCCAAAATAAATTCTCTTTTGTGGTCGAACTAATGCATTTAATTCCTCTGACTGCAGAATGACACCTGCAGCAGGAAGAAAAGGTGCTTCATTATATCTGACAGGGGCGTGTCCAGGGAGTGGCCTGGGGTAGCACATGCCACCCTTGGAATGTGATTGGCCACCCGCAGGTGCCACCACACTAATTTACCTTTAAATAGGCTTTTCATTGTCCACAAAAGGCTTGGGGGTAAAACAAAAAAAGCATAAGCATTGGTGCCACCCATGCACAAAGTTGTGCCTCACCTGGGCCACCCCATTTTAAAAGATCTGGACACGCCACTGATATCTGATTTCACAAGTAAAAATAACACTTAATGTTCTGTTAACAGCTGATTTATTTATTAAGAACTCCTCTCAACAAATGAGGTTCAGCTCATTCTATTTTTCTGTTTTGTGGGATTATTTTAGTAAATCTTTGAAATTGCTATAAATACAAAATCCAGTGTTAATAAAAGATGGGGCCATTTTAGCCCATTGGGGCAGAGTGCGTCATTATAGATGTTTTTTCTCTTAATCTGGAAACGATGCCTCAGAAATCTAAACTGAAAATGAAAGCGCGTCTCAGACACTCCGTGTGTCTGAAAAGGCAAAACAAAGACTGACGGTATGAACGCAGCCTGCGGATCCTGGCGGAGGTTGCTGACCTTGGGGTTCAGCTCTTCCTTAATTATTTAAAAGTTTGCGCTTCAAACGCACAGAAACGGGCGCAGTGAGCGGGTTTTGTTTTGGGGTTGCGCTCCGTCGGTGGGGAAGGCCTACGCGAGACTGTTTTTATAAATAAAAGAACCTGTTTGGTATTCTAAATAAATATCTGCACAACAACAAAAGCCTCCATGAAGCACAAAAACAGCTCCAAACGCATCCGTGACGCCACTGGAGCGCACAGCGGCTCGTGCGCTCAAAACACATTTTCCACACATTTCATTCTCTTGTTTAGGTTATTATGAACAACTAAACTGGACCGGGTTCGCAGGTCGTTTGTTTGCATTTAAATGCTTCAAGGAAAACGGCCTCATTCTGTCTGAAAAGTGGAAGCGCCGGGGTCTTACCTTCAGCAGCCTCGCAGCTCTGCATCATCAAGATCAGCACCGCGCTGATGCTCACAAACACCCGGGCCAGCATGCCGTTCGGAACCCGCAACCTGCTCCCGTTCCTGGGCGAGCGGACGGACACATCGCCCGCGTTCAGGACCCGTGCCACCCGGAAACAACAGTCTTGTGTTCTGCCAGTCCCTCGCCAGGCCCCGGGGCCACTGCTGGAGAGGAGCGCATGTTTGGGAGCCATTGGTCAACCAGTTAGTCCTGGATGGAGAACACCTAACGGAGCTGCTGCGGTGAACGGCGTCCGGTTCGGACGAGCAGGGCTCCGGTCTCCATGAGCCTCCCGGAAGCGGCGGGGCTCCACGCGGAGACGAATTGGTCTCCTTTCCGCGTCTCTCTGCTCGCTCCTGCGTCTCCGCGCTCTGCGTGAAGTCTGAGGTCTGTTACCGCAAGGCGCGCGCTGAACGATGCGTCAAGCTCAGCAGCAAACCGGATAGGTCCCGGAGGCGCTTTCAAAATAAAAGTCTCCAGTTATTGGCAGATAAAGCAGAGAGCAAGTTAAGAATATTTCAGGATTGGATAACCACGCTCAGTTGATGTATGTCACTCGTTTACTTTTATTCGTCATTCTCCATTCATAACGTGCTACTTGTTTTAAAAATCAGGCAAGTCCTGATTTGTCTGGTTGGTTTTAAGGACTCGCTGTCGTCATAGAGCTGAGACGAGGCTGTCCCATGATTCCACAAGAAAAGCTTTTAGTTCGTTTAATCGCCTCAACGTTTAATTAAAGAACCGGAAGTCTGTAGGGAGTAAGTAAATGAACAGACGGTTCAACGGGCAGTTGGTGCCACCTGCTGGTAGCTGCTGGTTACTGCAACCGCTCTTTCTGTTTTTATTCTCAGCCGAACTTAAATCTGAACCTCATTTCTGCTCGTTTGACATTTCTATTAGTTTTAACCCTCCAGATATGAAAAGGCTTTGAGGACTATATATGTTTTTACTGTTTCAGCTCAGCTGTTTTTATATTAATATAAGTTATCTAGGACACATTTTTATTTTGTCTTTTTTGCCATCAAATTTGTAATTGCAATTATTACAGTTGGTTGGAGACTTTCTTGTTTTTTATGTAAAATCTTCAGTCACAGCAGCACGTTTTATGATGAAAAACGTGTGTGAAGGGAATGGAGGAAAGGCCTCGCTCAATGAAGGTAAAATCTTACTTTAAACGAGGCTGTAACTCGTCTGTTCTTCAGCTTAAAGATGAAATCTTTCTTCTTTGCTCACCAAATCCCATCTCAAACACTCATAGGTTTTAAAACGGACAAAAGATGCTCCGCAGATCTTCATGAACACAGATGTCTTTGTGAAGTTACACTGCTTCAAAATAAAAGTCACCATCTAAAAGAAGACAACAGCGAATGAAGCAAAAGATTTTTTTTTATTCAAAGTGAATCTCAACAACGTACACAATAAATTCATAATTTGACACTCACCAATAAGAGTCACCAAGAAGGAACCCGCTTTTCGTGACAAAGTACATCAGGCTTGGTCACACTGAAACTCACTGAGAACTAGACGGGAGGGGCTGCAAACTGGTAAGACGCGCGTCGTTACATCCCAACGAGCATTCCCAGTCATCGTATTGTTGTATATTGCACAGTGCAGTTGCTACAAGTCACACTAGTGTAGCACTTAAAGATTAAACTAAACAAATCAAAGAAAAAAACCATAAAGCCACACAAACCTACATATTTAGAACAGTAACATTTTTATTCAGCCATCATGAGTAAATGCAAATAATTAGTCATGTTAAAAAAATCACTTTTGGATTCCTGCTCACTAACCAAGCGAGATGTTTGGTGAATTTGATCTGCTGGTGCCAATAAAAGCAGGTTTGGAGGGAGTAGACCCAAAGAGATCAACGCGGCTGGCGTTTTACAATAATCGGAACTATTTAAGCCTGTTTAGTTGCTTAAGGCTCGTTATGGGTCGGGAACCGCGTGAACCCCCTCCGTCGTCTTTTGTGCCGACCGTCGGCATGAAGCTGCAGCGGCGTGAGTCATCTACCCGCCACGGTGGGACGTAGCCCTCGCCGACGCAAAGAACCAACATGAGCGGGATCGACCGAGAAGCCGCGACACAAACGGAATCTCAGGCTGCACGCCGAGAAAAACAGTGAATCCACTTAATAAGCATCAAAACAGTAGCACAACAACAACGAAACCATCACAAACTAACGCTAAATCCGATCAGGCTGGGACCACTTTGGAGCCACGAGTGACGGATAAAGCATTTCGAAGGCTGAAACATCTACCAATGGTAATAGCTGCATCCAAGAACGATCAACATCCCCATCACAGGACGAGCCCAAACGCCGCAGAGCCGCAACAAGACAGCCAACATGTCGTCTGCAAACCTAAACCGGACGACTCGACGTCCGCCAATACATTCACGGTGTGAAGTAAAGCTTTGCATTTCAGGCCTCGTGTTTTCACTACTGCGCCGCGTCCTTGGTGAATAAAACGTTCCCTGACATTTTTTTCTTAGGATTCTGTTTTTTAAAAATCAAGCTGTTTACAGAACTCACCTGGGGCTAACTAGCTTTAGGGACCCGGTTCTACCCTCCAGACGGAACTAGTCTAAGAAACTTCCAACAGCTTTGATATGGAGACGTCTTCTGTCAGCCGCCGGTAGGAGAAAGGCACTAGTCGTACAGTACGGAGTCGCAAATACGGTCCTAGAACGGAAATAAAACCACGCCATCCAAAGTAAAACATTAATACATCACACTGGTTACAGAATCAAAGCGGGACCCCAGCCTACGTTTGAAATACTGATGCTAAATACACACACACACACACACACACACACACACACACACACACACCAAAAACGCAACAGAACAAAAAAAATAAACAGATAACTTCCAATACAGCAGTTTACAATCACTTCAAAACAAAATAAGCCAATATACAGGAGGCACTAGCATAAAGGAGTAGCGTCCAATATACTCTGATCCAAGTTAAGCCCACCTACATCGTCTCTAGTTGTCCAAACTACGATACAGAGGAGAGAAAACGCAGGCGAGAAAGAGATTAATCCTCTAAATTCACAGCTACCAAGTGGCAGATAATCAGTACATAGCAGCTTATTATCTATACATTCCAAACAACTTAGCAAACAAAAGCTCCAAATAATAATAATAATAATAATAATAATAATAATAATAATAAAGCCTCAACCTCAAATTTCAAAAAGCAAGATCTCACAACATATTAAAAAAAAACGCTGGAGGTGAAGGAAATAACATCGACCGTGCTTCGGAAATGATTAACATCGAGTCTTTGGTGCTGATTGGAGTGAAACGTCCGCGGGGGTGACGGCTGAAGGAACAGGTCCACTAAAACACACACACGCACGCACGCACGCACGCACGCACACACACGCACACACACACACCAGAGGCTATGCTTCCACCCTGAAGGAATGTATAAAACAGGCTTCAACACACAACTCTAATACTCCAAAACCCCAGCAGTGATACTGTTGACCTCAAACACTGAGAAGCATCTTAAAGTACATACATAGAATCTTTAGGTGTTTAATCTAGGCCCCCCCCCACCCCCAAAAAAAAATAGCTAAAAATACGCAAACGGGCCCTAAACACGAGACGATAAAACACAGCAACCCAGAGTATCTAGATTGTATTGCAGTTACAGTAAACAGTGACAATACTGTTATGAAGTATAAGTACTATCGTGAATAGAAATCGATTATCAAAATATCAAATCACTCTTTATGTACATTACATTTCAGTCAAAGCCCTATATGTGCAGCCCCATACTCTGAGTTAGAAAGCAGACTGAAGTCCAACGATGGTGAAATACCACCCCCCACACACACACACGTGTGTGTTCCCCTCGTTAAGAAGCCCACCTCGTTAGTGAAGTGCTGCAAGCCCGTTCAGACGTACGATCTGTGTGCTCCTGAAGTAACGCCGTACGCTCGGGTTTAAGGCACTAGGAGAAAGCAGAATCAAAGACGGGAGCGTCTGATCCAATCAGCAGCGATGGCTGAACGACCGGATCGGAGCGGCTGCTGCAAGGCACCGTCTCTCTCTTTATACCTGACGACAAGAGTTGATTGATTATTTCTTATTAACTCATTGACTCTGAACTCTGCAGCTTCCTCCGCTGGCTGACCTGATTTAGGGGGAGGAGTTTAGAGCGGAAGCTGCTCTGAAAATCAAACATGATTACAGACGCTTTGATTTCTGTCCTTAAAACATGATCAGTAAAATAATAAAATCCATCCACAGTAAAAAAAAAAAAAAACATTATTCATCTGTTCTTCATCACAGGAGCTGCTGGTGAGCTCGGCTGGTGGGTCGGCCCGCCCAGGTCCAAGCGCCGCTCCACTTCCCCTTCGGCCTCCTCGTCAGGAGGTGCTGCTGCGTCTCCTTCCTGCTCCTCAGATGTAGGAAAACTGGTGGCTGAGCTTCGTGGGGCTCAGAGGGAAGCCAGTGAAGGCGGCTGGGGAGGCCAGGTACGGGTGAGGAGGGGGCGGGGGGAGAAAGGGAGGCTTGAACTGGTGCGGGTGGTAGCCAGGGTTGATGGTAGGGGAAGGGAGGAGCCTGTGTGGAGCGGCGGGGTGCCCTGGGTGGTGGGGATGGGTGCCGATGCCCAGGGTCATCTGGTGGACTAAAGCGCAGCCGTGATGGTGGGAGAGCCCAAAGCCGTGCTGGAGGAGGGGGGGAGGAGGGGGGCGAGAAGGCAGGATGGGGTGGTGGGCGGCAGTGAGGGGGCCGCTGGCGGGGTACGACAGCAGGGTGTGTGTGTGCGGGGCGGCTGAAGAGTGTGTTGGGCTGCTGTGGTGCAGGTGTGTGAAGGTGTGTGTGTGGACAGTAGGCGGGATGAAGGCGTGCGGTCGCAGAGGCCCATAGTTGCCATTCCACTCCTTGTTGCTGTGGTTTGAAGCGTACGGCTGCACCTGGTGGAGATAAACGACGAGACGTTTACCCGCCAGCTCCGAACAGCCGACAGCAGATTACTTCTAACGCCACCGAGTCAGAACCGAGGCAGCGAGGCACCAAGTCTCTTTTAAACAGATGGAAACGCCGCTACGGCGACCCGATGCAGCCAAATTAAGATTTTCTACCGTTAACCTCCAGTGATCTCACCTGACCGTAGCCCAAAAGGGGGTGCTGCTGCTGCCCCGTCACCGTTTGCTGCCAGGACAAGATGGGGGCGGATGGGAGGAGGGGGGGGATGGAGGAGGCAGTGCTCTGCTGTCCTATGAGGCCGCAGCGCCCTCTGGACCGGGACCAGGACTCTGACGCTGAGGCAGACAGGAAACAAAAACCAGTTAAAACCGACTGCAGACCTGAATAAACACTTCCAACTAAAGTCCACACCAAAGGAAAAGCATCCCATTCAAATACACAAAATCAGACGCAGCTTTTAAAAATCTGCAGTTCAAACGGAACAAGTTCTGCTTCAGCGGGTTTCAAAGCTACAATGGCTAACCTGCACAAGCTAGCATAAACGTGTTTATGCCTCTTAAAGGGACTTTATGGAATTTTGAATTTTTATGCTCGTGATTGCCCCCTCAGGCCAAAAGCGTAACGGCAGCTTCAATAGTAGGCTCGTGTACGAGGCGCGCATGCTGTACGTGCACACTCCTTAACGAAAATAACAGCTGACAGTCCCTTGTGTGTGTGTGTGTGTGTGTGTGTGTGGCCTGGAGGACAGAGGACAGGAGAACGCGCAGCTAATTATTTAAATAATGTGGTTCTGTACCTTTCTCTTCAGCACAGCCGACAAAGGTTTATGATGGGTCAGTCCTCCTGCATGCTCAGATCATTCCCTTCCCTTGCTTGAAAAATTGTTCCAAAATGAAAGTTGAACCCACATCTTTTTTATCTGTGAATTCAATGCCGTTCGGCGAGTCTCAAATACAAATTTGGGCATCTTACTGTAAAAAAATACCATTAATGTAAAAATAAACTCTAAATAAACTATGTTCACATCCAGAATCGAATCCAGGTCTTCTGCATGAGAGTCAGACATCTTACAAGGTGAGCTACACTCTAGTAACATTCACAGTATCTGTAGCTGTTATATCCTTGATGACAGCTGAAACAACGTCAAACCAAAGAACGGTTGGGAGTGAAAATGGCTATTTTGTTGCTAATTAGCAGGAAATATCTAGAAGAAAGTTCTACAGAAAGTAGCTAAGGGTCCTCAGAAATGTAGCTAGCTTTGTCACTAGGCGTTAGGAACAGCGACAAAGTGGCACTGCCTCTCTCTCTGCTGCTAAAGCTACGGATAGCAAATGCTACGGGCGATGCCTGAGCGTGAACGCGCATGAAGCAGCCTGCTCGACCCGAGCATCTCTCTTTTTCTGTGATTTTACAGAAAAACAGGCAATCACAGTAAAAATGCCAGGGCTCATTCTACAGGGCCAGGGCATTGCAGGAGAATGTATGAAGAAGACATTTATTATTTCTATACATGTTTTGGCTGTCAGACTTCCATAATGTCCCTTTAACATTCTAACAGAGTGGCTATAATAAAAAATAAATAATAATAATTATTATTATAATATATCATCATACATTTCTCCCTGAATCACATACTTGGATCTTGAAAACCACCGCAAAGTCAACAGTTTTAAATCTTTTGAAAGTCAAAGAGATTTGTGGCACTCAGAAAGGATCGTGTAAAAATAAAGTTGGTCCCGAGACGCTGATCTGTATCAGTTTTAGAACTGGTGGGAGGAGCAGAAGAGTAAAACTGATCTCACATCAGCGCCCTCGGAGAGAGAACCAGCAGAGACAAATAAAAAGCAGATTCAAAACCAAATAACATGCATCCACTTTCCCTCCACAAGAGAAAAACAACATCTTCATGTTGAAATTATCATTTTTTTCTCTTAACTCGTTCACCGCCATGTTTTTACTGTGTGGGCGTCGGACGAGCCCCCGCACCGTGAGAACAAACATCTCAGCTGTAAAGCCGATCTTCATCCGCGTACGTCACACGTCACGTGATCAGGAAGCAGAACATCCGTGTGTTAGGAGATCATTTTGGGCCGCTGCTGTAAAAAAGGTGAGGCGCAAAACGGAAAAGCTTCTGTCGATCACAATTCAACAACGGATTATGAAAGAACGGATAACGCTTGAAACGCGCGGATTCTTCCTGCTGTAAGAGGTGAGTCTCCACTTTGTTTTGATTGTTTTGGCGTCGACGTCAACCTAGCGTGCAATAGGGATGGGTACCTTTGACATTTGAATCGATTCGGTACTAATTCCCGGTACCTAGGAGTCGATACCGGTACTTAACGGTACCAATTTTCGATACTTTTGACTGTTTATTATTTTAATTCTCTTTTATAATTAAATATATATTTTTCTCAATATATAACAATATTTGATAAATATCACGATAAATAACATTCAACTGTTTGTATTTTAACATCGTCCTTGTAGTTTTATAAGCTGATAATTAAACTGAAGCAAACATCTTTACTGTGAACTAAATTTACTGTGTATCTTCATTCCTTTTGCCGTCCTTTTTCTTTTGATTTTTCCTACTGGGAAGTTAGAATTTCCGAGGAGAAAGCGAACGCACCATTAGCTGATAACAATGGTGGCTATGGAAGCTAACATATCAAGCTAACGTTATCTTAAACAGTCTATTTAGCTGCTGGAGCAGATTAAAACGATGACGCCTCACACTTAGATCGTTGTCGCTGGTTTCATCTTCACCCAATCACCCGTCGCATTTAGTAAAGTGAAGCCAAACTCTAGTCGGGAATTCGGAGTTCCGAGGAGAAACTGAACGCACCATTAGCGGAACGGAAGCTAACATATCAAGCTAACGTTATGTTAAACATTTTATTTACCTACCGGAGCAGATTAAGATGAGGATGTCTCACTTAGATCGTTGTCGCTGGTTTCATCATCACCCAGTTACCCATCACATTTAGTGAAGTGGACCCAAGCTTTAGCGTGCGTTCTTTCTACCATGCTGCTCTGTTTACAACTGGCTCGCAGCGACCGACGACATAACGCTCTTGCGCATGCGCAGCTGTCTAGGCAAGTTCTCCTTATAAAGGACGGGTACCGAAACAAGGCACCGTTTGAAACGACGTGAATCGGTGCTCAGTCGGTACTATGGAATTCGGTCGGTACCTTAAAAAGTACCGAATTTGGTACCCGTCCCTAGCGTGCAACGTTCTGTCACTCTTAAAAAAAACAGTAAAAACGGTGAGAAACACCAGCAGTGAATGAGTTAATTACTTTGAAAAAAAAAAAAAAGCCAGTGGCAGGCCAAGAATACTCTGATTAGGAGTTATTTCCGGGATTAAATAAAAAATCTGTAATTCTGTAGAACAGATGTAGCTTTAATGGAAGGAAAGTCATAAATAATGGTGGCAACACCAGCAGCTTGCCTAATATGGATGCATATATGTGGTAAAAGTCTGAGAAAATATCTGCTGGTGTCTCTTCATCACCTGTTAAAGCCTCTATGAGCCACTAGGGGGCGGTAAGCCCCCAACGTTCCCATATGACCTGCAAATGTGGCCAACACACGTGACAGACCACACCAGGGCGGTTAGAGGAAGGCACATTCACGGTTCTAGCTGAAGCATAAAGGTTGTTTTTATTGTTCTGACCTGTCCATTGGACACGCTCCTCTGTCCTCTGAGTGTTGTTGTTGCTCTGCACTCTCATTGGTGGAACTACCATGGTCCGGATGCCACGAGGACTCCTGTCCTGCTCGGCGGCTAGCGGTGGGCGGTTGTTGTTGTTGTTAAGGTAACGGTAGGTGTTGTTGCCACGCGGGGAGGTGGAGGTGTCAGACGTGGGCGAGCCTTCCACCGTGTCGCAGCCGCTCTCGTGGCCGTCATCCTCGGACATGCTGGGGGAGGAGATCCGAGCAGCAGGTTTAGGATGAACATGACGTGGTTTTTAAGTCAAAGACAAGTGCATCCTGTCGTTACCTGTTGGGCCTTTTGCACGGTGAGGCCGAAGGGCTGGACTGGAGAGAGTTGGAGGCGAACGAGCTGGTGCTGAGGCTGCTGTCGGGACTGCTGAGGGAACACACCCTCTCCATGGACACACTGGTGTTCCTGCAAGCCTCACACACACATTCCTCTTTACACCTGCAGGCAGAACATAACAGGTTTCTCAGAACCACTGCAGTACCGGTCTGGTTTGTTTACGCTGAACCACATTCATCTAGAACGTAGGGCTGGGGGTAAACGATTATTTTTAAAACGATTAATCTGACAATTATTTTATCAAATAGTCGACTATTCTAAGGACTATTTAGATGATTAATCTAACGATTATTTTTCTATTGCACAGTTAATAAAAACCAGAAAATCTCAAATAAATTCCACAAAAAAAGGTGATAAGTTGTTACTGTAAGAGAATAAACACTACAGGCCTTCCGTTTTGTAGAACACTGCTTTTATTGTGTTGGTTGGTTATGTTCTGGTGACGTGTAGAACTTGGGAGTGCAGGCTGCTGCCTGAGAGGTGGTTGGAGACGGAGTGTCTCCATGCTGCTTTGTTTTGGTCACTTATGTGCGTGAGGCGAGTGGTGTTACGACTCTTCCTGGGGAGTTTGGCTCGTGTGCAAAAAGGAAGGGACAATAACGGGATTTAAAAGTTAAAATGATGATCAGGTTTATTTACAACAACAAAAAAGCATAAATCTTTCCATCCACAGGTTGGGAATAATAAAACTAATTCTGCCTGTGGGGAATTAAAACAAAAGTACAAATAACTAGGGATGTCCCACTGGGCAAAGATTACTGGGTTCTGGACCAAAATAAGGATCTCCAAAGGTCCAAACTCTGAACTGGGCGGTTAAACCAAACTCAAGATGATATTTTAAACTAAACCGAAAACCCACAACACTCTAAATGTAATAAAAGGGAGATCTGCACCACAAAAAAGATGAACTCTGAACCAAAACGTAACAGCTTATCCCAACGCAAGAAGCTGTTAGCGAAGAGACTAACAGTAGCTTTACCAACGTTAAGTTCAAGTTACCAAGTTTAAATAAACCAAAAACACCCAGCAGCAAACAGACCAGCACGGAGGAGAGACTGCTAGCACCAAAACAGCTCTCCTAGTGTCTGGAAGAAGCTCCTTTATGAAGGGAGAAACGCTCCCGGTGATTTTCTACATCTGCGATAGAGACGAAGCAGCGCATCTGACCCCGGAAGTTGTTGTCCGTTGCCGGGAGATGAAGGCGGGCAAAACAGGAAAGGAATCTAGTAGCGGACGGACGTTGTTCCGGGTCTTCGGTATTTGGTGGAGATGTTAGTGAAGGTGGAGAAGAGGGCGAACTAGAGGAAAAACAGGCAGATTCCTCCTCTATTTACAAACTCCTGGGGATGCAACAAGTGGGCGCGGTGCGTCGACGAATTTTTAGAATCGAGCCGTCGACGTTGTCGACGCTTCGCTACAGCTCTACTACAGCGTAACACAAATAAACCAGGGTGACATCAACTCAGTCACGATTTTTTCCCTCGGGTCTCCAGAAGAACTCCTCACCGACTCAGGTGGCGCCCTCGAGGAGCTTCGTTCCCCACCTCATCATCACTCAGGTCGCTGCGGATGCTGATCACGCTGGGAGCCGGGCTCGGCGTGTCTGTCATGAGGGCCACCACGTCTCGCTGGGGTTGCCTGGAGGGATCCACCCGCCTGGTAGCTCCCAGCGCAGCCTCTTTGAAGCACCGCTCTTCCTGCTCTGGGACTTCTTCTCTTTCATTTCCGTTTGGGATTTCTGGTCGCCGAGTCTCCACCGCCGGCTCCTCCCTCTGAGCCTTCTCTCTTCCTGCCACGGCCTGTCCCACAACGTCGAACATTTTGGGGGACCGACACACCGACACGTGGAGGTTGCTGGGATGGGACTGGTTTCTTTCACAGAGAGTAGTGAAATTAGAAAAACATAACGGTGTTGGTGTTACCTTCAAGATCAGATCACACTCTTACCTGTTGTGTCCTTGTCGGTTTCGTTTATTGGCTGTCTGGGGCCACACAACGTGAGCTATGCCGATGTTGATTGGCTGAGGAGCAGAGAGGGCGGGCATCTGATTCAGGAGAGGCTGCTGCATCACAGCGTTAAAATGGCTGCCGTGTGTGCGCAATTTCCTGTTAAAAAGATGGAAGCCGTGCGGTCAAAGGCTTGATTATACAGCGTTCGTATTTAAAATCAAAATAAAAACTAAAATAAAACATAAAAAGTTGACAAAATAATTAAAATAAAATAGAAGATAAAGAAGAATAAAAGAAACACGGAGAAGGTGGTTATGGAAAACAGCTGGAACTGATGAAGGTCAGCGCGCGCGTCGCTCCACGTCTCCTGAAATGTTTTATGTAGGACGTGTCAGAGGAGGAAACTTGCTTCGAAAGCTCCTAGAGGAAGCACCAACGCGGTGATCTTCCAAAGCGATGCAAACCAGATTCATCAAAAAGACCGGAAAGGCAGCCGGTAAGACGCCGATTTGTAACGCGTGTGTGTGTGTGTGTGTGTGATGCCGATCAGCTGATGGATGATTGTTCAGCGCAGCTCGGAGCTGGCTCTGTAGACTCGGGTGCGCGTCATAAATGTTTGTGTTGGGTGTTTACTAATCAACTTGGTGTTTGATTGTTCAACAAGTTATTTCAAATATGCTAATTATTTAATGTTTTGATATAAAGTTGAGTCACAAATAGTTGCAATGATGAATTTAAAGAGCAAGTTGCAGGTTAGAGACTCCCATGAACCGATGTTTAGAGAAACATAATAGAAACTCGGTTTAAACTTTTTTTTTTTTTTACACAAACATAAATTATTTCGGCTTTTAGATCATTTTTGTGACAAAGATTGGTTTTTTTTTTTGGCCAAACCAAGTGACGTCATCTGAGGGAGACCTGTCAGCTTAATCCAGTGAAAAATATAGATTATAATGCAGCGCTGACACAGAGGAAACTTTAAATGATTACAAATCTACTTATGATGGACCAAAACCATAAAGTTATGAGTCTGCTGCTCGCCCCAGAGAGCAGAGACAAACCAGAGGGAGAAACCATTGGCCAAAGCAGAGAGATTAAGGGGGGGGGGGGTCTGCTGAGTTAACTATGTTAGCTTAAACTCGTGTGCTCACATCGCAATATTGTACTGATTACTATCATGTCCCAGACAATTAAAATAGTATTGGTCAGTTAATATAATATTAATACTAATGAGCATCTGTCAGAGGTCTCATACTCGCTAACATCCGTTCACGTAACGTAGTTTAGCTCTTAGAGAGGGAGAGAGGCGCCTATGATCTGGTTCTGGAGCTCATGTGGGTTTCTTAGAGCTGGACTAGGAATGTAAGAAAATATCGATATGGCAATATATCGTGATATTTTTTCCAGCAATATTATATCGATATTCAAAAGCTGTGTATCGGAAATATAGATATATTTTGTCCTGCGATTATTACATCAATATTCAAAAGCCGTGTATCTAATTTTTGAAAGAATTTACATGCAAACATTTGTGTATTTTCTTTTCGTTGTGTGCAATCCAATCGCCACCCGCTAGTTGGCAGCAGTGTGCAACGGGTTTTGTTTCCACCATTGAAATGTAAATCCCTCCATCACGGGTCAGATACCTCATGTTAAACATGTTACGTATCAGTTTGGCCTGTTTATTGAACATTCTTACAATAAATTCAGTAAAAAAAAAATTGCTTGTAATGTCTGACTGAATGTATTGCAATATATCGTGATATATATCGTATCGTCTCCCCTGTATCGTGATATGTATCGTATCGCCAGACTTTCAACAATACACATCCCTGAGCTGGACCCTAAGGGTGGGCAATATAAACGATATAAGGTAGAAACAATATAAAATTGGGTAATGATAAGAGTTTTTGGCTATATCGCAATACCGCGATGACACAAGACGTCACTAAGATGTGCACCCTGCTGACATCGGGGCAACAGAATGGCAGTGACTGCAAGCATGGAGAGGGCGGAGGAGGAGGCCTATATGCCTCAAGTGGCATATATTTGCCACATGAGGATATTTAAAAGCATGTCATTTTGACATATATAAATAGAGGAAAAAATATATCGCAATATATATCGTTACCGCACATACTTCAGATTATATCGCAGTACAGATTTGAGGCCATATCGCCCAGCCCTACTGGACCCCACCCAGACATCAGCGAGACAGTCGAACTGGTGTTTTTAAAAGCTGCACACGATCCTTCCCTAAAGGTCCACGGTGGTTCTGATCTGGTTCCGACCCAGAAACCAGCTGGCCCGCTGAGCCGCGCGTCTCTTCTGGTGGTCGGTTATGACCTGGTTCTGACGGTGATCTGAGCTCCAGAAATCCGCATATAATTTTTTAAACCCCGCCTCGGGTGTCCGGAGCCCAGCGCGGACCTCCCTGTTCCGGTACCGACTGATGCGGGCTACAGAAGTCCGTCTTTTCAGCTGCAGAAACGCCCTCAGGCACGGAGATAGAGGCGTTTCTCTTGTCTGGAAACCCGGGGACTCGATGTCCGGACAGGCTGGAGTCGGTACAGCCTTCACACACTCTAGTTTATCACCATGAACACAATCCAACACTAGTAAACACACACTGAATGGATCACATGACCTCTCTACCCTACAAGTAGCCACTCTCCACACGGAGCTGAGGCAGGCGAGCTTCTAACTCCCTTTGGTTACGTCAGAGGTTCACATTTAGAAACAAAAACTCGGCTGTTATGTATTTTAAAACCAAATATCCACAATAAGCTTTTTAAATAGTATTTTTGGACAGCATTTTATATGAATTAGAAAAAATTTTTACCTGCAATTTGCTCTTTAAGTGAGTTAGGGTTCGAAAGAATTAATCATGTATTTATTTTATAAATGTTAGCTTATATGGATATAATGAAATTTTACACAATGACACCGTTTCTTAGTACATACACTGTTTTTGTTTAGGCTGTCCACCTGCTCGTAGGCTTTGCCTTGCTTCATGCTTCGCCACCTATTTCCATTTTAACTGATATGAAATGAGAATGAAATAAAGGGAAATGAAAAGTGAAGTTATGAAGTCCTGAGAGGAATCCTGCACATTTTTCTCCAGCTACGTGATCCCTTTCAAGTGGGGATTGTGTACCACACAAATAACTTGACAGTGAAAAACCGGCTGCCTCTCCGGTCTTTTTGATGAATCTCGTTTGCATCGCTTTGGCAGATCACCGCGATGGTGCTTCCTCTAGGAGCTTTCAAATGAAAAGAAAAAAACAAACATGATTCAACAACACAACTTTACAAACGGGGGTTCGGTGACTCACCCCCAGTCACTGATCCTCTGTGGACAAGCTGCGGTGTCACTGGTTAAGGAGGAAGGAGGTGGTGGGGGTGGGTGAGAGGGGGGAGGACCCACAGGAGTCATCTGCTGCCACGCTGCTGGAACCAGAAGCTGCTGGCCTCGACTAGACCAGGCCTGCTGCGGGAACAAAGCAAGAAAATCTGAGTTGTTAGGCAAACGTGCTGATTTTCCATCAGTGGCGTTCAAATCAAGGCCAAAGATCAGCATCAAAGTCAAAGCTGTGCTCAAAAAATACCAAACGGAGATCAGAACTAGTAGCTTGGAGATGAATTAATCTAACTATTGCTGCATCCTAGAGCACGTTGACATCTAACATTCACCATGTCACAAACTCAAAGACTAATTCTGCATCAAGAACAAAAAAAACAGCTTTAAGTTCTGAAGGTTCCCGGGTTAGAGGTGGAGGGTTTGGGTTCGATGACGGGTGTGGTCTCGCTCAGCGGTAATCATGAGATTAAGTCGCTCTGCTGCTCGGTCTTCATGGCTGAGAGCGTAAACAGGCGCTCAGCGTTTCGGCTTACCTGAGCTATCACACCAGGTCTCACAGGTAGGGGCTGGATGGGAGGGGCTTGAGTTACCATGGGGACGGGAAAGCCTGCTGGCTGATTAAGGTTACCTAAAAAAAGAAAGAAAATAAAACACTTGTTCAGGATAATGTTCCATTCGTTTACATGCAGTGGAAACTCATTCTGCAGCCAGCCACTAGAGGGCGCCTTCTGGAACAGCTTCTGTCCCGTTTTAGGTCTATTTGGAGTTAACTGGCTAATTTAACGGCAACAACATTTTCTACATTTAAAAAATACAACCTGCCTTTGATATTTGTAAAATAAAGTCAAAATAACAAATGTTAATCACTGTAAGGCGTAGTCTGGGCACCTTGCATCGCGGGAGGACAAAGAAGAAGAGCAGGTGGAAACGAATCAGTGCATCCAAACTGAGCATTTCCTGTGGTTAGAGCTATCCCATGATGCAACACTGATGGAGCCGACTGGGTTATAGACTACAGGAGAGAGGTGGCAGAGACGGAGGAGGTGGAGCGGGATGGTGCAGAGCGTTGATGAGGACAAAAGGAGGACAGAAAAATTCAAACGCATTAGAAATTAGAAAAACGTAGCAATGCTGACATCGTTAAAGTCATTTCTAAAACCTCCAAATACAACATGACTCGTCTCACCTGGGTGTGGACCGGGATGTTGCTGTAGCCCAGTGGAATGCTGGGGGCGGGGCCTAAAGGTGGCCGGGTCAAATGGATGGTGTTCTGGTTCAAAGCATCAAAAACTGCACTGTTGGGCCGAGTGTGGCACATGTCCATAACGCGGAAAGATGACTGAACACTGAGAGGCAGAGACAGAGAAGTGTGTTTATTCATCGAGTCCATTGTTCCTAACCTGCAGCCATTGCTGAAGACGGCATCTTACTGGTTACTGTGGGGGAAGTCCAGTAGGTGAGTCATGGTGAGGAACGGGTGATTTAGGACACACGAGGGAACCGTCCTGTCCTCGGCGTCGATCAGCAGCATGCTTTTGAGAAGAGACACAAACTCCCGCCTGTCTGCCTTCTCTGCTTCCATGTCGCTGTTATCAGGAGTCAGAACCAAGTTCACCTGAGGTCACCAGACGAGAGGACAACGAACGTGTTGGATCAAATCAAAACAGCTGGCAAGCCTTCAGAATCACTCGTCTCATCGACTAATAGCTGCGGCTCCCCGAGACAAGTTTAGAGAGGGGATTTTCTGGGAGAGGGTAAGGTGACGAGGAAAGCACGATGGCTCGGTCCGGACGTTAAAATGTCAGCATAGGGCTGGGCGATATGGACCTAAACTTCTATCTCGATATCATTTTGCTGAATTCCGATATACGATATATATCTCGATATTTTTCCTCCTGTAAATTATTCACAAGTTAACTCACTTCAAGCTGTCTTGAGAAATTATACATAAATCAGTAGATTAAATGCATAAAATGTATTGATTCATGTCAAACTTTAACCTTAGTGCCTCTGGCACAGCTGTCTGTTCACACACACACACACAAACACACACACACACACACGATGGAAAACAGAACTCCGTTGGTGTTAAACGTCCCCAAATAATTAAAAACCTGGACGCCAAATGCAAAGTTTAGAGCAGCACATTTACCTAGAGGCTCTCAGACTGAGCAGTCTTGGGAGAATACACGTAATCGCTTAGAGACGGAGCAACATGTCGCTAGCATAGCGGCTAATCGCTAGCATAGCAGTTTGGCCAGCTATGCCAGTCATCTTGTATCTTGTTTCAAAATTATATCGATGTTTAAAAATTATCGATATATCGCCCAGCCCTATGTCAGCATATCCTTTTTGGCAGTGAGTGACATCACTGATCAGCGTCAAAAGGTGCCCGCAGCAAAAGAGATCCAAGATGGTTTCCGTTTGCTATGTTGTTTTCTAAATACCGCAGGAACAACTTTTCCATTTTCTTTTCCTTCCATTTCTGCTTAACCAGTAACTCTTCTACTTTTAGCAATGCCAGTTGTTCTGCGGCGTCTGCTGTCATTTCCCACTCAGTACAACCAATCAGCATGGGCCTACTGAGCCATTTCTGAGTAAATACCCCAGTTCAGATACTCGACTGGTCCCTGAAATGGCTCAAAGTGGTCCTTTCAGTCCAGCTAGGTGAAACGGGAGACATGCTCATACCGTGAAGGTCTGGTAAAACTACCCAGAAGTTCTGGTAGTGAAAACGGCCCGTCGTGTGTGTTTCTATGGAACCCTACCAAAGAGATGTCTCTGTGCTTGGGCCACACCCACCAGCTGAGTGAATGCAGACTGCATCAATCAATCAATCAAATTTTATTTGTATAGCACCTTCTACAACATTATCCGAAGCCCAAGGTGCTGAACAACATCATTAAAAGAAAAACATTCCAAAGTACATGGGCATAAAAGCAGGATAAAAAGATAAAATCATAAAATATCAAGTAAACACTATTACAGATAAGAGATATCGGAATAAGACTAATCGATAAAAAAACAAATGTCGGACAAAATAAAATCAAGCATCTGGGTTAAAAAGAAGAATAGTTAAAACCATAATGTTAGGGCAATTCAAATGACCCTAGCGCTAAAACGCAATCAGATAAAAATGAGTCTTTAAACGAGACTTAAAGACTTGAAGGGATGGTGCCTGCCTAATGCTCAGTGGCAATTCGTTCCAGAGTTGGAGCCAAAATAGAAAAAGCACGACAACCCCTCGATCGAAATTTCGACCGGGGGACCACCAGAAGTTCCTGCTCGGCTGAGCGAAGAGACCGAGATGGAGCATACCTGTTCAAAAGCGCAGTAATGTACGAGGAGGCACTGCCCTGGAGGGCCTTATAAACGAGAGTTAAGATTTTAAACTGAGCTCGATATTTTACCGGGAGCCAGTGCAGAGCAGACTGCATGAGTGGCTCAAAGACACAGAAAACACAACTAAAGGAGGAAGAGTTGTGCAACTGACTGTTCAAACTAAATCAACAGGAAGGCCCTTTTCGCGGTGTTAGAAGAGGAGAAACTGTTCATGCAGATGACTGGACTTCTCCACTGGTTTCATATAGACTCCACTCC
Organism: Nothobranchius furzeri; assembly: GCF_043380555.1. Classification (NCBI taxonomy): domain Eukaryota; kingdom Metazoa; phylum Chordata; class Actinopteri; order Cyprinodontiformes; family Nothobranchiidae; genus Nothobranchius; species Nothobranchius furzeri. The sequence goes on from NC_091744.1 coordinate 84,572,588, forward strand.
CACCGATTTAAAAGTCCGTTTTTTCTTTAGGAGCGATTTGATCCCAGTCAGTCGGACTTACGTGTGCCACATCATCCAGGCAGCTGAAGATGTACTTTCTGGCCTCTTTGGATTTAAGTCCCGTCTCTTTCTCATGCTCCTCAGTTGTCTGGAGAAACAACAGGAACACCAGGGTTAACATTTTCCCACGCATAATTAAGTCCCGCTACGGTGTGTAATGGGTTTGTATTATGGTCCAAACAAGCTTTCCAGCCTGTGGCTCGGTTTTCACAGCCTACCCTCAACCGTCCGTGTGCTGAAAGCTGCTGTGAGCCTGGATTTGTTTCAATAATAAGCAGTGAAAATATTAGATGAGTCAGCAGCTTGAAGTGCAAGTCTGTTTGGTTCAAGAGTTCAAAATAAAATAAAATTAAATTAAATAAAATAAAAAATTAAATTAAATTAAATTAAAAATAAATAAAAATGAAAATAAAAATAAAAACTTAAATTTAAATAATCAAATCTAATCAAATCTAATAATTAAATAAAAGAAAAAAGAAAAACATTAAATAAAATATTATAAATAAATAAAAACAAAAATAAAAATAAACATAAACATTTAAATATAAATTATTAAAATAATCTAATCAAATCTAATAATAAAATAACATAAAAACATTAAAAATAAAATTGAATCATAATTAAAATTATTATTAAAATTTAAATAATCAAATCTAATAATAAAATAAAATAAAGACTTTTTCTAGTTGCTTCAGGAGCAGCTAAATTGGGGGTGGTCCGGCCGTGACTTCACACAGAACATAAAACAGCAGCATAAGACTTGACAAGTACACAAAAACGTACACATTATGTACACAGCTTAATACAGAATGATGAGATAAGCTCAGAGACTACATTTTCAGGCTTTAGTCTAAACAGTTTCTCATTTCCCCGAGCATTCCTCGGGCTGATAGCTCCATCCTGTTTGGAGAGGCTTTCGCCTGGTAGAACTCTGCCACCTGGTTCCCAACTTTACAGGATTCCTAGTTATTCGCTCACCCGTGTCCCAGCTACCCAGAGTGCAACACTTACAGTTATGTGTGTGTGGTTTTATAGAGAGACGTTAGGGTTACAGGTGTGTGTGTGAAGTTGCAGGTGTGTGTGTGTGTGTGTGTGTGTGTGTGTGTGTGTGTGTGTGTGTGTGTGTGTGTGTGTGTGTGTGTGTGTGTGTGTGTGTGAAGTGAAAGCAGACACCTTTAGTCTCCAGGAGGCGTAGGGGGAGTCGGATTCTTTGGTGAAGAAGCGTGAGGTCTTCGTCCCCTTGTTGAGCAGCTGCTCGGCTGGGAGCCCCTGCGTCTGAGAGATGTACCGGATCTGAGCGGAGCGGGGAAGAGACGAGGAGCAGAAAAGGTCAAAACCATTCATCAGTGTGATTCTTTCAAACCGAGGCGCTTTGGTCAAGCAAATCCGCTCATTTCTGCAACTCGTGACTGATTGTATCTAAAGTTTCCAGTAAAACCTAGCCAATGAAAAGAAATGCATCAACTTTGTATTTCTTCATTTATTCAAACGCACAATATACACATATTTGTTCTCTCTATCACAATCAGTTATTTTTGTACCACTGGAGTTTCTTAGAATTCATTCAAGATTTAAAACTAGTTTGTATGTTAACCCGAATTTTGTGTTTTCGTCCAAAGAAATGAGCCACAAGAACAGAATCCAAACAGATGGATCACATTCTGTGAATAAAGCCGACATTTTGACCAAAAAGAATCCTTGTGAGGAAGTCAAATGTTGTAACGGTTCAATCCATTACACAGGAGAGTTTGTTACACAGTAAAAAAAAAACAGCTGAATAATAAAAATCCTTGTTTTAATCAAAGGATCCAAAGTCTGGTCTGATAACAGTTTGTCTTGAATATCCAACAGCGACACTTATTTTAACATTGCTCACTGCAAACAGACTTTTGCATAACTTTTGTTTTCATGAGCAGAGTTTCTTTTATTGTTTATATCTGAACTCGTTAGAGAATGCTAGAAAAAGAAGATGCTTTGCGTGAGAATCCACGCACGCGTCTGGAGCCTAGAACAAACACACGGTCCGACCAGAGGGTGCTGGACTGAGAACCTGCTGATGGTGCACTGAACACTAACCCAACTGTGTGCATGTGCAAGCGTGTGTGCACGCACGTGACTGTGCACATGTCTACCATCAGGCTTATGTTTATAAATACATTTTGCTGTGTAGAGTGGAACAGCAAGCCTTGGCATAGAGCAGCATGCTTTGGGGGCTCAGTGTGCACGCGTGGGTGTGCACGTGTGTCCTGGCGTGGCCTGGAGACGCATCAGACCTGTCGGTGTGCAGCGAAGCCTCTGTCTCTTACTGATTCCTGTTTAAACAGCTAGCCACTTTTTTTTTCCCAAAGCAGATTAGAAACAATCTTAAATAGGGATTTTCCTTCCGACCACGATGTTTTGCTCTGGATCCGATTCAGAGTGATTTGATTTTAGGAATCTGCTGATTCTGAGTCCTCATCCGATACTTTATATATAGAAATGCATTAAAGGGACTTTACGGAGTTTTGAATTTTTATGCTCGTGATCGCCCCCTCAGGCCACAAGTGTAAGGGCAGCTTCAATAGTAGGCTCGTGCACGAGGCGTGCATGCTGTACGTGCACACTCCTTAACGAAAATAACAGCTGAGACAGTCGTGTGTGTGTGTGTGTGTGTGTGTGTGTGTGTGTGTGTGTGTGTGTGTGTGTGTTGTGTGTGTGTGTGTGTCGGGGAGGACAGGAGAACACGCAGCTAATTAATTAAATAATTTGGTTCTGTACCTTTCTCTTCAGCACAGCCAACAAAGGTTGATGATGGGTCAGTCCTCCTGCATGCTCAGATCATTCCCTTCCCTTGCTTGAAAAATTGTTCCAAAATGAAAGTTGAACCCACATCTTTTTTATCTGTGAATTCAATGCCGTTCGGCGAGTCTCAAATAAAAATTTGGGCATCTTACTGTAAAAAATATACCATTAATGTAAAAAATAAACTCTAAATAAACTATGTTCACATCCAGAATCAAACCCAGGTCTTCTGCATGAGAGTCTGACGTCTTACTAGGTGAGCTAAAGCACCAGTGACATCTATCGTATCTGTAACATTTATATCCTTGATGACAGCTGAAACAACGTCAAACCAAAGAATGGTTCGGAGTGAAAATGGCTATTTTGTTGCTAATTAGCAGGAAATATCTAGAAGAAAGTTCTACAGAAAGTAGCTAAGGGTCCTCAGAAATGTAGCTAGCTTTGTCACTAGGCGTTAGGAACAGCGACAAAGTGGCACTGCCTCTCTCTCTGCTGCTAAAGCTACGGATAGCAAATGCTACGGGCGATGCCTGAGCGTGAACGCGCATGAAGCAGCCTGCTCGACCCGAGCATCTCTCTTTTTCTGTGATTTTACAGAAAAACAGGCAATCACAGTAAAAATGCCAGGGCTCATTCTACAGGACCAGGGCATTGCAGGAGAACGTATGAATGTTACGGCTGCCAGCCTGACCAGTGGAGAGAAGCAACCAAATTCACCCATCTGTAGTGAATCAGCCTGACACCGCTCCTCCTCCTCCTCTCTCCCAGGCTGCTGAGGAGCACAGCTGAGAGGAATCAACATAATGAGCAAACACCTGCATAAAAGGGCTGTGCCTTCAGTAGTCTGGGAGGCAGCAGTGCAGGGGTTCTGCTGTCCTCCTGGTAATGTGTAGTTTAAACCCCTGTTCGTTTGAATTTGTTTGAGCTTTGAACTTTGGTTGTTTTTAATTCTTGATGAGAAACTGAGGATGATCCAGTGGGATCTTTAGTATGTTCGGTTTTTAAGGTTAACTTTATTCGTGGCAATTTTCCTGACTTCAGTTTTAACACCTTTCGTGTTGGTAAAGCTTTTAACATAAGTTTTTACCAGGTGTTTTATAGTTGATAATTTGCTTTGTACTGTTAACCTTTTAGAGAAATCAGTTTTGCTCGTGTTTTAATACCTTTTGTACAAATAAACCCATTTTAAACTCCTCCACCAGTTCTTATGTTCTCCCCATCCTTCACACTTTTAACATCTCATGTCGGGGACGTAACAATGAAGAAGACATTTATTATTTCTATACATGTTTTAGCTGTCAAACTTCCATAGCGCCCCTTGAAGAAAAAGAGCACACTAGAGTTGTCCTTCAAGTAATTTTTAATCATTAATGCATTTCTTTCTTGCTGTATTTGTCATTTCTTTAGTTGTTTTGCCATAAAGCATCAATTGTTTAGGAAGTACATTAATAAAAAACGTGTTAATATTAAGAATAAATGTAAAAGTAGCCTTGTTGTTGCTCATATTTTAAAGTTAGTAATCAGTGTGCGGCTGTTTTCAGCGACATGGATGACACGGCCATGACGGTCAGCAGCAGAGTAACGTTTTTCTACAAAACACCTGTAGAGCTGCAGCGTCTGTAAAGGCAGGAAGAGAGAGCAGATCACACCATGACGGAAGGAGACTGAACTGACGTTTGCAACCACAGACGCTCATCTATCTGATAAATGTGCTGCCATCTTGGCATTTTTACTGTGGTTTCTTAATGTGTCCTTTAGTGTCGGCTGGATTAGCTGAATTGCTGCAGCGAAGTGAGCAGTCAGTTTTTTAAGGTGGTGCATCAGAGCTGAACGCAGCACTACCTTAACCACCTCGTTAAATGCCCAGTTTGCACATATTACACTTGTTTATTACACTCCTTTTGCTGTTCATTTAGAAAAACACCCAAATTACAGACATTTTCTCTCTCTTGAGGTGACAACTACGCTCTGTGTTAGCTAACTTCTGCATGTTGTGGTGCGTGAATTCCAGGACTACCTTAATTTGTGGGACTTGTGAAACAAAGAATACTGATGTAGAGGAACTTGTTGAATTCAAAACTAAGCCATAATTATTCTGGTTTAAAATCTTTTTCTCAGGATGAGTTTTAAAAGTAATGTTTGTTGTTTTATATGGATTATCCTCTCAGTGGCCTACTGGCAGTGTGTCCGCCCTGGGACTGGGAGATCGGGGTTCAAGTCCCAGTCGGGTCACATCAAAGACTTTATAAATGAGACCCATGCCTTCTTGCTGGACACCCACCTTTAAGGGGTTGGACTGGGGGGATAAACCACCAAATAGTTCCCGAAACCCGAGCGCAGCCACAGCTGCAGCTCATCGCTCCCCACGGGTACGGCTCAAACGAGGAGATGGATTTCACCAGTGTGTGATGACTAATGGGACTTTAACTTTAGATCTGATTTTCCCCACTGATTCCGATTTCCTGAAAATCATGTGATCGGATCAGAACATCCCTAATCACAAGGGTGTTTTTGTTTATTTATTTATTTAACTTCAGTTAAACTCTTCATGCTAAACCTAAATCTCTTCTCCACTGAGCCGCCTGTGGGTAAACAGTAGGGCTGTCGCGGTAACCGCAAAAATGAAATATCGCGATATGAAGAAGCCCACCGCGCTGCATCATGCGCCACCGCGATTACTGAACTTGGTTCAACTCAATGATGCATGTGGAGAAGGATGGCTGCACTGGTATCAAAACGAAACGTTACTTCGCTCCTTTGGGAGCACTTTGGTTTTCAGTACGTCAGCTGCTGCGCAGCCAGAGTCCTTGACCGAGACAGAGCTGCCACCAGCGGCAAAAAAATAATAATAAACGCTCGGAGACCTGCTGAAGTCCCGGACAAGCACTGCTTCTGCAGCCGTCCCGAAGAGAGTTTGAGCCGAGCTGGAGCTCACTCGCTACCTGCAGGAGGAATGCATTCACCCTAAAGAAACCCCCCTGACATGGTGGAGCAACAACCGGGAGAGATTCCCTTTGCTCGCCAGTCGCACGCAAGTTGAGTTCGGAAGCGAGCGGGGCCGGACCGGAGCGGAGGGGAGCGGAGGTAGTGGAATTTGGGGTAAGTGCAACGAGCGCACCATCCGAGAGGGTTTTCAGTGTTGCTGGAAATGTTGCCACCCCTCTCAGATCCTCTCTCAAACCGTGTATGGTTAACATGCTGGTTTTCCTTGTAGGTAACAAGGACGTGACCGAGCTATAAATCACCGTCATTCGTGTGTGTGAAAGTGAAATGATAGTGCGCCCGGCCCCCGGCGCGCACGCGCCCGGTACATGTAATTTTTTATGCTTGATTTTAAACAACTAAACAAAATGGGGACTTGTTTCTTATTTGTTAGATGCTGCAGCCAAATTTGCATTTAAAAGTTTAACCTTCTCCTGAATTTTGTTGTTTTTAAGTTCAGTCGGACTCCGACTGTCGGAGAAACAAACGTTACTGCGATCTGTGTTGTTACTGCCCTTTGATCTGCATTCAGTAAAGTGTTATAAAGAAGGCACGGCAATTTTTAACCTTTTTTAAATGTGTAAACATTATGTTTAGATAGTACTGCAATAAAAAAGGGCTGCAATAATATCGCACACCGCAATATTAAGCCACCCTGAATCACCGCAGGGGGAATTCCTCAACCGCGACAGCCCTAGTAAACAGACCATAATCCTGTACATGTCTGTGAATGAGGAACAGGAGCTTTCCCAGGCTTCCTCTCCTCTGCCTGTGGGCTCCAGTTAAGAGTCCCAGTTGTCCAGTTTAGACCTCACATGGGACCAAAGTCACAAAACACTAAGACAACCTCCTGGTGTTTTTAGGTTGTGTTTGATGAACTTCAGTCACACAATGTGTGTGTGTGTGTGTGTGTGTGTGTGTGTGTGTGTGGGGGGGGGGGGGGTCCTAACATGATTCAACTGAATCACAACGAACCATACACTTTTAATGTTCCTCAGCATCGCGTTATTGAACACATTTAACTTGTTCACTGCCAAGGACGGCAAAAATCGTCATTTGCATGTTTTTACTGTGTGGGCGTCGGACGAGCCCCCGCACCGTGAGAACAAACATCTCAGCTCCAAAGCCAATCTTCATCCGCATAAGTCACACGTCACGTGATCAGGAAGCAGAACATCCGTGTGTTAGGAGATCGTTTTGGGCCGTTCCTGTAAAAAAAAAAAAGAGGCGCGAACCGGAAAAGCTTCTGCCGATCACAATTCAACAACGGATTATGAAAGAACGGATAACGCTCGAAACGCGCGGATTCTTCCTGATGTAAGAGGTGAGTCTCCACTTTGTTTTGGTTATTTTGGTGTCGACATCATCCTAACGCGCAACGTTCTGGGACTCTTAAAAAAAAACAGTAAAAACAGTGAGAAACGCTGGCAGCGAATAAGTTAATAAAACTGGTTTTTAACAGTTAGAAATTCAGAATCGCTTAAATTAAAACTGAAATGCAACCAAACAGATTATACCCCAATAACAAAATAAATCATGAAGAAAGACAAAACACATTTTAAGTTCCCGGTTGGCAAGCATGTGATCCAGCTTTTTTACTTCCTGCTTGTGTGTAGAGGAGTTACCTGGTCATACTCCAGCGCTCCGGGATAGAGAGGCCAGCCCAGAAAGAGTTCAGCTATCACACATCCAAGCGACCACATGTCAATGGCTTCGCAGAACGGCAGCCCCAAAATGATCTCTGGAGCCCTGCAGAGAGGAAGTCAGGTGGAAACTGGTCAGCGCCACACCAGAGAGGACAACAGATCCATCTGGGCTGCATGCAGAAACGTCTAAGACAAGTTTGTTCAGAATCTATTTTAATAAAATCAGGAGAGATGATCTTAGAGAAGGAAGTGAAAAGTGCAAAACACTTCAAACATTCCTTTCTCTAAATGACAACAACAGTCAAAGTGGATAGGTTTACCCACAATGCACCATGGCTCTTCTGGTCAAAACCAAACACCTCATATAAGCACAAATTCTAGCTGCTAGAATAGTGGTGGAAGGCTAATGGTTTGGGCTTGTTCTGCAGCCACAGGACCCGGTCACCTTCCACAATCAGAGTCAACCAGAAACTTCTCTAAGAAAAAATGTGAAAATGTTTTAACTATTAATGTTTACAAATCTGTCGTTTCATTCAGACATTCCAACAGCTAAAAAAACAGAAAAATAAAAAAGTGCCTTTGCTGCTCTTTAGGTACTTAAAACATGTTCTGTTCATTGGAATTTGACAAACACGGCCACCAGAAGCAACCCCCCCCCCCCCCCCCCCCCCCCACACACACACACACACACACACAAAAACACCAGTGTTAGGCTCCACAGAAAAGCTGTGGGACTCTGTTAGCTTGTTGCAGGAAAAAGGTGAAATGATGTGTGAAGATAATAGATTTCTAGACCAGGAGACAGAAGCTGAGCAACACGTCTACAAATAGAAACCACTGCTGTGACAGCCACAGGGGAAATGACCGTTGCCAAGCAACAAGTGGACGCAAGATCATAATGAAACTATTACAGGGTGAAAAATGGGGATGGTGATCCGGGTGTCTGATTGTGTGTGAGTGTGTGTATGCTTCACACAGGCCATACTTTCTCCCCTCCCGCGCCAGAAGGCAACTGAACTTCGCCATTTCCTATCGCTGCTCCAGAGGAACTATTTCAGCTATAAAACAACCAACAGGACCTCGGGGTGAGACTGCTTTAGATTTGTAGACATCTGTAAGACAACATGTGGGGAAACGACTGCGGTTCTCCTGGTTTCAAGCTGATTTTCACTCTTTCTTCATGTCAAACGGCGACTGAATGAGTTTTTAAGGCTTTTCTGTGTAAAAGCTAATCTGATAAAAAAGCAAATAAAGGTCAACTCCCCAAAGCAAACACAGTTCAACTGAGGACAAATTAAGCAATAGCTCAAATTTTACTGAAAGCTTTGTGCTGACCGAGAAAAGAGGAAGTGTAAATGTTGTGATCATCTCTCTCTCTCTCTCCCTCCCTCCCTCCCTCCCTCCCTCCCCTCTCCAGTTTTTTCCCTTTCCCCCCTTTCGCCGTTGCGTTCCCTTCAAAGACTCTCTCACTGCATAGGAAATTACACTTCTCACATGTACCTCTAACAAAAAAAATAAAACACATACATGCACTTATATCTTGAACATACTTTTCTAAGATGAACATTTTTAATAACACAACTATTATTTGTGAACTTTATCAAAATATGAATAAACTTTTACTTTCTAAACCTTTGTAATGCCTCTCATTTATCCGGGCTACAATATCATGCATTTCATTAACATGCATTTGTGTTGCAAATGGGAATATTTAATTTCTGCTGCTAACAATGTAAGGGCGGCATGTCTATTATGTACGAGTTGGCAATAATCCAGTTTCAATCATTCAAAGATGATAGCGTTTATGAATTATATACTACAATGGCTTGCCGTAAATCCTGCTCCTGAGCAGACTAGTAACAGTAATGTGACCCGTATCTGCAGCGGTTCTGATCCGTAGCGCTGCAGGATGCAGAATAAACAGGATGGTGGGGACTTTTCATCCGCTTGTAGAGTTTAGTCTTTTTTAGTTCTACGATCATCATATATTTTTCTGTGAGCCACTTGATCGTGACACTGCTACCCATTAGCTTTAGCATTAGCCAATCTGTGTGAAGCTGCACTTTTGATTCCAAACTTTGGACCGGTTCTGTCTTTGTGACTTTGCTGGTTGCTTTATTTTCCTCCACTGCATCCAGATGACCACACTGTGCGCCAGTAAAAAGCATTTTTCTTACACGTTACTTACTTTTGTTCAAAGTTCTGGGGAAAATAGTAATTCAAAGATGTTGCACCAGTGCTACGTTTACAAATAGACACGCACACAGTTTTTTTCGTCGCACATACAGCCCTGCTCTGATATGGAAGAGCCTGGGGCACAATCAGGACGTCAGTAGCACCAACCCAAGCCCCCACAATGCGGGTGAAAAATTGAGGCCAACGCGGAAGTGAAATAAATTGCAGTTCCACCTTCATCCACTAGGGGCTGGTGTCAGAAGCGAGCAAATCCTCATTGACTCCAATGTAAAAAATACCAATTTCACAGCAGAAATAGACATGTTTACAGCCTGTTACCAAAACATGTTTTTGGTTTAAATGATCTAGTTTACACTCATGACAACTCTGAGGGGGGTGAATTTTTTTCTCACTCTTCTGTTTAAGTGTATTAAAAGCCTAAAATTCTGTATAATTAATGAGCATCAGACCCACGTGACCACAGAGCTAGCTCCGTGGAAAGGCCTCAGTAGAGCCTCGGTCTGGCCTGGAAACTGCTCCGAGATTTTGAGTCTCTGTGTTTGTGTATTCTTGTTTGGATATTTTTAGTGCAATTTATGTATTTTAGATCACTGCTGAGCTGAGCTTAGATTTTAACATGTACTGTTTAACCATGAAATTTAAATGTAATAGGGTAAAACCCAGTGCATTTAACATAATGCTGCACTTTAGAAAATGGGTTGAAATATAACATGTGGTGGAGCTGGGTTCCGACTATCGGCTTGTGGAGGTCTCGGGAGACCTCTGTGTTCCACCCGGTTTTACCCAGCGGTCAGCCCGGCGTATCTCTGACTCAGAAGCTCTGGTGTTGTGCACAGTTAGCTCCAGTTGTAGCTAGGTTGCTACCTCCGTTAGCTTAGCTCCCACCTCCACATTAGCTTTGGGTTAGCTTGAAGCTAGTTCGACCGGGTGTTGTCAGTTGATCCCAGCCTTACAGCCCCACCCTCAGCTCCACTTCTCTTCCCTTTTGTGGAATTGTCTGGGCTTGACGGAACCTGTGACACGGTCAAAATGGCGGTGGTGGCCACCTCCCATTTTTCCTCAAAAACGTGTTATTGGAGCCTATGGAAACCCATTAGCTGCGTTTTCATGTGCCTAATTTCCTCAATCCGATTGAAATCTTGGTTGATCGGAATTTCCGAATCTCTGTTCACATGGACACGAACTTAAATGATCCGATCATGCCGTGCGTACATATGCACCAAGCATTTAATCCGATTAAATAGGTTGAGCATGCGCAGAGTTGCCTTTCACGAAAGAAAAATTGTAAACAAACGCCATGAAACGAAAAGAAAAATGTAAAAACAGAAATAACTATTCTTCCTGCTTTCCTGATCCATTTATTCAATTTAATATTTTTATTTAGCTCATAGAAGTGACGTTTTCTTCAGTGAATAACTGCAGATATATGCTTTGCTGCATTTTATTGTTGATTAAAATAAGGGAGGGTTATGTCTGCCTCTTGATCAGCTGGTCCGCAGGTCTGAATTGACAGCTGTTGCGCTGCGCTGCGGCACAGAGCGGGGGTGGGGGGGTGGGGGGGTGGGGGGTTAGCCTCATGTTTTATTACTGAGCTCTGTTGTGGCTTATTATTAATAACATGTGACGATCAGCTGAAACTGTTGAGAAAAATCTGTTCAAACAAAATAACAGAAGATGTTCAGAAAGTTTAGAAGCCTGTGTTCATCATTAACGAACCGCATCTCAGGTCATCTGCGTTTACGTGCTTTTAACGAACACGGACTTTACTGTCGTCCAGAGTATTTAACCGAGGACGTTTTCCTACCCAACATCAGCCTCCAATCAGGTCTGTAAAACCCAGATTATCCTGTGTTCTTTACAAGCGTGTCTCCATCACCTGCTGCAGAAGCTGCTGTGTTCAAAGCTGACAGAAACGGGGATCCGTGCGCTGCAACCCCCACGATAAACCTGCGTATTTCCAGTAAAGATTTGAACATCTTTGTCGAATAATTTGTGCAATAATCAGATTTTTATTTTACTTCCACAAAATGCAAGTTCTGAATTAAATATTACTGAAACGGGACGGCTTGTTGTCGGATTTAAAAGCCGCCGCTTGTTAATTACACCGTCATTTTTGAAGTCAGGCAGTCCAAATGACAGCGGAGAGGCCCGCTGGCTGTTGCACACATGCGCAGTGGGCATTGTTTTACCCCAACAATCCGAATGGCTGTGCACATGCACGTCAATCGGAATGAAGAACGGAATAAACCACCTCTCTCAATCGGATTGAAATTTCAATCCGATCGGGCCGAATCGGATCAGAATATTCTGATTGACATGTTTACATGCAGAATTTTCAATCTGAATGGGCATTCAATCCGATTAAATATGCGCATGTAAACGTGGCTATTGTCCAATATTTATATGTTGATGCACCAACCATAGATCTGTACCAACCGGCGAGAAAAGCAAGTTTTGATCTTTTTCTGCAGCGGTTTTAGCACTTTTCGGTGCACCACTGCTGATACAGCGCCCCTGTAGAGGCGCAACGCTGCAACTGCAGTTACAATAACATCCATATTGACCCTTTGCACGTGACGTCACGTTACTCATGTGACCGCCGCCTTCGGCATGATGGACGGCAGAAAGACCGTTTACACCCGTAGAAACTCCAGTGAAGCTAGTCAACACAAGCCAGTTTGTAGCCTTTTATCGTTTTTATTTAGTTGATTTGACAGTAAAATGGTTTTAGCTTGCTGCGTGGTCGGCTGCACTAACAGACAAGGACGTAAACTCAACTCGTTTTTTTCTTCTAAATAACTTTGATGGACACTGAGGACGGAGATGAACCGCAGCGATCAGTCAATCGAGCTGACTAGCAGCCCTCAGATTTGCAGCGAGCATGTTTTTACCGGGTAAGATTAACGTTCATTTATTTCACGAGGAAGACAGGGACAGGGATAAATGCGATGTGTTTATACGAGTTATTGATAATCCTGCGCTCCGTCCACTGTGGTGTAAAGCGAGACAATTATTAATATTAAAGCTCCGATGTATGATTACGTGTGTTAAAATGACGTTATTTATTTATATGAGTGTCGGCGTTCAGAGATCTTCTCATTCCGGTGTGAGAGCAGCAGCTGAACCTGGTAACACCACCAGCAACAGAAGCTGGTAGGGATCCGGACTTTTTAACAATCAGCTTTGGTGTAAAGTGAAACGCTGTTTATAACATAGTTATAAATCCAGAGGGGTGAATTTAGGCAAAGTCAGCAACATGTTTACATCGGTGAACAGCTGCAGAGAGAACGTAAGCTCTATGAGCCCCGCTAGACGCGCTACTTCTTCTGATAACTGAACTGGGCATGAACTAGTTGAAGGAACGCTGGAGGAGTTTTGTTTTTGTTTTGATCGCAAAAACAATTTCAGGCTCTACTTTTCCCTTTGTTTAGTAATCATGTCGCTCACTGTTTACATGCTTTAGCCGTCCACCATGGTGGACCCACGTGATTAGGTGACGTCGGTGCAAAGGGTCAATAGTTGGGGCAGAGTGAAATCAAGCTGGGGCGGCACAAATTTAGCTGGAGGCGGCCACCAAGCAAATCTGAATGCAGGAAAAACCCTGGGAGTGAGGGATTATTCTTTTTCATTTGAATCGAGCGCACGCTACATAAGATATCAGAGACAAGAAACAACCAAACGGACAAAATAAACGTAAAAAGATGTGTGTGGTTTTGTTGCCTGATGCTACTAAGGCTAAACCCCATCACAGGAGCTAATAAAGTTCCAGAGCGACAGGCGGGTGGACCAGCTTCCAGAACCAACCAGTCCCACAGCACCGCTACGACAGCACACAATATGGCAACCCGCTGCTGCTGTGAGCAGCAGACAGCTTCAGAGCTCAGTCCAGAGTCCAGGACATACGCCCCTGAACCACAACACCTGTAAGCAACACCGGTTCATGATTACCACCTATCAAACGAGTCCAACAGCATTACCGAAGCGGTGTTGTTGAGATGCCGGCTCATGATACACAAGACTGAGCCTGCACGTGCAGCAACCGGAGCGAAGCAGGCAGAAAAAGAAGCATAAACGGGGACTAAAACTGGGAGGTTTTAAACGTGTTCTCTCACGCTGCTGCTAATAAAACCAAAACATGAAGCTTTTCTCCCTCCTTTTACTGAAGAGGATTAAAAAGTTTTTTTAAAACAAGTATAAGGATAGGTCACAGACGATAAATTAGGCAATAAAGAAAACTCACACAGCAAACTGTCAACGTTTGTAAGAAACTTAAAAAAAGTACTTCACTTCAACTAGCTTAGACGTGCTCTGCTGTTTCCAACAACAGCCTTCCCCGTCATGAGTCCAGATGGGTGAGTCCATGAATGTTAGTGACAGTGTGACGTAGATCTGTCAGGCTTTTCTAATCCTAGAGTTTCAGCTAGGGCTGCAGCTATCGAATATTTTTGTAATCGAGTTAGGGCTGCAACTAACGATTATTTTCATAATCGATTAATCTGTCGATTATTTTTTCGATTAATCGATTAATCGGTTTGTTATTGTTTAGCTATTTAACCTATACAAGTGATGGATGCATTTCAGTTAAGAAAAAAAAAACATAAGAGAATTGTGCAGTTGACTGCAATCTATTTTATTGCACATGAACACAGTCAGCAGTATAAAATGAGCTAAACAGTGCAAAATATCAGTCCAGAATAATTTTTTAGCATTAGCTGGAAGCCTGCTCCTTCCACCATGGATAGTGGCCTCATGTCTTTTACCAGCATGTTTAGAATAGAGTTTGTAAGTGGTATGAATTGCTGGGGGGTGAGTGTCTCTTTCCCCATGTAGTTGTCCATCGTTGCTTGTTTTTTTTCTGCATAAGAAACACAAATAGACTGAAATAAGTACACATATAAAATAAAGCAGCACACACACTACAACACTAAATCAATATTATATTATTTGAATTAATTAACAATATACAGTGATCATTTATTTTGAGGGTTACGTTCTACAAAATAGCCCGCAACAGGAGATATTCAGAAAAAAAGTCTAATTTTTTTACTATTAAAAAGCTCTAAGTAAGAAGCTCATGAGGTTTTTACTTTGAGTCGGGAGTGTTTAAATTAGCTAGAAAAATGTGAAAAATGATTATTTTGTGTAATACTGTTTAAGAAACATGATAAAAATGTGTTGTGAGGCGTTTTACAGCGTTAGATAGTAAAACAGCCTTTTAATAGTAAAAAAATGACTTTTTCTGAATTTCTCCTGTATTTAAAAATTTAAAGCGTACAACTATGCCGCGTTATATTCACCTGGACACAGCTCGTCTGTATATTTTTCACCGCGGAGTTGTCCTTTTTTGAATGAGGAACATAGTTATGGGTTTGTGCCGTTTTTCTCTTAACTAGAACATTCTTATAAACAGACGTGCTAAATTTGGCAAGCGCATGATTCACAACACGGAGGAGATTCACGATTGCATCTAGTCAATCAGAAGTAGAACACCGTAGACTGACGCGGCAAAAAAACATGTTTAACATCCACTATAACGAACTCAGCTAAAACACTAAGTCCAGCTTGTTTATTTTCTGTTACTTACCGGGCTGGCTCTTCCAAATGACGGCTCACTTGACCGCGGTGCTCTTCCTCAGCCCCCACGTTTTCGTCTCAAATGTTCACTTAGGGACGTCGTGCTTCCGTGCCATGCTAATGGTTTTTGCATATTTTGCCTTTTCAATGCATCTAGTGAAGTGCTCCCATACTCGTGAGGTTTTTGTCCGGGGTTTCTCTAAAATTTTGTCGCTTCTATTTTTCTTCCGTATTTCCTCTTGTTCCGCCATCTCTCACAGCAAGATGAGCGTCAGTAACGTGATACGTCATGAAAACCGAGGGCACTCATTGGCTCATTTCTTCTTCTACGGCTCCACTGGTAGATCAGTGGCTCATTACTGCCACACACTGGCGGCAAATTTAACAGCTTGTAACCGATGTCAGATTGTGGTAAAAATAGACTTTATGCGGTAAAATATGATTATTAAACAACTAATCGATGACTAAAAAAGTTGTTAACTATTTTAATAATCGATTATAATCGATTAAATCGATTAGTTGTTTCAGCTCTAAATCGAGTACTCTATCGAATCTTTTATCGATGAATCGAGTACTCTAATAAACGACCCTTTTGTGTTTGTTAACCATTATATCAAATAGCATGTTATAAAACATGAAAAACCTCTTAAAATGAGCACGCAATTGCCAGTTATTCTTCAAGTTTGATTCAAAATTAGTTTTCAAAACTTCAGCTCTTCAACTTTACTTCATAAGGAAAAAAATGCCTGTGCAAAAAATCAGTATACGACCCGAGCCGATTTTCCCCTCGTGTGAGAATCTATGAGCCTGCAAGCCAGACAAAACT
This sequence comes from Nothobranchius furzeri, assembly GCF_043380555.1. NCBI lineage: Eukaryota > Metazoa > Chordata > Actinopteri > Cyprinodontiformes > Nothobranchiidae > Nothobranchius > Nothobranchius furzeri. Next base: position 84,588,653 of record NC_091744.1, read on the forward strand.
AGGATAACTGTTGAAGTAGCACTGCGAGCGGCTGCGGCCCAAACAGCACCAGAACCGCTCACGGCGCATGCACGAACATGGCTCGCCAGCTGTTTCCCTATTAACACACGTCCGTTTTAATTTCTACTTTTTTGTTCACACACAATAACAAGGATTGTCGAGAAAGCATGTTTGCCGTGGTTATGTCAAATTATACTGATCACAAAACATTTATTTACTTTCTTTCGTTTTCCTCCGCCACTCATAAATACCTGTGTCCTCCTGCAGCAACCCCGAGGGACAACAGACGTCAATAACAACACAACAAAAAGTCTGACGTGTTGTAAAAACTACTATTTTTAGCAAATTTTAGGTCCGACGTGTTGCTACCAGACGCACAGTGTGAGCTGAAACTGAGCACTATGAAAATGTTGCACAGCGTCCACAGAATATATAGAAATACAGGCTAAAATGCATTATCTTGTAGAGGCTCAGAGTCCGCTTGCAGAAGTGACATTTACATGTAGATGTCAGGTGCTGCAGCATGGAGGACGTGGTGTTGTGGCAGGCTAAATCCATGTTCAGTATTTACACTGGACTACGTTTTCCGCCTTGGTCCAGCACCTTTGACATTTCCTGTCGTTTTCGTACTCCACCGGGGTCCACGTTGTCCGCCATGGCTTAAGAGAAAGTTAAGTTACGTTCGCTACTCGCGTGTGCGTTCAGTGCAGTGTGTATGTGCGTCGCTTATTTCGGTCCGGGTGAAACATGACCCGGGGCGATTGCAAAGCCATGAATTAATTAAACATGAATTAAACGAAGCCTCGAGGCAGAGACTTTGACTCGAGGCTTTTTTGTTCTCGAGTTATTCGAGGTACTCGAGGAATCGTTTCAGCCCTAGTTTCATCGTCTGTTTTCTATCAGAAGCTACTGCAGGAGATAGGTGTAGGAGACTATTTTCATCTTCAGCCTGCTTGAAATACTCAGAGAAAACTTTTTAAAAATGTTTTATACATTTTTTTTATATTTTCAGTCAACCACACCTTCAAATTTCTTTTCTTTGTTAGTATCCACAGAAACATCAAAAGAAATGAAAAACTAAGCTGATACAATATGAATGCAGCACAAACGATCAAAGGCATTTGGTGAGGAAAAAGCCCCAGATGAATACAAACAAGCTTCTTATAGACCTGTTTTTTCTAGTCCTGTTTGGTAAACGACACTGAAACTGCAACAGACCCATCAGCAGAGCTTTATATGTGATTTATTAACTGAAAAGTCCACCGGGGGTCCTTTAAATGGTATCTTGACCTACTCACTAATATCGTCAAGAGACGGCTGAGGAAACATCCACGTGACAAAGTAAATCAACCAGTCGGTAACAGAGAAATCACACTTGATGAGCTCAAACGCAACCTGACCAAATCTGAGAGCCCGCTCCAGCGATAGCTGCTCTTTCCTCCACCTGATCTCTTAACATGAATTATTCCCAAAGCTCGCTGCTCAGTTTTCATTCTGGGTAGTTTTACGTCACCGGCCCGCCCGCTGTGTCACGCTACCATGGCAACAACACATCAGAGCATGGCGACCACCAAGAGCTTCTGCTACGGTGTTGCACCTGAACGCAGCACTAAGAACCATTCAGATCTTATCACCTCATTGTTCCATCACATTAGAAACAGATAGTGAGCTGATAAGAGACTCCTACATTTTACTGATTCAGAAAAATCTATGAAATACATATGATCTGATCAAGCTGGCTCTCCTACATACCTTAACTGAGCTAAACAGCTATATGTCCGCTGCACAACACAAAATAATACATCTGAATTAGGGCTGCAACAAACGATTATTTGGATAATCGATTAATCGGATGGGGTCTCGACACGATTAATCGATTAATCGGATTACATGGGGAAATTTTTAAAAACTGCTAGGGAAACGTTATTTCTCTCCTTCCTTCACTTTATTTAACACAACATTATTAGAAAACAGTTCAATAGCAGAAAAACAACATGCCATCACCTAAATTGTCTTATAAGGTGTATAGACAGAGACCCTAAGCTACATCTATCTGTGACCTAAAATGCTTGGTCCAAGTTAAACAGCTTAAGGGCAATTCTCATCTGTTTTGTTTGATCTCATCTGTTGACATTTATTTTAAATGTAATTAAACATTGGCTGTGAATTAATCAAAATTGATCACTATTTCCAAAAATGACTGAAAAAATACCAAATAAAACAAAAGTAAATGAATGCCATCCTCCTTGTGATGATGCCCTGGGCAACTGTCATAAAGTCACATCAAGAAATGCTGCTGATCATTTCAATGATCCCAAATAGACTCACATTAGGCCACATGAAAGCAACTGAACCCAAAAATATATTAACCAGTATATAACTGCACTCTCACACAACACGCCTGCAGCAACAGTTAGGACTCCTCCCTCCCTTTTAAAAGCGTTTTTGCTTCTGAGGACATTGTGGTTGTAAAACCACATGCTAGTAGTCTGGCCCCGGTGTGATCAACCAGTTTCTGCGGGAATGTGACGGCGGAACCAGGGCCAGATTAACACTTTGTTGTACCCTGGGCAACAATATTCAAGGGCTCCATCATCACGACCCGAGGATCACCATAATGTGGTCACATACAGAATATTTTACAGTAATATGCAGTAAATATACCCAATCCTTGAATGCCTGACAACACGTAACCCGCCCAGAGTAACCTTTGACCCACCTCGTGTGGACTGACCAATGAGGAGAGGGTCTTAACTTGAGGCCCTCTCTTCATTGGTCAGTCTGCATGAGACTGACTCTCAACTGACGTTCAGTCATAGGCAGCGAAGCGTCTCTGTGCAGCGCAAAAGCCCGGGTGGACAGTTTGTTTAATGTAGGGTGATCATATTTCCATTTCCAAACAAGAGGACAGGGGATCTGTGCCTATGACGTCACACTATGGCAACGCCACACAAACCATGTTGGGACCCATTTTTTGTAAGAACTAAATTAATATCAGATTCTGCCAATAAAAGGGCTCTAAAACAATTCATATGTAAATATTTTGCATATTTATTGCAAAATCTCATTTTATGCTTTAGTGCTGCAACAAGGTTTTATTAATAATAAATTATTATACCTTTTGTTTTACTACAGCATCGGTACGCTTCCTGTGCACAGATTATTAAGGATGCTTGTTTCAGCTGTGAGATTAGACAATAGGATCAATGATAAAATAAGTTGTCACACACTCCATGGAAACTTTCAGAGAATCCACAAATAGTGGCTTTCAAATGGTTTTGTTACTTTTTGCAAGTTTAGAAAAGAATCAGATGAGACGGCATGTCTGATAATTTAGTTTTTCATCTGATAACATTAGAACATGTCAGTAATGCCTGAGGGTTTTTATAAACACTGTATAACTAACACTACTGGAGAGGGTATGAATTACACGGAGGCTTCTGGGGAGCCCAGTTGGGGGGGGGGGGGGGGACATTTAGCCTTGGCCCCCAAAATTTCTTGAAACGGCCCTGGGTGTGTGACTGAGTTTTGAAGGTGATCTGAACTGTATCAGATGTATAAATATGACATGTGTGTAACTTAGGTAAAAACGTGTAGTGGAGATAAATCTACCTACATTTTACTTTTCAACACTTTGTTTTGTTTTCTTGTTTTTATTTAACTTTTTTCCTGTCCTGTCTGTCTCTCATCTTCCTGCATCTCCTCTAAACGCTCCAGAAAATCTGTTGCCTGGATTCTTACCTTTTCACCTCATCAGTTACTTTTGAGCAGATCAAAGGGATCTCCTGACCGCAAAGTGGAGAGCGCATTTTCGATGCTGCGTGAGGTGACATCACCACAGCACAGGTGATGAGCTCCGCAGTAACAAGCTTCAGGCACAGATAAGACAGAAAATAGAGAACATGTGCGGACATGAACGATCCTGTGCTAATTATAGTTTTTTGGTTGCCCCACTTTGAGAATGGACCATGCGCTGGAAGCAGCTGCCTGGATCGCAACAATGCGGAACCGGTTCGCAGCAGCGCAAGTCTGCAGGCTCTCCCTCGCGCTGAAATGCGGCTCTCCCTCGCGCTGATCTGCGGCTCTCCCTCGCGCTGATCTGCGGCTCTCCCTCGCGCTGATCTGCGGCTCTCCCTCGCGCTGATCTGACTTGCTCTGGTCTGCGCGCAACGGCGGGCGGGAAGGGGGGGGGGCGCTTTTGGAAGAGTTGTGCAACACAACGAATCGATGACGCAATTCGTTGCCAACGCTTTTAGTAATCGATTTTCATCGAATTTATCGATTCGTTGCTGCAGCCCTAATCTGAATCACTTATCACTCTAGGATAGTTCCATTCCACCTCTAGTGTAAAAAAAATATTTTTTAAAGGGACTTTATGGACTTTTGAATTTTTATGCTCGCGATTGCCCCCTCAGGCCAAAAGCATAACGGCAGCTTCAATAGTAGGCTCGTGCACGAGGCGCGCATGCTGTACGTGCACACTCCTTAACGAAAATAACAGCTGAGACAGTCCCGTGTGTGTGTGTGTGTGGGGGGGGGGGGGGGAGGACAGGAGAACGTGCAGCTAATTAATTAAATAATGTGGTTCTGTAGCTTTCTCTTCAGCACAGCCGACAAAGGTTTATGATGGGTCAGTCCTCCTGCATGCTCAGATCATTCCCTTCCCTTGCTTGAAAAATTGTTCCAAAATGAAAGTTGAACCCACATCTTTTTTATCTGTGAATTCAATGCCGTTCGGCGAGTCTCAAATAAAAATGTGGGCATCTTACTGTAAAAAAAATATACCATTAATGTAAAAAATAAACTCTAAATAAACTATGTTCACATCCAGAATCAAACCCAGGTCTTCTGCATGAGAGTCAGACATCTTACAAGGTGAGCTACACTCTAGTAACATTCACAGTATCTGTAACATTTATATCGTTGATGACAGCTGAAACAACGTCAAACCAAAGAACGGTTCGGAGTGAAAATGGCTATTTTGTTGCTAATTAGCAGGAAATATCTAGAAGAAAGTTCTACAGAAAGTAGCTAAGGGTCCTCAGAAATGTAGCTAGCTTTGTCACTAGGCGTTAGGAACAGCGACAAAGTGGCACTGCCTCTCTCTCTGCTGCTAAAGCTACGGATAGCAAATGCTACGGGCGATGCCTGAGCGTGAACGCGCATGAAGCAGCCTGCTCGACCCGAGCATCTCTCTTTTTCTGTGATTTTACAGAAAAACAGGCAATCACAGTAACAATGCCTGGGCTCATTCTACAGGACCAGGGCATTGCAGGAGAATGTATGAAGAAGACATTTATTATTTCTACACATGTTTTGGCTGTCAAACTTCCACAATGCCCCTCTAAGCAAATAAATGTTAGCCTAGTGAACTAGACCAAATTCTTGCTTTGGTCTAGGAACGCTCCATTGGAACCTCCGCAGCCCCTAGCTGCCTTCTGGCTGGCCAATCACAGCTCTCTAGAGAGGTTTCAAACCCATAGTATGCTGCGATTGGTCCACAATGGTGGGCCAATCACAGCACTCTATCTGCTATGTGGACCAATCACAGTGCTCTATCTGCTCTGTGGGCCAATCATGGCCCTCTAATCGTCTGGTGGGCGGGATGATGCAACATAGTGGCACAAGATGGCGACAACTCGTTTGGAACGGCTTTTGCATCAATGTTGGACTACTTGGACTTGGGCTTTATTGTATTTAAGTCATTTATTTAGAAAAAGGATGTTTTTTTTGCCGTCTTCACCAGCGGACTGCCTCGTTTTCTGTTGCGGTGAGTGCGTCCCGTTGGTCGCTGTCCAGTAGCATGCGGAGATTGTTTAAAAAACAATGATAGAACTAGGGCTGCAACAACGAATCGATAAATTCGATGAAAATCGATTACTAAAAGCGTTGGCAACGAATTGCGTCATCGATTCGTTGTGTCGCACAACTCTTCTCAAAGAGCCCCCCCCCCCTCCCGCCAGCCGTTGTGCGCAGACCAGAGCAAGTCAGATCAGCGCGAGGGAGAGCCGCAGATCAGCGCGAGGGAGAGCCTGCAGACTTGCGCTGCTGCGAACCGGTTCCGCATTGTTGCGCTGCGATCCAGGCAGCTGCTTCCAGCGCATGGTCCATTCTCAAAGTGGCGCAACCAAAAAACTATAATTAGCACACGATCGTTCTTGTCTGCACATGTTCTCTATTTTCTGTCTTATCTGTGCCTGAAGCGCGCTACTGCGGAGCTCATCACCTGTGCTGTGGTGATGTCACCTCACGCAGCATCGAAAACGCGCTCTGCACTTTGCGGTCAGGAGATCTTTGATCTGCTCAAAAGTAACTGATGAGGTGAAAAGGTAAGAATCCAGGAAACAGATTTTCTGGAGCGTTTAGAGGAGATGCAGGAAGATGAGAGACAGACAGGACAGGAAAATAGTTCAATAAAAACAAGAAAACAAAACAAAGTGTTGAAAAGTCAAATGTAGGTAGATTTATCTCCACTACACGTTTTTACCAGTAAAAAACAATAAGTTACACACATGTCATATTTATACATCTGATACAATTCAGATCACCTTCAAAACTCAGTCACACACCCAGGGCCGTTTCAAGACATTTTGGGGGCCAAGGCAAAATGCCCCCCAATAACTGGGCTCCCCAGAAGCCTCTGTGTAATCCAAACCCTCTCCAGTATTGTTAGTTATACAGTGTTTGTAAAAGCCCCTCAGACATTACTGACATGTTCTAATGTTATCAGATGAAAAACTAAATTATCAGACATGCTGTCTCATCTGCTGCTTTTCTAAACTTGCAAAAAGTAGCAAAACCATTTGAAAGCCACTATTTGTGGATTCTCTGAAAGTTTCCATGGAGTGTGTGACAACTTATTTTATCATTGATCCCATCGTCTAATCTCACAGCTGAAACAAGCATCCTTAATAATCTGTGCACAGGAAGCGTACCGATGCTGTAGTAAAACAAAAGGTATAATAATTTATTATTAATAAAACCTTGTTGCAGCACTAAAGCATAAAAATGAGATTTTGCATTAAATATGCAAAATATTTACATATGAATTGTTTTAGAGCCCTTTTATTGGCAGAATCTGATATTAATTTAGTTCTTACAAAAAATGGGTCCCAACATGGTTTGTGTGGCGTTGCCATAGTGTGACGTCATAGGCACAGATCCCCTGTCCTCTTGTTTGGAAATGGAAATATGATCACCCTACATTAAACAAACTGTCCACCCGGGCTTTTGCGCTGCACAGAGACGCTTCGCTGCCTATGACTAAACGTCAGTTGAGAGTCAGTCTCATGCAGACTGACCAATGAAGAGAGGGCCTCAAGTTAAGACCCTCTCCTCATTGGTCAGTCCACACGAGGTGGGTCAAAGGTTACTCTGGGCGGGTTACGTGTTGTCAGGCATTCAAGTATTGAGTATATTTACTGCATATTACAGTAAAATATTCTGTATGTGACCACATTATGGTGATCCTCGGGTCGTGATGATGGAGCCCTTGAATATTGTTGCCCAGGGTACAACGAAGTCTTAATCTGGCCCTGGTTCCGCCGTCACATTCCCGCAGAAACTGGTTGATCACACCGGGGCCAGACTACTAGCGTGTGGTTTTACAACCACAATGTCCTCAGAAGCAAAAACGCTTTTAAAAGGGAGGGAGGAGTCCTAACTGTTGCTGCAGGCGTGTTGTGTGAGAGTGCAGTTATATACTGGTTAATATATTTTTGGGTTCAGTTGCTTTCATGTGGCCTAATGTGAGTCTATTTGGGATCATTGGAATGATCAGCAGCATTTCTTGATGTGACTTTATGGCAGTTGCCCAGGGCATCATCACAAGGAGGATGGCATTCATTTACTTTTGTTTTATTTGGTATTTTTTCAGTCATTTTTGGAAATAGTGATCAATTTTGATTAATTCACAGCCAATGTTTAATTACATTTAAAATAAATGTCAACAGATGAGATCAAACAAAACAGATGAGAATTGCCCTTAAGCTGTTTAACTTGGACCAAGCATTTTAGGTCAGATAGATGTAGCTTAGGGTCTCTGTCTATAGAGCTCCGGGAGTTGACGTCACTTCTCCCGGCATGCAACAGTTTAAATCGAAACGGCGCCATATTGGCATGCAGAAGCCGGCAGCTGGACTATTTGTTATTGTCAGAAAACTCAATCAAACGGGAAATATGGTAGATTCCTGTTGTGCCCCAGGATGCAGAACAGACGCGGACGACAAGGAATGAGCCATCTGCAGGATTCCCCAAGATCCGGAGCGCCGCAAACGTTGGATCATTGTAATAAAACGCGCTAGTGACCGGGCTAAAATGAAACTGTGGGATCCCGAGAGTAAAGGATTTCGCGTATGCAGCGACCGCTTCATATCAGGTACTTAAACCAACGTTTCCTCAACTGTGTATGGTATTTATTTTAAATGCTTTTATTATGATTCTTAGTGGGCTTCCTAAACTTATTTTGGCGTGGCTTTTTCTGTCTTATTACTCATAGCAGCAAGTAAACATCACGTAAAACGTTGCCTCGTGAGTTCTGCGTGCTGCCGTTTCCGTGTTTTATGATCACAGCAATTAACCGGCTAAGCTGAATTTAATTTTTAAGCAATGGTTGATCAATTGTCAGATCACACACCGAGACTACTTACGTGTAAATCTGTTATTTGTCCGTCCATCCATCCATTTTCATCCGCGTATCCGGAGTCGGGTTGCGGGGGCAGTAGCGTGACTTCCCTCTCCCCAGCCGCCGGAGCCAGCTCCTCCGGGTAAATCCCAAGGGGTTCCCCGGTCAGGTCCAGTGTTGTGCCGGTAAGAAGCCCGCTCCGACAGCTTCTGGCGTCGGAGCGGGCAGTAGAGTCGAGAGTCCCAGACCTTCTCCCCAGCTCCTCCGGCCAGGTCCGGTGTTGTGCCGGTAAGAAGTCCGCTCTGACATCTTCTGGCGTTTTTAAAAAGTATCCCAGGGGCACGGTAAGGGTCGGAGATGTTTAGTCTATTTAATTTCTGACTATATAAAACGATTTCTTCTGTTTTAAAGTGTGAAGTAAACTCCGACGAAGTAAAATCCAAGCGGATCCCGTTCATGTTCATGGTTACATCTGTGTTTGTTTACCTTTTTTGCATGCCAAAATGGCGTCCACTAACTGAGAGTCACGTGGGGTCCGGAGCTCTATACACCTTATAAGGCAATTTAGGTGATGGCATGTTGTTTTTCTGCTATTGAACTGTTTTCTAATAATGTTGTGTTAAATAGAGTGAAGGAAGGAGAGAAATAACGTTTCCCTAGCAGTTTTTAAAAATTTCCCCATGTAATCCGATTAATCGTGTCGAGACCCCATCCGATTAATCGATTATCCAAATAATCGTTTGTTGCAGCCCTAGATAGAACCCGCCACGACAGAGAGCAGTCAATGGTGCGTTGCCAGACTAAACTATAGATTTATTTAGTCTGGCTTGCCAGGCTAAATAAGTGCAGCAAAGAGCAAATTTTAGAAAATATCCCCAAAAGAAAAAAGGAAGTCATGCTCAAGTTACCCAAAAGATGTGACAAACACTATTTTTAATTCAATTGAATTCAATTCAATTTTATTTATAAAGCGCCAAATCAAGACAAGAGTCGTCTCAAGGCACTTCACATAATAAACATTCCAATTCAGGTCAGTTCATTAAGCCAATCAGAAATAATGTTTCCTATATAAGGAACCCAGCAAATCGCATCAAGTCACTGACAACAAGTCTCCTATTAAAACCATAGAGATGACCGATGTGCACGGTTGATTTAAACTACCAGGAAAACCGAAAAATCACTTCATGTTTGGGAGATGTAAAAACATTCACAGCTTCTCTCCACCCTGAGCACTATAACACCAGAAATGAGCTGGCGAAGAAAACAAAACGGCCTTCAGAATTCAGATTACATTTGGTTGTTCTGCTTGAACTTTCATCTGTGCCAAAAGAAACCCTCCAGTTCTGCAAAACTTAAAGGTTTTCTTTGTCTTTCAAAAGAGGAAATTCCCAGATAAGTAAAAAAAAGAAGAAGAATTAATTGTCCAGTTGGGTGGTGAGGCAGCCTCCGTGGACATTCATGACGGTAACAAAGCTGCTCACTCATCTGAACCACAAGTGATGGAGATACAGCTTACGCTGGAAACCAATCCAATAACACAGCAAATGAAACAAATACAACCTTTTGCAACTACGTTCAACCATTGAATCATGTGTTTTGGAGCAGGGGACCAACTAAAACATGCTCAACGGTAGGGCTGTAGCGAAGCCTCGACGACGTCGACGGCTCGATTCTAAAAATTTGTCGACGTCAGATCCGGAAGTCGACGCACCGCGCCCACTTGTTGCATCCCCAGGAGTTTGTAAATAGAGGAGGAATCTGCCTGTTTTTCCTCTAGTTCGCCCTCTTCTCCGCCTTCACTAACATCTCCGCCAAATACCGAAGACCCGGAACAACGTCCGTCCACTACTAGATTCCTTTCCTGTTTTGCCCCTTCGTCTCCCGGCAACGGACAACAACTTCCGGGGTCAGATGCGCTGCTTCGTGTCTATCGCAGATGTAGAAAATCACCGGGAGCATTTCTCCCTTCATTAAGGAGCTTCTTCCAGACATGAGGAGAGCTGTTTTGGTGGTAGCAGTCTCTCCTCCATGCTGGTCTGTTTGCTGCTGGGTGTTTTTGGTTTATTTAAACTTGGTAACTTGAACTTAACGTTGGTAAAGCTACTGTTAGCATCTTCGCTAACAGCTTCTTGCGTTGGGATAAGCTGTTACGTTTTGGTTTAGAGTTCATCTTTTTTGTGGTGCAGGTCTCCCTTTTATTACATTTAGAGTGTTGTGGGTTTTCGGTTTAGTGTAAAATATCACCTGAGTTTGGTTTAACCCGTAAGACCACTCGCCTCACGCACATAAGTGACCAAAACAAAGCAGCATGGAGACACTCCGTCTTCAACCACCTCTCAGGCAGCAGCCTGCACTCCCAAGTTCTTCACGTCACCAGAACATAAACAACCGCAACACAATAAAAGCAGTGTTATACAAAATGGAAGGCCTGTAGTGTTTATTCTCTTACGGTAAGAATTTATCAATTTTTTTGAGGAATTTATTTGAGATTTTCTGGTTTTTGTTAATTGTGCAATAGAAAAATAATCATTAGATTAATTTTACTAAATAGTCATTAGAATAGTCGACTATTCGATAAAATAATCGTCAGAATAATCGTTTTAAAAATAATCGTTTACCCCCAGCCCTACTCAACGGTGCCCTGCAGGACCAGAGTTGCCCCCCAGTACTCTAGAAGGACACACCAATGTAACGAGCACACGTCAATAAGCCCAAGAGGGCAAAGATGGAAGAGAAAAAGGCTCCAACGCTAACATTTCTGTTATTAGACTCTAAACCGAACCCCAAAAACTGGTGGTCCACATGTTCTTGCCTGTAGCCTCCATTGTTGCCAAAACCGATAGTGCTACTCTTGCATTGTGCAATCATTACTAGTTTTTCACATCACTTCCTGTGTGTACTCTCATTGGTCGATTGCAGGCCGGAGTCGTAGATTTCCTGACAGCACTTGAAGACTGTTGGAGGCTGGATTTGGTCGTGAGTGCAATAAGCTGGTTTTTGTTACTACTCTTTTCACCATAAAAAATGTGTGCACAACAGGCGAAAAGTGAAGTGTGAACCTGACTTTAGAGGTAAAATAAATAAACAAAAGTAAAACATTAGGAGTAGTCAGTAAAATTAAAAAAATGGTACACAAATGCAGTCCATTATCCTTTATATCATAACCAGAAGATTTTAAAGCGACTATAATGAGTTTGAAATGTTTATACTTGTAATTGCACCCCTCAGGCCAAACGTGTAACTGCAGCATCAACAGGAAACTCCTGCATGAGGCGTGCATGCTGTACGTGCACACTCCTGAACAAAAACAACAGCCGAGCCAGTCCTGGACCGGTGCAATTTACAGGTTTATACTGTCCTACACAATTCTAATAAATTAGGCAAACAATGTACTCAAATGTAGACATGCTAGACAAGCAGCCTGGCTTGCCTTGATAGCATCACCCCTTTTCCACCTATTACTATTATATTAGTTAAAATGATTCATTAGTATGATTAAAACGGCCCAATTTGCTTTGATGTGTAAAATAAATTCTAACGGTATAAATAAAGCGATATTGAGGCAGATTTGGTGTGGTGATCCAAACCGTTCTGTTATAGGACGTAGCTCAGACCTGCTCTCCTCGTTTCTCACAGACTATGTCACGTTTGTGCATTACCAGCATTTTCTTGAACAGCAACTTTTTACCTTTCTCAACTTCTCTGCTGTGTTTTCTCTCCACCTAGATTGTGATAACAGCTCACACCGGTGCACTGAGATGAGCCACAGAGCAGTGTGTGAATGAGACAGTAGATCAAACTCCCGCTGACTTTATTTACCAAATGCAGGAAGAGCCAAAGTGCTTGATGGCTGCGGAGAATGCAGGTTGACGACTGCGCCGCCTCTAGTAGCGGCGTGAATCTGCAGCAGCAGAAGTAGCAGGCCTAAATCAGCGGTTTCCAGCTCTGCAGCTGTAGCGTTGTTGTCGGCCCGTCTGAGAAAGGTTTATGTCCTCGTGCACATGCACAGATTATCATTCTCTTTCCTTGCTCCCGGAAGAACAGTTCGGAGCACAAATTAAAGTTAAAGTCCCATTAGTTGTCACACACACTGATGTGTGTGCGAAATTTGTTCTTCGCATTTGACCCATCCCCTGGGGGAGCGGTGAGCTGCAGACACAGCCGCACTCAGGAACCATTTGGTGGTTTAACACCCCAATCCAACCCCGTAATGCTTAGTGTCAAGCAGGGAGGCATTGGGCCCCATTTTTTCTAAGTCTTTGGTATGACCCGACCAGGAATTGAACCCTGATCTCCCAGTCTCAGGGCGGACACTAGGCCACTGAGCTGGTCTCAAATGGTTTCTTTGTTGCTAATCTGAGAGGAATATCTACAAGAAAGTTCAACAGAAAGTAGCAACGGGTCCTCACAAATGTTGCTAAGTTTGTCGCTAGGTGCTAGGAACAGCAACAAATTCACTAAAGCCCCCTTCAGACAGGCTATGAAAAAAGTAAATGTTCCGGAATCTGTCTGTAAGACCTTTCTGTCTGAATACAAACATCCGGATAACGTGTTCCGGAATTTATCCGGACGAAGCCCCTAGTAACAGGTCCGGACTTGTTACGGACAGGGTGTCTGCTAGCCTGGCAAGCCAGACTAAATAAATGTATTATTTAGTCTGGCCACGCTCCATTGACGGCTCTCGGTTGTGGGGCGGGTTCTACCGTTGTCTTTCAAATGATCTCCGCATTCCACTGGACAATGAATGTGACATACTCTTGTTTCACTCTGTTGCATCATCCCACCCACCAGGCACATAGAGTGCCCTGATTGGCCCACAAAGCGGATAAAGCTCTGTGATTTGTTCACTAAGCAGATAGAGCACTATGATTGGCCCACCATTATGGACCAATCACAGCTCTTTATGTGTTTGAAAACCCCTCTAGAGAGCTGTGATTGGCTAGCCAGAGTCCTGGTAGGAGCTGCTGAGGTTCCAATGGAGCATGCCTAGACCATTCTTTGCAAAGCAAGAATTTGGTCTAGTTCACTAGGCTAGGTGTCTGCTTCAGACTGGTGAGGTAAAGTTCCGGACAAGGGGGAGGGGGAGGAGGAGGGGACCGGGGGACGCTGTGCACACCTAGATAGCTCGCTCCTGTAGCATGCGGCGAACCACGGCAGCTCGCCTCCTACGGTACCGCCTAGACGCGCGACGGAGCGCTTCACACCGCTTCAGTGATTCCTTTAACCACTGAGCTTCATCATCCAGGTCTCTTATGCGTCTTCGTGTGCGCAGAATTATGCTTAAGCGCCTCGTGATTTTTATCTTGAGAGGCGCTATAGAAATGATATTTTCTTCTTCTTCTTCTTCTTCTTCTTAACATGGGTCCGATTTCCCCCCCCCCCCCCCCCCCCCCCCCCGCCGCCGTCAGACATCTGGAACTTTTCCCTGCTGTGTGAACGCAGCCGAAAGGACAAGTTCCGGTACAAAAGTGGTGTGTCTGAAAACACAGTTCCGGTTAAAAACCGGATTGAATTGTCCACACATGTTCCAGAATATCTGTCTGAAAAGGGCTTGAGTTGGCAACATTGCCTCACAGTGAACTCGTTGCTGCTTAGCAAACGCTACGGGCTACGCCTGAGCGTGAACGCACATGACGTCATCACGCATTATGCTGCCTCTGGAAGGGACTGGGGAAGCAGGCTTGGTCGACCCGAACATGCTCTTTTTTTGTGATTTTACTAGCCTGGCAAGCAGGAGAGTGTATGAGGAAGAAATTTTAAACTTCTATACGTGTAATGGTTGTTAAACTTTACTAAACAAAAAAAGAGAATCACACGTGTGATGTTTTTGTAAAACCAGCCTCTGGGTTTAACCAAATCCTCCTTTGCAAGATGTGCCGAGAAAAAGAGTTTGCATCCTGACACAGCCAATAAACTCTGTAAATAAGGTTAAAAACACCCATCTCTCTCTCTCTCACACACACACACACACACTGTGGTCAGCCCATGTAGCTGCAGCAGAGACAGACACACACACCCAAACACACACATATGAATGTTCTAAATGTGGCTTTAAACAAACCACATCCCTTGCTAGCTCCTAGTGTCCTGAGTGACCTCGCCATCCCGGTTTTAACTGCACTCCAGGCTTGTTGCTCCCGGCCATGCAGGAAAACACACACACACAAACACACACGAGCAGCACTTCTACACACGTAACCAGGTCAGAAAAAGAACAAATCCTTCCTGTTATGCAACATCAAGGCTCAAGCCCAGCCTCTCAAACATGGGAGGGTCTGAGAGGTCGGCTTACGCTGAAATGAGGAAGTCTTTTGTTGTTTTAGTCCAACAGAAGACGTTACAGCACAGGAAACTCTATTTCGTACCCATCTTTGGACACTAATTGTAACAAACCCAAGCAGGAATAACTGGGGAACTGCTTTGTTCTTTGGAGGCCAATAAAAACCTGAAGTGTAAAAAGTGGAGCGGTGGGTGTAACCCGTTGCACAATGCCTGCCGACGTTGGAGCAGCTTGTCTTCTGACATTATCTACTGGATGGAACGGTCTAGTAAGCATGCAGTCATGTGGTAGAAAACCATCTTGGACATCCTAAACTTAGCGAGCCAGCGTTACCGCAGTAAATCACAAGCAGCACATTTCAAAATAGGAAACATCCGATGATAAATGTGTTGCACTTTCTCCGGTCTGAAAGTTTGTTTTCATTAAAGCAGGCTCCTGACATATCCTGCATCGTACCATGAGCTAATGAGCTTACAGCTTAGTAACGCATTTGTTCTCCTGTTTAACCCTTTATGACACAAACATTTGAGTTCCTCTGGATTTAGAAGACGAGTGTTAGATGTTGGGACATGATGACAGAATCCAAACAGCATCAAAAACATGTGCCCATGCAGGAAGGAATAACTGGAATATGCAGCAGACAAAGAGCCAAAAGTGAAATGAATGTTGGGAAACTCCCAACCAAAGTGGGCAGGTTAATTCAGTCCATTTGATGTTACATAAGCAGTGGCACAGCCGGAACACATGAGACTGAGGCAAGACGTCGCTAAGCCTTGTGGGAAACACACACACCAACGTCCACCAGCCGTGGGAATGAGTCACATCACAGATTATGAAGACAAATCGCACGACATTTCACATCATATCTGATCTTTCTAAAATTATTCTGCTCTGTAAATCTCATTGGACATGTTGTGCACCATGACTCCAGCTTATTCACTTCCAACAGACATGTTAGATGTGACCACTAATCAAAATCTAAGAGATGGAACTTGCGTCATCTCCTCGGTGACTTAATAGATACAACAGCTAATCAACTATCAAATCAACAGCTGTCATGTGACCGTTACTGATTCAGGACTTATTCTCAGCTGGATATGGTGTGTTCCCGTTCACAATTAGGGCTGCAACAACGAATCGATAAAATCAATAAAAAGCGATTATTAAAAATGTTGACAATGAATTGCGTCATCGATTCATTGTGTCGCACAACTCTTCCAGTTGCTTTCATGTGGCCTAATGTGAGTCTATTTAAAATGTTCAGTTGTTGGTGTTGTTTTGGAAATGGAATCATTGGAACGATCAGCAGCATTTCTGGCTTCATTTCTGGTTTTTCATTTTTTGAAAAATGAGGCAGAAAGAGGTGTTGTCTGGCGAACCGCATGGTAAACATGGAAGGGGCTGGGTGGAGTCAACACTTCCTTACTTGCTATGCATGTTGATATGCTTACATTTTTGCATTGCAATGCAACATATCTGAAGCTGTAAGACATTTTATGTGATAGCATGCTGTTTTTCTGCTATTGAACTGTTTTCCAATAACGGTGTGTTTAATAAAGTGAAGGAAGGAGAGGAAAAACGTTTCTCTAGCAGTTTTTAAAAATTTCCCCACGTAATCCGATTAACCGATTAATCGTGTCGAGACCCCATCCGATTCATCGATTATCCAAATAATAGTTTGTTGCAGCCCTATTCACAGTGTTTTAAAACTTTACACAAGCATTCAGTTTTAAGATGAGGATCTATGCAAACATTTAGTAAAACTTTTACATCCAACAACCATTTGCTTAAGGCCTGAAAAAGATTTGACTGTGACCATGAACATGCAGATAAAACTGTTAAACGGTGTCCCGTGCCGTCCAACTGAACGATAAACAACCCAGAGTGAACTAAAGGACAAGCGCCTGACCTGTAGTATCGGGACTGTAGATATGTGGAGCAGACAGCCTTGGAGACGTGGCTGGCTGAGCCAAAGTCAATGACTTTGACTCTGTAGGGCTGTCTGGATGGGTCCACCAGCATGATGTTTTCAGGCTTCAGATCTGCATGAATCAAACCTAGATCCTTCAGCTTCTTTAGGGCAGTTGCCACCTGTAGTGGGACAAAAGCAAAGTGACCACTTAGTCTAGACCATGCATACATCTACATAATCCTGTTATTGTTCAACTCTGCAAGCGAAAGTCAGTTCACCTGCTGCAGAATCGGCCTGATGATTTTGAGCGGCAGTGGGCTGAACTTGTTCTGTTTAAGGAAGTCATAGAGGTTCTGTTCCAGCATCTCAAACACCAAACAGGTGTGGCTGCGGTGCTGGAAACACTCCAGCGCACGCACCACATTGTGCTCTTCTGCGTTCTCGCTGCTCAACCGGGCCAAGATCTCAACCTGAAAACCCAGAAATGGTTGTCTTGTATAACATAGATCAGAATAATTCAGATGGAAATAGAGAAAACAATATTTTATTTAGAGATTCTCACAAAACATCAAATTAAATTAAAAAAAAACAATGAAAGTATAAAAAAAATTTCTAAAATGATTACAAATATGTTTTAAATGTACTGGTGTGATCTTTTCCCCCCCCTCATGTTTATAATGAGAAAAAATAAAATAAAAATTGTGATTAAAAAAAATAAATCATGTAAGGAAAGGAAAGGAAGAGAGAAAATGAGCTGCTTTTTAAAGGAGACCCTGAGTCCACTGATCTCAGGCTCAGGGGGAGAGAGGTCCAGAGTTTGGGGGCCACAGCAGCAGATGATCTGTCACCTTTGACCTTTAGCCTGGTGCTGCACAACCAGTAGACTTTGATCACTGGACCTCAGGGACCTGCTGCGGGTGTAGGGACTAAGAAGATCACCAATGTAAGATGGTGCTTGTCCATGTAAGGCCCTATAGACCAGAACCAGGATCTTGGAATGAACCCTGTTAGATGGCAGCCAGTGAAGCTGGAGGAGAAGCGGGGTGATGTGGGTGTGTTTGGAGGACATGGTCAGAAGCCGAGCACAGGCTAATCTAGATTACATTGAAACATCACATCATCCATGAATTCTTACCTCTATCTGTCCTTGGCGGGCATAGGACGGGTGGTTCTTCAGTATTTTGACAGCCACCGACTCACTGGTTCCCCTCTTCCAGCATTTCACCACCTGACCAAAAGTGCCACGACCCAGAAACTCCAAGACCTCGTAGCTGTTTTTCAGCGAGTACAGAACTTCATGCTGAACCAGCTGATAATCACCGTCTGCTGATCCACTCCTGCTCAGCGTAGCGCCTGCCACAACCTCAGAACTGTTGTTGGGCCTGATTTCAGTCCCATCAACCCCGGTTCCAAGGCCTGCCACTGCATCCACCCTGTTGTGTTGAGAAGGCAGTGTCCCTCCACCACCTACTCGAACAGTGTCTCCATTGTTCCCAGTGCTGGTCTGCAACATGGCCACTGGGGGAGGAAGAGAGGGTAAAGCAGATACCTCCTCCACTATCTGCATGGTTCTGAAGCAACTGATTTCCTGCGGTTGTTCTCCACCTTCACTTGTCTTCTGTTCACATCTCTGAGTGGCACCTGGGTCAACAACGTTGACGTACGCTCCTCTTTCGTGCGCTCCACCGCTTCTAGCCTCTCCCTCCTCTGTTCTTACACAAGCTTTATTCACAAGTACGCAGTCCAAGCCTGCACCTTCTCTCTGAAGATTCTCTTCCTGTGGGACCCTGCTCTGCTCAACAGACTGCTGATCTGGGATCCCCACCGGACCTTCTCCTAGGCGCTCCCAGCTGTCTGTTCCCTGTATTCCTGCAGCTTGCAAAGCCCACTGATCAGTTTCTGCAAGCTGTTGTTCCCTGGGCAGTCTTCCAAGTTCAGCACCAGAAGAAGATGGGGCAACGTTGTTGGGATAAGCAATGCCGTAGTTGACTCCGATCACATAGGTCTTGGGCAGGGGTCGATGCTCAAAGGCTCTGCTGGTGTTATAACTGCGGTGGACTTCACCCGTGTGTCTGCTGGTACCACTGCTGCTGGTTCCTAAGGCACTTGTTTGAGCTGAGTGCAGGTGTGATGGATAAACCAAAACTTGCGAGGCCATACCTTTAAAACACACACAAACAAAGACTTCAAAAGGGCATTTTGGGTGAAACTGTTACCAAGTTAGAATGGTTTTAAATGCGTTAATTCTAGGCATGCGTATTGGTGAAATTCTGGCAATACGATTCATGTCACGATTAGCGATGGGTACCGAATTTGGTACTTTTTAAAGGTACCGACCGAATTCCATAGTACCGACTGAGCACCGATTCACGTCATTTGAAACGGTGCCTCGTTTCGGTACCCGTCCTTCATAACGAGAACTTGCCTAGACAGCTACACATGCGCAAGCGCGTTATGTCGTCGGTCGCTGAGAGCCAGTTGTAAACAGAGCAGCATGGTAGAAAGAACGCACGCTAAAGCTTGGGTCCACTTCACTAAATGTGATGGGTAACTGGGTGATGATGAAACCAGCGACAACGATCTAAGTGTGAGGCATCATCGTTTTAATCTGCTCCAGCAGCTAAATAAACTGTTTAAGATAACGTTAGCTTGATATGTTAGCTTCCATTGCCACCATTGTTATCAGCTAATGGTGCGTTCGCTTTCTCCTCGGAAATTCTAACTTCCCAGTAGGAAAAATCAAAGAAAAAGGATGGCAAAAGGAATGAAGATACACAGTAAATTTAGATCACAGTAAAGATGTTTGCTTCAGTTTGTCAGCTTATAAAACTACAAGGACGATGTTAAAATACAAACAATACAAACAGTTGTATGTTATTTATCGTGATATTTATCAAATATGGCTATATACTGAGAAAAATATATTTTATTATAAAAGAGAATTAAAATATTAAACACTCAAAAGTATCTAAAATTGATACCGTTAAGTACCGGTATCGATTCCTAGGTACCGGGAATTAGTACCGAGTCGATTTAAATGTTAAAGGTACCCATCCCTAGTCACGATACAGGGGAGACGATACAATGTATCACGGTATATTGTGATATATTCAGCCAGATGATATTATATTGACTGAATTTATTGTAGGAAAATTCAGTCCAAACGATACATAACATGTTTAAATGAGGCATCTGAACCATAATAAGAGGGATTTACATTTCAACGGTGGAAAGTGTTTTGGGTCATTTAAAACACAATAACTGCAAACTATTTACAGATATTGAAAGTTAAGCTTGTCCTGAAAACAAGATAAAAGGTTTGTGCAGATAGGACCTTTTTGACAAATGTATTAAAAGATAAATACAAACATGGCCAGGTAGACTAGAACAATGGCAGCAGTAAGAGGGTTAATATCAAATTTGAATGAACCTGAAGGTTGTTCCCAAGTCAGGAGGGAAGTTTCATTTTAATGTAGTCATAAAGTGATAAAAGCAAAAGTAAATGTCAGTCTTTGTGTCATATTGAAAAAGGGAACCTATCAGCTGTAATGGGAGATGGGGGAAGCACTGTAGTTTGTTCCTGCACACTACACTGAAGGGTCAGTTTCACACAGAGAAAAACCACACAGCAAACACCACCCTAGAGAGGAAAACGATACGAGGAGAGTGATGAGTGATCGGTGTACCTCAACAGCCCTTCACAAATACATCCATATCATTACACTGACTCATCCTTGTTTAGCTTGTAGTCTGATCAATGCAACAGCAGATTATGATGTAACCTTGTTTTTTTTCTACTGAATCTAATTAATTATTACATTTCAGATTCTGAACTGCACCAACATTCAGCTGCCCCGCACATCTCAATACAAGGCCTTGTTTTGTTTACATACATTCCAGGTGAATTTTCATGAAATCTGTTGTTTTCTGTATGAATTTCTGCGCAGTAAGCACTTAATATTCCACAGAGGTTTTTTTTTAGGTTTTATGTAATCTGTTCATTTCCAGTGGACAATAGGGATGTAAGAAAATGTTGATTATGGCAATATATCGTGATATTTTCCCCAGCGATATTATATCGATTTTCAAAAGCTGTGTATCGAAAATATCGATATCGCAATATACCGTGATACTTTTTCTTGCAAAAATGTCTCGATATTCAAATTTTGTGTATCTCATAATAAATTTAGTCTAAAAAAATGGCCAATATCGTCTGACTGAAAGTATTGCAATATATCGTGATATATTGTATCGTCTCCCCTGTATCGTAATACGTATTGTATCACCAGAATTTCACCAATGCACATCCCTACTGGACAACTTCAAACAGCTGTTCTGATTAACTCACAACATAAGATCAATCAGTCAATCAGATATTGTATTGAGGCTGAAGGTGAGTGTGTCTGGTCAGGTTTAATGGTAACTTATAGATCCAATATAGTTTATTTACAAGTTACAACTGTGACCTCATTGTTCAACAAGCTTTAATGGAATAAAAATTTTGTTTTATGCATTTATGACCCTTCTTTTTATTTATATTCCCTTTAAGGAACATAGGAATACCTTAAATGAAAACACTGACGTTTACCTGTTGATTTTTTTATATTTTTGTAAATGGGAATTCAGTGCTGTTTGAAACTCAACAACTAAAAACATGTCAATAAAAAAGTAAAAATTTTGAACACTTCATTTTCCTAGGACAAATAAAACGTGATATTTTTTCCTGAGCACATTCCGCTCATTGCTGAAGGTCTTTCCACCATGATAAGCTGAAAACAGGCAGAAGTCCAACTTGTGACTTCCTGAAAGTGTCCAAACAGACCCATACAATGTCCAATACGGGCTAAAGACTCCGGGAACTGCAATTTCCAGAATTGTCCAGATGTCACAAGCCCGTCATAAGAGATGATCTCTTTAAGAAACAAAACGGTGTGACAATGACGGTGTTCTGCAAAATGGTAGACTCCCAAAGTATTATGGCTTGCGCGCACACAGGCTCAGACAGGCAGAGAGGTGTGCCTCAGAGTAAACAATTCAAGCGACACACCTCGGTTCTTCTCACCGATGACAGTTTAAACCACAGCTGCTTAGTATAAATGCAGAAATTAAACTTTGACCAACAGAGTAAAAGTTTCTGTCCCAACTCTCATAGCAAACTGGAGGCTATAATTATAGTTCTAGCAGCAACACTTTCAACAAACATAATTACATCCCTCTTCTGATCAGCTAAGAGCAAGTTGTGCAGTCAGATGTCACTTCTCTCTGTCACCACCCACAACTGAAAGTCAGGCAAACGCTGATAATAACTCCAAATATGCAACTAGGAAAGAATAACTGACATCGCAGCAAGAGATTCACCAACATTGGATTGGCGTGGCGTAAATGTCATCCTTGCTACTCTTGCCATCAGCCTGAGGAACACTTGCACGGTCTCAGCTGTTATACCTTCTGCCAAAGCATGTAGCCTGATATCACTCAGGACTACAAGCTCCAAGCCTGAAATAGAGCTATATCACGGAGGACAGACACACGCAAATAGAGGTGTATCTGTGTGTGTTTGCATGATCCTCAGACATTTTTATATTATAATTCGATAACCACATAGCTTGCTAACGATCAGTTAAGGTGACAGTTTACATTTGGGAAGATAAGGGAAGGGTGGAGTGAGTGTTTGTGTGTGTGTGTGTGTACGTGCTAGTCTGGGGGATGGGCAACCTCACAGGACACCTGTTGAAACTTCTGTAGTGGTAATTAACTGGTGTATTACAGTTAGTAGGACTTTTAGCACATTTTACGTATTCTGTAGAAAGCGTGAGCAACACCGTAATTTCACTTTGACGTTTTACAACATACAAAGGAAAAGAAAAGTTCGAATAATAACCCAAGCAACTGCGAGCTCGTCTGAAACGTACTAAAATAAGATCAATGGTCTACAGTTAACTAAAAGTGATTAGCTTCTGGTGCTAACACCTGCCTCTCAAAAATTAAAGTTAGCAAACAAGCTAGCTCTAAACGCAACCCTACCAACGTAAAAAAAAATCATTTAAACACCACAACGCTACTGAAAGTGTGTGTAACTGAGCTTTCGCTCTTTTAAACCATTCACTTACCTTCAGTAAGACCAATAGGTCGTATCACCCAAAGCGTGAGAGAACAGGCTAGCAGCAAGGATCCACACCACAGAGACACTCTGCATCGGTGCTGCTGCCATCTTGTTCAACGACGAGAACAGACCCAGCGACTTTTCGCACATTTGAAGCTCTTATTTACGCAAAAAACTTGCAGTTATAGACACGAGACAGAGTCCATAGTCTTCTCGTCCGTTTCGGGATTCACCAAACGTTATTCCTGCGCCAACTCAGGCCGAAGATCGATGTTTCTAAACTTTTACATGTTACTGCGCGCTCGTTCCATTCGAGCTAGCTGATGCTGGCGGCTAGTTGTTGCTGCTCTTGGAGGCTTGTTGCTTCTCCGCATGTGTGGAATGTTGGGGAGGGTAAGTGGGCGGAGCCTACGGGCTCGCGCTGGCAGAGAACCCAAACATTGGACCGCAATCTTTAATTAAACAACGTCACAACTTTTTACGAGTCATAAAACTTGTAATAAATAAATAAATAAATACAAAGAAACTATTTTCCAATCAATCAAACTTTATTTATTAAGCACATTTCACACAAATTGTTGCAACAGAACAAGTTTTAACGCAAGTACAATACAATAACACACCCACAATCAGTGGTAAATAGAGAAGTTTGATGGTAATATCATTTATAAAAAAAAAACACAAATAAACACAGTTTAATGAAAGAGGGAAAAATCAGATGCATAATAAAACTAATTAAAAGATTTTTAAAAGTTATATAGAAATAAAATGAAATAAAATTTGAAAAAAACATTCTGCCTGAGAAATAATTATGTTTTTGCTATTAAGAATGGTTAAAACGCGTTACAATTATTTTTACTTCACAGTTTATCAAACTTTATTTGATTTGTAAAATCAGCAAATTCTAATTGCGCACATAATTTGTTTGGGACTTTCTATAAACTGTAACAATAGCAAATTAATATTAATATTTTTTATCGGACACAAGACAACCATTTGTTCCTCTATCCATGACTTCGTAGGCTTTGTAGATCTGTAACAATGAGTTTGCTTCAAGATGGTGATGAATTATCAATACTAATGATTTGGCTGGTGTCATTTGTAGTAAACAGCTTTAAAGACTACTCACAGCAGATCACATGTGCCATACAACACCAACCCAGATAAACTTTATTACTGATCAGCCATAGAGCATATAAAACATGATGCAAGATGACAAGAATGTTGTGGCGTCTTTTAAAACAGTTTAAACCACATATAAAAGTAAAAAAAATACCAACTAAAAGACTTTTTTGCTGAAAGGGTATCAACAGAGAGAAATGGGGATGTTCTTCCAAGATTTAAACATTATTTTATGCTTTTTTATAATCCAGAAATGACAAAATGTGTTCAATTATTGTTTATACTTTAGAGAATATGTTTAACACTTGAGACCCCACCCCTACAACCACAAGGCTATTATTTTGTTTTTGTGCCCAAAAGGCAACTCAAACATAAAACATTAGGGGCTAAATGATAAAATAGTCTTTAAGTCACATTTTAAAAGCAGTAATTTCCAGGACACCTCTAATTTTACTCTGATGCCTATAATTTAACAGCTAAATGTATTTAAGAGGAGTATCCCCATGAAGGCCGAAGCTAACACCACATACAAAAAATTAAAACGAGAAATATTTTATAAGTGATAATAATAGCTAAATGAATATCAAAAACAAATGAAATTACAAAACACCAAACACACACACACACACACACATACACACATTGGACTAGCTCGAATAGTTCACCCAACTGTCACCAAATTTCCATGATCGCATTACAATAGACTGGAAATGAAGCATCATACACATTGTCATATAAAACAAACCCAAACTCTTTATTAGTAAAGGCAACGAGGCATTATTTCTATATTTTAGATTTACAAACCATTCTTCCTGTGGAACTGCACGTTAGTTCTGGCGCCACCTAGTGTCTCATATGTGTACTACAGGTCTATGCCTGCAAACATGACACTCAAAACATAAACATGAGACCTTTTTAGAAAAATCATTTAGTCTGTTTTTCATTTTAAAGAAGAGAGAAAGATATAGTCACGTGGGACAAACAATGCTTTATTTAAATACTCCATGACAAAAACGCATATCTGGGTAATAAAGGTAATCAGTGACAACAACAAACAATTAAGCCTGGGGGTGTGTAACAAATACATAATCTGGTAAACAAATGTGATTAAAAGCAAAGTGTCAAAATAAAACGGTTCCACACATACAAAACCAACAGTAATCACCAAAAAGTTAAAGAGCAAGTCACCCCCAAATCCACTTTTTTTTCTGATGAACTATATAAATGTGTGTCTAATTGTGCTGCAGACACGTGTCGTCAATAGTTTTGCACTTAAGTGCATTTTAGTTAAAATTTAAATTTTCTGCCTAAAACTGTCAGTGTTGTGCCGTTGTCAGGTAAAAACTCTGCACTGCATTTGAATTTAAATTTGCCACCGCCATTGGCTAAGAGGTGCGCTATGATGTTAGCTGGTACATTATGATGTCACAATGTCAATGTGAGCCTGTGAGTGTGTGTATTTGTTAGTGGCTCTGCCCTCTCGGTCTGCCGGGCAACCGCATTTGTTGCATTTTTCAAACAGGAAGTGGGAGTTGAGTAAGAATCTGGTAGGAGGTGACTTGCTCTTTAACAATGGCCAAATCAAAATGAAGAAAAACTAAGCGACATTTGAAAAGCTACCGTTCATTTAGTCCTCAATACCAATCTGAGCCTCCTGCAGTAAATCTGGGTGACTTTTCCTTTGTTTTGTTTTTAAATGAGGGCATTGAAGGCGTTGTATCTTCAGCGTAAAATTCGATAACAAATCCACTATTTTTGTTCTGCATTTGATGTTTGTAATTATTTCTTTTCATTTAACCTCTTTGTGGAAAACCCGCCCTGAAAAACATCTGACCCTAACCATTGACGTTCACCACCAGCATACGTTGTCTGGCTGGGAACTGTGCACTATGTATTGTTGCCTTGAAAGGATCGGCGAGTTTATGTCCTCCACTGGCAAAAACCAGAGCAGCACTCTGGCTCCAAGGCAGCTCTCAGGGTGCTCAGCACCCTTAAACCTGAAATGCTGAATCGCCCCTGAATGGAGTTGCTAATCCTAACGGTTAGCTTCTGCTATTTGAGACGTTCTCTGCAGTTTTCTGAACGCTAAACCAACAACAGCCTCCCCCGTCGTGACAGCGTGACCTAGATCTAATCCTAGAGTTTCACCGTCTGTTTTCTATCAGAAGCTACTGCAGGAGGTAGGTGTAGGAGACTATTTTCATGTTCAGTCTGCAAGAAACAGAATGACTGATTAGAATCAGAAATATTCAGAATTTATTTCAGTGAAGTTGACCTTTACATTTTTTTTTCTCGAGTAGCTCTGTTGACTATATGTAAGTTTTGCCTTTTCTTGGGCATTTTTTCTTCTAGTTTCTCAAGAAAAACTATTTTTGGACATTTTACTTTTCTGTTTCTGGTGCTGTGAAGCTTGGAGGATTTTTACTGCTATTTTTTTAGCTTTTCTCACTTTTTGAGCATTTGTTATGATGCGTAACCATGGCAACAAGCTGGTTTACACTCGGGAGCAGCTGATTAACATTGGAAAGGCTGAAATAATACCTCAACTGAAGCCACAAATCCCAAATGAGCTAAAACGCAAGAAGCGTGGGTGCAGAGCGGGAGCTAAACGGAGACAGAGAAAGAGGAAATTCAAACCATCTCTTCCATCGATCATAATGGGCAATGTGAGATCACTGGCCAACAAGATGGAGGAACTCCAAACCCTTTCAAGGACTCAGCCAGAGTTTCGGAACCGCTGGAGGAGATAATGCAAACAAGGATTCTCCAGAGAATCAAGAAAATGATGGACAACCCTGAGCATTCTCTTCACAAGACTGTCCGACAACGGAAGAGTGTCTTCAGTCAGAGGCTTCTTCAGTTTGGCTGCAACACTGACCGCTACTGGAGATCCTTCCTGCCAACAGCCGTTGTAATATACAACTCTTTGATGACTTGATTATTATTATTATTCTGAGCTACTACAGCAATATTAATAAAGTATTTTTGAACTGAATTGAATTAGAAAATCCTGACCAAAAGGGATCCGCTGTGAAATGTAAGGTTATAAATAAATTTGTCTTTGTGGTCAGACTGTTTAGGGGTGTGAGTGCTGATTAAGACACACTCTCACACACACACACACACACACACACACACACACACACAGATCAAGTGTCATTTATTTAATACACATTTGTGGCCAGTTTTAGAGAAGTTGCACTGCAACAGGCTGCGATACGTCCTGATCGTGTCACAAATAAACACCTTCTGGTTTGGTGGAGCATACTACATTGTTTGAATTCCTCACTATTTTACTGATTACAGAAACCAGGATAAGCCTTAGTCAACAGCTCTACAACATCCCTGCTAGTGATCCTAAACATCTTAGTGAAAACAGCTATTGCACGTGAGTACATGTTTTATTTTAACCGGGCGAGTTTAAGGTGCACACTGCAGATCTGGTTTCCCTCACTGATTACAGATCAGATTAACCGTTACCAGCGAAGAGGAAAAGCTGGACTGCAGACCACGCTCTCCTTAGGGCTCTGCGTTGGAGTTCTCCTCCTCTGATGTCAGGATTTTCTGGAGGATCTTTTGGTAGAACGGGGAGAAAACCAGCTTGTTGAAATTGACCAGCCGACCGAAGTGAACCGAGAGCTCTTTGAGCTCCCTGCTGACTGGAGCCAGACCTCCTGGGAGGGGAGGAGGGGTCTTGTGCTGACTAGACTCCAGCGCAGCCAGGAGGTAGCTCTGAATTCGAGCGTCTGTGAGGAGAGAGAGAGAGAGAAGATTCCATCATTTGTCGGGGATGGAGGTGTGCGGGAGGAGAGGCAGTTCTCACCCATCAGCTTACGGACAGCGTTGTCTGGCTGGGCGACGGCTGAGATCTGGCCCTTCAGGGAGCTCTCACGGTCGGCTGGGAATGGAGAGAAGCCGTGCTGGCTCAGACAGCGACTCAGCTCCACACACAGCTTCTCCCCAACGGTCGCCAAGGCCTCCTGCATACTAAATGACCTGGAGAAGAAAACCTACGTGTCAAAAACCGATGATGGTGTTAGAGGAAAACAGGCAAAGTGTCACACATCAGCTTTAAAACTAAACAAAAGCAAGAGTGTTTTGAGGTTCTGGTCAACTGTGCATATTTTATATTTATATATTTTAGTCTGAGTTGTATTTTCTACAACAGAAAACAATCAGCCTAGTTAAGCTGAAATAAACTGCTTTAGAGGAGATCTATGGTTGGATCATGAATCTGTGTGAGACTGGACTGCAACAAAGAAAACCGTCTTCCCACATCAGCTTTTCCAAATCAACATCTGCAATTCTGTAGAGCAAATCTTCGTACTCACGGCACACGCATGTCTGCAAGCATGACACCGACAGTGTTTTTAAGGGTCTCCATCAGTCCGGGCAGGCCTGAGATGGCCTCTCCTGTTGTTGTGTAGACAATCAGGAGCACAGAGGCCAGCAGAACCAACCGCTCGGCCTCCTGCTGCATCTCCTGGAAGCGAGTCTGATCCATCAGTACGGTCTGCAAAGGAACCAGAGCTTTTCCCTCCGTGCAAAACCAGAAATGTAAATATCACCCAACAAAAGAAGAACTGGAAGGATTTACCTCTGGAAAGGGGTCGGAGGCATGGTCCCACCTGAGCAGGCGGAGATAAGCATGATTGTGAACATTTAGGTGCACAAGGGATGAAGACTGATGGGAAGCAGCGCCACATGCGTCCGATTCTCTCAGGTGTTTCACAGTTTCCTTCAGCCACTTCTCAGTGTAGTCTAAGGCATCTAAAGAGGACACCACTTTCATTTTTAACTATTTATTTCATAGCAATGTGCACACATTTTATATGACATTGGACTTTTTTGTTTGTTGCCAAGCAACCAAACATCACATTTAACTCATTCACTGCCATTGACGACTAAAGTCATCATTTTAGATCCAACAGTTCACTGCCAATGACGACTAAAGTTGTCATTTGCATTTTTTACTGTTTGAGCATCAGAACGAGCCCCCGCGCTGAAAGGACAAACATCTCAGCCCTGAAGCCGATCTTCATCCGCGTACGTCACACGTCACATGATCAGGAAGCAGACCATCCGTATGTTAGGAGATCGTTTTGGGCCGTTCCTGTAAAAAAAAAGGTGAGGCGCGAACCGGAAAAGCGTCTGCCGATCACAATTCAACAACGGATTATGAAAGAACGGATAACGCTCGAAACACGCGGATTCTTCCTGATGTAAGAGGTGAGTCTCCGCTTTGTTTTGGTTGTTTTGGCGTCGACATCATCCTAGCACGCAACGTTCTGTGACTCTTAAAAAAAACAGTAAAAACGGTGAGAAACGCTGGCAGTGAACGAGTTAAAGAGCAAGTCACCCACAACCAGATTCTTACTCAACTCCCACTTCCTGTTTGAAAAATGCGACAAATGCTGTTGCCTAGGAGACCGAGAGGGTGGAGCCGCTAACAAATACACACACACTGTGACATCATAATGTACCATCTAACATCATAGTGTACCTCTAAGCCAATAGCGATGGCAGATTTTAATTCTAATGCAGTGCTGAGTTTTTGCCCGACGACGGTGCATCGCTGACAGTTTTAGGCAGAATATTTAAATTTTAACTAAGATGCACTAAAATGCCAAATTATTGACTACACGTGTCTGCAGCACGATTAGACTCACATTTATATAGTTTATCAGAAAAATGAGTTGATCTGGGGGTGACTTGCTCTTTAACTAAACAAAACAAATAAAGCAATCATGCTCCTCTGTTTGCTAAAGATCAACCACGGCGGGTCAAGTGACCATAAACAAACAAAAAACATTTGGCAGGGGAGCGATTCCTTACTGGGTTGTTTCTCCAGAAACTCCTGGAACTTGTTCCTCTCGTACTCGACCGACTGCTGCATGAGATGAGGCCTGATGCTGCTCAAGGCAAAGTTAGCCATGTCCACCTTCATCAGGTCCAGCACAGAGAAGATGGCCCTGGTTGGAGCACAGGAAGGAAAAAGACAGACGACACAGAAAACAGGAGGAGAAGTATGTAGCAGCTTCACTCTGAATCCCCCCTGAGAAGGTTAGCATTAGCATCGCAGAGCTGGTATTAAACCACAGGATCATCATGTCACAGCTAACCGACAAACTAACTGCCTCAGAATAAAGTAAAGCCTGGAGCGTGCAGAGGGAATGCTATTCTCTCTCTTTCATCGCATGGCTCACTTCAACAGAGGCACAATGTCCGTGATCTCCTTCAGCTTATCGATGTCCTCGTCTCTGCAGGGGGCGCACAGAGAGCCCATCATTCCAACGATGAACTGGGAAATCTGAGCAATGTCCAGAGCTCCGTTTTCCGCCTGCTGCTGGATGAGAGGTAAATCCAGAACCTCCTCGATCCGCGAGCGCAGGCGGCCATGGCCTGGCAGCAAGAATGACAGCAGTGTCTGGTAGACAGGGGCAAACAGAATAACAGATGCCACATCAGCTCGCCGCTTTTCCAACATTAAAGCTGCTCTGGGAGGAGACAGGAGCATCCTGGAGGAGTCCTCTGTTAAAACAATTTGACTTAAAAAACAAATTTAATCAGAGTTTCAAATGAGTGCAGTTTTCCTTCTATACTGAATCCAAGCTCACCTCCTTAATCTCTCCCAGAAGTTTGATAGCATGTCCGTACGAAGGTGGATCCTCCTTCAGCTGAGCCTCTAAACAATCCCAGAAGGCTTTGTGCATGATCTCCTTCACTTTGCGCTCCAAACTGAACCAAAAGACATAATTCTGCTGCTTTATGGAATTTGTGAAAGGTGAAAATTCAAAGACCAGCCACTTCAGTCCAAATCAGATCCTGACCTTCCTTCAGGAAGCTCCGTAGGTTTGACCTGAAAGGCCTGGTTGACCACAATTTCATGAGCTAAAGCCATGTTGGTGACTCCTTTAGCCGTTTCCATCAGCTCCTCCGCAGAGACAACCCTGAGTGGGCTGGCTTTGAGAGCACACAGAGGACTTATCACAACATAATTACTCATCAGATTTAAACGCTATGAAAAGAGAAAGATCTCCACCAACAAACTGTTTTTACAAATTACTCATGCCTTCAAACAAAGACTTTTCAGATTTGGTTACTCACATCTACGTCATCTGTCACACGCAATCTGAAAACTTACAAAGAAACCCTGTAATAATGTTTAAAGAGCAAGTCACCCCCAAATCAACTCATTTTTCTGATAAACTATATAAATGTGTGTCTAATCGTGCTGCAGACACGTGTCGTCAATAGTTTTGCACTTTAGTGGATTTTAGTTAAAATGTTAATTTTCTACCTAAAACTGTCAGTGTTGTGCCGTTGTCAGGTAAAAACTCTGCACTGCATTTGAATTTAAATCTGCCATCGCTATTGGCTAAGAGGTACCCTAGAACGTTAGCTGGTACCATATGATGTCACAATGTTGCTGTGAGCCTGTCTGTGTGTGTGTTTGTTAGCGGCTCCACCCTCTCGGTCTGCTAAGCAACAGCATTTGTTGCATTTTTCAAACAGGAAGTGGGAGTGGAATAAGACTCTGGTAGGGGGGGACTTGCTCTTTAAAGTTCTTCCTGGTATCTGTGCAGAAAAAGTCGCCCAAACTCACTGAAACATTGATTAATAATCTTCACAACCAAATATCAACAAGGCCTCACACAATTATCCTTTAACTTAATAAATAAAGTTATTCTAGTTGTGCCTGCACTTCAGGCATAAACACACAGTTCTAACTACTACCTCTTTTAGGCCATTTTATACATTAAAAACCGCTTCAATATCAGCCTCCTGTTTGTTTCTGTCCCCCCTTGTTTGACCCCAAAATAGACCAGCGAAACAACAGCAACATGTCATTCAGAGAGGTAACCATGGTAACAGCCTGGACAATTTGAGGGAATGTTTTCAATTTCATTAACTGCGTCTCCAAGAAACCAGACTTCCTTTTCATCTTTTAAAGTTCTTTTACTCTCGTTTTTCAGGCTTTCTTTAGGTCTATGAGAGCTTTCCTCTGGGAATCGACTTCTTAATAATCAATTTCATAATAATTTCTACCCTTGACAAAAACATCAGAGATGACATAGTTCCACAGACCAAAAATAACAGTTTAGAACCAACAATATGATTCCTTACAAGAATGAACAGAAGCTCAATATGTTCTTCCTTTCAGATTCTGTTTGTGCTTTTATTAAAGAGCAAGTCACCCCCTACCAGATTCTCACTCAACTCTCACTTCCTGTTTGAAAAATGCAACAAATGCTGTTGCCTAGCAGACCGAGAGGGCGGAGCTGCTAACAAATGCACACACTCACAGGCTCCTAACGACATTGTGACATCATAAGGACCAGTTTACATCATAGCATACCTCTTAGCCAATAGCGGTGGCAGATTTAAATTCAAATGCAGTGCCGAGTTTTTACCTGACAACGGCACAACACTGACAGTTTTAGGCAGAAATTTCAAATTTGAACTAAAATGCACTAAAGTGCAAAACTATTGACTACACGTGTCTGCAGCACGATTAGACACGCATTTATATAGTTTATCAGAAAAAAAAAGTTGATTTGGGGGTGACTTGCTCTTTATCTTTTCTGCTTTTCAGTCAATCATCATGCTAAAATGAAGCAAATACTAAATAATAAACCTGGACCTACTTTTTTTGAGGAGCCATCGTTACAAGACTTGCACTTTTAGAAATCCAGTAAAACTACTGTTCTTTTATTTCTAACAGACTAATAAAATGTTTGGATCATTGGACGCTAAATATAGAAATAAATTATTCGAGTTAGGCCAAGAACAACATAAGAGCAAAACTGTCTAAATGAAGGAACGATGACCTAAGATTGATAAAAATTGCATTAGGGGAATACACAACAGTAGTTATGTTAGAGCAGGAACCATATAAGGGACCCTTAGGCCATTTCTCCAAATAGCACAAGTCTAACATAAATACATG
Organism: Nothobranchius furzeri; assembly: GCF_043380555.1. Taxonomy (NCBI): domain Eukaryota; kingdom Metazoa; phylum Chordata; class Actinopteri; order Cyprinodontiformes; family Nothobranchiidae; genus Nothobranchius; species Nothobranchius furzeri. The sequence continues at coordinate 84,621,643 of NC_091744.1, forward strand.
AATCTGCTGCCATTTTCAACCCCAAATGCATTAATATAAACAACACATTTCTTTAAAAAACATACAAATGTTTATCATGCATGAAGTCTAGTTTAACTCTGATCTATTCCAGTTCAAAGGTCAGGATTGCATCAACTGGTATGCCTTTGTGCGGCTCAGTACCCACGAAGTAGCTCTCAGCTTCACAACGGTTGGTGACTCGTGTTAGAGCAAATAACTCCACAAAATCAGCTAAACGTGCACAAGCATGCTGCTACATGTACATGTTTTTAGGAGTCAAAGCGCTCCTTTGCTCACCCTGAGGAGTACTCCCTCTGTGAGGGCTTGGAGGGTTAGCACGGGCCCTTTTTCTCACCGTGTCCTCAGAGGCATCCTTTGCCTCCTCGTCTCCTCCACCCTCAAAGCGGTCTGCTTCCTTTGGCATGGTGGAGTCTGCAGAACAATGAGTGACACAAATTATTCAAGCTTCCTTCTGCAGTTATTACACGGCTCTGTGTTCTGCAGGTCAGGAAATGTAAATATGCTGAAACATGCACGTGCGAGTGTCCTGTGTTGTAGTTTGTAGCCATCGTGCAGAACTGATGATGTGAAGGTTTGTTTCGAGAGGTTTAGATGATGACATCATCACCCACAGGGTAGAGGAGGGGTCTGAGCGATGCAGAAGTGTTGAAAACAAACAAAAACCTTACAGACTTAAGGTTTCTGTGTGTGGGTAATTAAATCTTAGCCACGTGACTAACCTTTTTTCGCGGAGGAAACAGATTTTTTATCGGCGGAACTTCTTTAAGGTTAGCAGCCCAACAACAAAGCCGTATGACACAGCTTCTCCTTCACAAGTCTCACTCAGCGCCGACCTCTCTGTCCCAGGTTCACTTACAGCTTCCACGGGACCGAACCACGTCTCCAGGAAACCCAAAGGAGTCGGTTCCTCCTCAGAGACACTACTTAACTCACGCGGCAGCCCGATTCCTCCACAGTTCTGTAACGCCGCTAACTAGCAGCAGCCACTTCCTAGGTGGGGCTAAAGTCACGTGACAGCCGAGCCTCTGCACGCACCACGCACGTTTACGCATGCGCCGTGAATCCTCTGCAACGCTCTTTTTTTTTTTTTAAATAAACTTTATTTAACAACCAATGAGTATACAACATAGAAACGAATGAAGTATACAAAACAACAGAATATGAACACACAAAGCCAGGGGTAAAAGAAAAAAGTAACAATTATAAGAATACACGCAAAAATTCACATATATATTGTTTTGAGAGCCTTTTTGTTGGTGGATTCTGATATTGATTTTATGTACAATTCCACGTCCTTAAAAAATGACAGAAATATGGTGTTTTGTTGGTAAACTTACATTTGTGAATAAAGAATTTAGCTAAGAGTATTAACAGATTTATCATAAAAAACATTTATCATTCTTCATGGGGAACTTAAAGAAACAGAATAAAACATTTTCCCATCGTAACGAAAACTCCCTTAAAATATGGACAGTAACAAACCTGCTAAATTCCTTCCAGAATCTTTGTGTAAAAGAACAGCACCAAAAAAGATGCGTCACAGTTTCTGGATGATCCCCACAGAAAGTACAATTAGTATTTATGTCCCTTTTAAATTTTACCATGTAATGACTGGCTGGATAACATTTATGTAGAAGTTTAAATGAGACTTCTTTCACCTTATTTACAATCAAATATTTCTGGGGGATCATCCAGACTGTCTTCCACTTGATATCTGGAACATATCGGTTCCAATGAGATATTATATACGGGAGAGAGACGATATCTTCCTGGAATAAACTACGTATTCTCTTAAAGCTGTTACCAAGTTCTAGAGAAAAGCAGATTTTTCCTATTGGTGACTCAACTGGATCAGGGAGTGTGACTGAGGTAGATATTGAGCTGTCAGTGTTTTTATATAACATTAAAGTCCCTGAGGGTATGGCACCAAGCACCATTGAGAATTCCTGAACACTGACTGGGAAATTATATAGGGCAATAAAGTCGTTGTAAGTAAGTAGTTGTCCCTCTTTATTAACCAGCTGAGCCACCAATAGGATCCTCTGCAACGCTCTTGGTCCTAAAACACGTTTCATGGGCGTTTCTAGCATGCCTTTGAGGGTGCTCACGTACTCACAGAGCACCCCCAGAATTTTAGATTTATTTATTAACTCTTTGTCCATCCATCCACCTTTGTGGTCACTTTATGTATTAGCAATAATTTTATACTGTTTGTTCTTTCTTTATAAATATTTTTACAAGACTTAGTAGGAACACTTGCTCTAACTTTTTTCAAACACTACTGCCTTGAGAGAATGGGGAATTTGCCCTCTACTGGCAAAACGCTAGAACTGCACTCTGGTTTCAACAGCATTTACAGAAGGGAAGATGGGGAGTTGCTGCCCTCCAGTGTCTGAAAGCATGTACTACATGTTCAGTCATTACATTTAGCCTTTTTATGCTTAAAAATTGTTACTAGGGTTTTGTAGCTAGCTGCTAATAGGTCCAGCTGTAGCTCGTGATTCATTCTTTTTGAACATAGATAAAAATAGATTTGTTGAGTTTAAATTGTAAATTATTTTTTAAAGTGAATACATTCTGGCTTTTCTGTCTAAATGGATTTTTTAAAGACTTACTTAGAAGAAACACTTGCTCAAATTTTATTTTCAAACACTGTCAGGGGTGTCAAACTCAAAATCACGCTGGGCTGAAATGAAAAACTGGGACTGAATATTTATACAAAAGTGACGGTTAATGAGCACATTTTCCTTTATCTACAGATATGTCGTTAAATACTGAATCTGGCATGACTAAATTACACACGAGCAAGTGAATTTTAAATAAAACACATCAGTGAAACTTATCGATCTTTTTATTATTTTTATTGCTTACAAATTGTACATATTCATCATTTTTGACCTTTTGAATCTTTAAGTTTTCTGTTGTCTTGTTTACTCTTTATTTTTATTTTTTACTCTCCTTTTCTGCTCCTGTAATGAATGTTATTGTTGCTGTGACACCACTAAAGGACAATAAAGGGATTTTCTATTCTATTCTATCTGTAGCCTTTCCAGTTCCCATTTTAAAACAGGTTTAATCTTTTTTTTAAGGCCAACAACAAAAACCAAAAAATAGCAATCTTCTTACATGAAAATATTTCATCTATTAACTTAAACTGTGTTTAACGGAGTTCAATCAGCTCAGTCTGGAAGTTGGTTGGTGAGCTTTTCATGTCAGTCGCGGACGACTACTGAGAAGTTGAAATCTCATTTTACGGGCTTCAAAGTCGGCAAATGGCTGAGTAAACTCGGAGCTTAGAGGAGTATTTTCACTTTGTTTGAGACTGAGGAGGGTATCGCTGCAGACGCTGATTCCAGTGTGGATGCTAATGATTGTAATCAGAAGGGAGGGGGCGCTTCGACTGACGCGACAACGCTACAAAGCAGTATGGGATTTGTAGTCTTTGCTGCAAAATGGGCCAGCTTTAATATATATTTGATATTTAATCTTGCGGGCCAGATAAAAAATAGACCGTGGGCCTAGTTTGGCCCTAGGGCCAGAGTTTGACACCTGTGCACTATGTATTGTTGCCTTGAAAGGCTCGGCGAGTTTATGTCCTCCACTGGCAAAAACCAGAACAACACTCTGGCTCCAAGGCAGCTCTCAGGGTGCTCAGCACCCTTAAACCTGAAATGCTGGAATCGCCCCTGAATGGAGTTGCTAATGCTAACGGTTAGCTTCTGCTATCTGAGACGTTCTCTGCAGTTTTCTGAACGCTAAACCAACAACAGCCTTCGCCATCGTGACAGCGTGACGTAGATCTGTCAGGATTTTCTAATCCTAGAGCTTCACCGTCTGTTTTCTACCAGAAGCTACTGCAGGAGATAGGTGTAGGAGACTATTTTCATGTTCAGCCTGCATGAAACACTCAGCGTGACCCATTAGAATCAGAAACAGTGATGGAATAATTTGTTTTCAGTGATCCACACTTTTAAAAAGAAGCTGACTACCCCTAAAATGGTCATGGTCTAATTTATTAATAATCTGAAGTAATCGCTAAAACCTTTTGTTCGGAGATGGGAAATAAATGTTTGTTGTGGAATTGTCATTTTCCAACTGCTCATTTAAATCCTTGAAAAGGGCCGAGAAGGGAAGATTTTTTTTACTCAAAATCCTTTCAAATTTTTCTTCCAGCCACCTCTGTAACACACTTTGTTTTTCACCTAAATTAATTCTTTATTTTCAATCTGTGGAATAAAGCAAACCATGAAAGTGATGAAGCTACAGCTGGGTGGCTGCAGAGTCTCCAAAGTACTGGTTAAAGATCCCAGGGTGAGCTCCATAAAACCGTCTGAGGAGGCGCTTTCTCTCCTTGGCTGATCTCTTGGTGTCCAGGTGGATGCTGTTTAAGAGCGCCCACAGTTCCTGATTGGTGTTTTTTGAAGAGTCAACGTCGGTCCTGCTGGAGGCCCGATGGCTGAGAGCAGGACCTGATGGACAGAGAGGGTTTTGTTAGTGGAGATGATCATAAGTCCAGATTCACTCAAAAGTATTAGAGAAGAAGAAGAAGTCCTCCACATGTTGACTAAACGTCTTCGGAATAATAAGAAATAACATGCTGAGATGATAATTTATGCTTTTTAAAATAAATAAACTCAATCTTTCACCAATTATAAAATCTGCAGAAATATGAAGAAATCGAAGATCTAAAGCCTGATGTTGCAGGGATTTGTTTGTAGAAATCAAAGTAAAGTATGTCAGCATATATGGGGGGGGATCTAAGAACATTTTTTCTTCCATCTCCAAGTTGCGTAAGCTGCCATAACATCCGATCGTCTCATTTTACCCGTCACATCAGGCTGTTCACCCTCAGCAAGGTCGGCCAGTTTCTCACTCACTCTTTTATGAAGAGATCCTGGAATCTGGGGAGAAAAGATTGAATCAGTGAATTTTCTATTAACCAAACTGCCTGGCGAAAGAAAAGTGTCTCCATTGGCTACCTGTTAAATTCAGAATAGATTTTAAGATCCTCCTTCTCACATATAAAGCTCTTAATAATCAAGCTCCATCATACATCAGTGATCTGATTGTCCCATACGTTCCTAACTGAGCACTTCGCTCTCAGACTGCAGGTTTACTGGTGGTTCCCAGAATATCTAAAATTAGGATGGGAGGCCGATCTTTTAGTTATCAGGCTCCTCTCCTGTGGAACCAGCTCCCAGCTTTAGTCCGTGAGGCAGACACCTTGTCTACTTTTAAGACTAGTGTTAGATAAAAACTGATTTTCTCCGTCTCTTGTTAATAATGTTGTTCTTTCAAACAGAGTCCATTAGCCTTATTCACATTTAAAGTGGTAAATACAGTATTAGATGCATGGAAAATGATTTTGTCTGGGTACCATCTGGTGTTCTTGAAGTCAAACGAAGGTTCAATCCTTGTTTATATTTTGGTATTCTCCTTTGGCTCCGGCAGGGAAGTTCAGCCTTGTAAGTCTACAGTTCTGTTATCACAAAAAGTGGGCGAGCTTATCTATAATGTGTGTGTGCTATGTTACTTGTGAATAAAACCTTTTGAGAGCTTCGGCTCGAGGAGAGAGACAAACAGACCTCCCATTGGTGCGTGTCTTTATTTCTCTCCGGTTTTGCAAAATCAGGTTGTTGATTATTAGTGTTTATTGATAAATGGTATTGATAACCTAATATTTCGAACCCCTTTGCATGTGTTGGGCTTTCTTTGAGGTATGCCTGGATTGATTAAATAAAAATACCCAACAACTAGGCTTAAAACATTTTTATTTGATAGGGCCTATGGTTAAAATCTGATGTTAGCCTAGATCTGGACAAGTGGAGGAGTAGAGGGAGGTGGAGTGTACAGTCGGTAAAGACGGCTCTCCCTTGCCCTGACTCCAACATGCCTCCATCTAAAAAGGCTAGGTTATCCAAAGTTATCTCTGTAGTTATGCTGCTATAGGCTTAGACTGCTGGAGTATATATACTTACACACACACACACACACACACACAGACACACACACACTGACCACTTTTCACACTCGACTACTTTCTTCTACAGTCTGCTCTTTAACTGTATTATTTCCTGCTATTTCAGCTATTAACTTTATTTTCTCTCTAAGTGTTTTTCTCCCCAGAAGAAGCTACAATGATGTTCTGCTGAGCTGTGGTGGCCTCATGGAGGGGACCATCGTCTAACACACTGCTGCTAACCACTTAAACTTTCTCCCTCTCCTGATAATAACTTCTTGTTTCCTTGACGTTGGATGTGCTACTACTAGTTTACCTGTTTAATTATAGATCCACTAGGATAAATACAATAAAGTTTATCTCTCGCCAAATAGAATATTTACTAAGCAATCACGGTGTAAACACAGTCACATTGCTTGGTGTGTGTGTGCGTGCGTGCGTGCGTGTGTTCTGTCTTCTCCATCCCCAGTGAGTCGTGGAGGATGGCTGCTTATACTGAGCCAGGATCCTCTGGAGGTTTCTTCCTGTTAAAAGGGAGTTTTCCTCTCCACTGTCACTAAATGCTTGCTTAGTATGAGGATTGCTGTATAGTCACTGACACTAGTCAGTGACTTGATGCAATTTGCTGGGTTCCTTATATAGGAAACATTATTTCTGATTGGCTTAATGAACTGACCTGGATTGGAATGTTTATTATGTGAAGTGCCTTGAGACGACTCTTGTCGTGATTTGGCGCTTTATAAATAAACTATACATATATATATATATATATATATATTACACACACACATATACACATACATATATACAAACTTATACATATATATACACACATGTACATATATATATACATATGCATATACATATATACATACATATATATACACACACACACATACACACACACACACACACACACACACACACACACACACACACACACACACACACACACACACACACACACACACACACACACACACACACACACACACACACACACACACACACACACACACACACACACACACACACACACACACACACACACACATTTATTTAATATGTACATTATAGCTTCCAGCCATCTGCAGCATGGTCCTGGTGTGGCTGCTCCAAGTTGATCAGGAACTGATTTTTGTGGATGTGCTGGATGGTTTGGATGTGTTAAAAAAGACCTTGAGGAAGTTTTTGCAGCACTGTTCCACACGCTGATGGAAGCAGAGGAAGACCCCGACATCATTCTGTTACCTTAAAGATTTCTCCGACGTTGCTCAACATAAACACCAGCAGAAGATCCTCCCTCTCCTTTGGGAAGGTCTTGCTGTGTAAAATCGCTCTGGAGAACGACTTCTTCACCGCCAGCCTGTTCTCCACCTACAACAACACACCTGAGCGTCACATCACCAAAACCCTGACATGCCTCCAAGCTGGAACCAGCAGCTCTCACCTCCTTGTCCACTTTGATTCCTTGAGGATCAGCAGCCAAAGACATAAACATGAGCAGCCTCCGCATCTCTTCTCTGCTGCTTCGAGGCAGCAACTTCAGACACAACTGCAGAGCCTCCAGAGCCTTGTCCAGCTTGGCGTTTACTGTAAATAAAGAAGGAAATAACTCGTTGCGACTTCATCTCCATGAAAGCCGCATCGTCTGATGCTTCCGTACCAAGCAGGTCGGAGATGGCCGTGTAGACGTCGGCCATGGGCCGTGGCAACAGCGGAGGCCTGTTTGTGCTGCTGTAGTGTTTCGACAGAGTCTCGTAGAGCAGCAGCTTGCACCGGACCGAGCCGCTCTGAGAGAGACCCGTCTGCTCTGCGCTGCTGGGACCTTCAACGACAAAAGGACAAGGATGTCAGTGTTCTTACTGCAGAGATTCTCCAGCTCTCCTTGGCTCCTTGCAACTTGGACCAAACGTGGCAAGAACTTAACTCGCGTTTAACTTCAAATGGACAGTATAAAGCCATAATAGTTTAAAATGACATTTCACACAAATGATATTCAATTATTATTTATTTTAAAAATGTCCACATTATTAGTGCTAGCAGTAGTGGAGTGTTATATTTTTATCTATTTTCCAAAACTTTATTTTTACTTCATATGTGAACATTTAAAGAGCAAGTCACCCCCAAATCAACTTTTTTTCCTGATAAACTATAAAAATGCGTGTCTAATCGTGCTGCAGACACGTGTCGTCAATAGTTTTGCACTTTAGTGCATTTTTGTTAAAATTTTAATATTCTGCCTAAAACTGTCAGTGTTGTGCCATTGTCAGGTAAAAACAATGCACTGCATTTGAATTTAAATCTGCCATCGCTATTGGCTAAGAGGTACCCTAGAACGTTAGCTGGTACCATATGATGTCACAATGTTGTTGTGAGCCTGTGTGTGTGTATTGGTTAGCGGCTCCGCCCTTTCGGTCTGCTAGGCAACAGCATTTGTTGCATTTTTTAAACAGGAAGTGGGAGTGGAGTAATAATCTGGTAGGGGGTGACTTGCTCTTTAAGCATTTTTTTATCATTCATTGTGGAAGAATTAGTGGAGCCAGCAGATGAGCATCAAACAGCTGATGTCTCTAAATAAGTAAACCCCTCATCTGTGACATTAAACCACCACCAATGTTTCTTCAAACCATTCATGTGATCAGCTGTTTGGTTGCACTGTGACATCACTTCCTGTCAAACTATCTAAAAAAGAAGCAATTGAACATTAAAAGATTTCAAGGCCACGACGATATTTTATCTTGAATGATTGGATGTCAGAAATTTTTTGGTCAGCGGGGGGCGCTGTTTAGCATTTGGGGTTCCTATCATTTCCCTTCAAGAGGGCTGGGATTAAAACCAAAACAAGCTCTTGTTTGGATCTATTTTGACAGAAAATGTTGTTTAGCTTTTTTATTCTGATTCTGTAAAGTTATTTTTGTTTTTTACTCCATAATTAGGAGAAGGGGTGTCCAGAAAGGCCGTTTGATCCGTTTGGGATTTTGTGGACCGCGGTTCTAAATCCAAGTTAATAATTTGCCAACAGCACAAGCAGATGATGCACATGGCCTAGAAAACTACGATAAAAATGCAGAAAAATATGATTTTAGATGATTTTATTAGGTGCTATTTAATATTGAAATAAATCTGTTTTCTCAGTGTTTAAATAATAATAAATATATATATGCAGAAGATTTATATACTTTATTCCATTAAACACCCAGAGATACTGGCATCTATGTTTTATTCTGTTATTAATATTACTGGAAATAAATTTATTTAAATTTGCAATTTAATTCATTTTATTTCAGATTTTGGGATTCCACCACCCATCCACATTCTATTAATAAAATAATTAATTAGGTTACAATACGTTACAGTAGGTAATTAGATTACAATAAGTAATTAGATTACAATAGGTTACAATGCGATGCTGCTGATGACATCATAAATGTAACAATTCAATTCAAAAATACTTTATTAATCCCAGAGGAAAATTGATTGCTGTAGTAGCTCAGAATAATAATAATAATCAAGTCATCAAAGAGTTGTTGTATATTACAACGGCTGTTGGCAGGAAGGATCTCCAGTAGCGGTCAGTGTTGCAGCCAAACTGAAGAAGCTTCTGACTGAAGACACTCTTCCGTTGTCGGACAGTCTTGTGAAGAGAACGCTCAGGGTTGTCCGTCATTTTCATGAACCAAGGTCACTTTAGAACACAGAACTCTCAGATCATAGCTGGCAGTCAGTCGTGAGTGGAGACACACGTCGAGTTCTTACAGAACGGAGAAACGTCTTACATTAAACACAGAGAGGTTGAAAAACTTCAACTCTTTCCTGGGAGATGTGTCTGAATCCAGTGGAAGTGGATTGTAACCTGCTGATTCACTGATCCGATGATTCAGACATGGAAGAATGTTCTGAACTGATTTCTGACCAACGAGAAACGGAATCAGATAAATCTGTGGAAACTCAGCAGAAATCAGTCCATTTTTCTGATGCAGTGATTCTTCTGTGTGAGACAAACGACGTTTCAACTAAATCTGAACGTTCCTGGGAGATGTGTCTGAATCCAGTGGAAGTGGATTATAACACGGTGATTCACTGCTGCCATGATTCGGACAGCGATGAAAGCTCTGAACAGACTTCTGACCAACGAGAAATGGAATCAGACAAATCTGTAGAAGTGCAACAGGAATCAACCTTTTGTGCTGATCCGAAGCTTTCTCTGTCTGAGACGAGCCAACCAGAGACTCCTGTCGTGGAGACTCTGCGATCGTCACATCGACATTAATATTATGGACATCTACTTTCCATAGGCTCCAATATCACTTTTTTGAGGCCAAATGGAAGGTGGCCACCACCGCCATTTTGACCGTGTCACAGGTTCCGTCAAGCCCAGACAATTCCAAAAAAGGGAAGAGAGGTGGAGCTGAGGGTGGGGCTGTAAGGCTGGGATTGACTGACGACACCCGGTCGAACTAGCTACAAGCTAACCTGAAGCTAACCCAAAGCTAATGCGGAGGTGGGAGCTAAGCTAACGGAGGTAGCAACGTGTGTCGGATGCTCATTAATTATACAGAATTTTAGGCTTTTAATACACTTAAACAGAAGAGTGAGAAACAAATTCACCCCCCTCAGAGTTGTCATGAGTGTAAACTAGATCATTTAAACAAAAAACATGTTTTGGTACCAGGCTGTAAACATGTTTATTTCTGCTGTGAAATTGGTATTTTTAACATGGGAGTCAATGAGGATTTGCTCGCTTCTGACACCAGCCCCTAGTGGATGAGGGTGGAACTGCTATTTTTCTTACTTACGGGTTTGACTAAATTTTAAAGCTGCATTGTGGGGGCCTGGATCGTCGGCAGTCCAGACAGAATCGGCTGAATGCAAATGTGAACGATGAGCTTTTGCAGCAGATTGAGATTCTCAACAGAAAGCTGCAGAACAAGATCAGCTGTTATACTCAGGAGAAGGAGAAGAGACTTACAGCGGAGGCTAACTGCACGTTCTCCAAGAAACAAATTAGAGTTGGAACGGGGACTGGATCGCCAGCAAGATATGCTTGTGACCTCTGAGAAGAGATTACAGGAGCAGAAAAACGTTAATGTGGATTCTTAGCGGTGAGACAGACGAGTCCAGATTCTCCGGTGTCTCGAGGAAAGAGCTCATCCAGACCTTGGAAAGTCTGGAAGTGACAAATCTGCACCTGGAGACGACTCCGGAAAATCAAAACCCGGAAAACATCAAGATAGAAAAGAAATTCCTTGATAAGCTGGAGAATTTAAAACTGCAGCTGGAAGAAAAAAAAAGGTGTTTTGTGAAGAACTGAAAAACAAATTTGACCAAGAACATCAGCTCAGACTGGGTTACGTCCAAGATCAGAAAAACGCTGAGCACAGAGACACCGTTAACGAGAGCTTCAAGAAGGAGATCAAAGATCTTAAGAGAAGGAATGAACGCCTCTCTGAGCAGCTGGAGGAAGTCAAAAGTGAGAAGAAACAAGCAGACAGGAAATTAACTGAGGAGCAAAATAACTTTCAACAGCAGGTCAAAGAGAAGAAGCTGATCTGCGGCAGTTTAGAAAAACGTTTCAATAAGGAAAACCAGCTTCGCCTGAGGAAGAGCTGAAGAAAAGTAAAGATCAGATTAGTGCCGTAAACAGGAATCTCAGGAAGTTCCAGAGTCTGGGGGCCACAGCAGCAAATGATCTGTCACCTTTGACCTTTAGCCTGGTGCGCTGCACAACCAGTAGGCTTTGATCACTGGACCTCAGGGACCTGCTGTGGGTGTAGGGACTAAGAAGATCACCAATGTAAGATGGTGCTTGTCCATGTAAGGCCCTATAGACCAGAACCAGGATCTTGAAATGAACCCTGAAGTTGACTGGCAGCCAGTGAAGCTGGAGGAGAAGCGGGGTGATGTGGGTGTGTTTGGAGGACTTGGTCAGAAGCCGAGCACAGGCGTTCTGAACCACCTGTAGGCGGTTCAGGGAGGTTCTGCTCAGACACGTGAAAAGAGAGTTACAGTAGTCTAAGCGTGAGGAGATGAAGGTGTGGAGAACTGTCTCAAGTTCAGAGCGGGACAGAATGGGACTCAGCTTAGCAACGTTCCTGAGATGGAAGAAAGAAGAGCCAACAAGAGAACTGACATGAGAATCCAGGGTGAGACCTGGGTCAAATGTCACACCAAGATTCCTGACAGAAGGTTTGGTGTGGGAAGCAAGCTGACCAAGAGTGTCTCTGACTTTGGGAACCAGCTTGTCTGGGGCACAGATGAGGATCTCAGTCTTATCTTCATTCAGCTGAAGAAAGCTCCCACCATCCAGGTTCTGATAGAGTCTAAGCAGGTGTGTAACAGCTGCAGCTTAGACATCTCATGGGGCTTAAAGGAGATGTACAGTTGGATGTCATCTGCATAAAGATGGTAGGAGATTCCTTTGAAGGAGCTCAGGATGTGCTGAAGAGGAAGCAGATAGAGGAGGAAGAGCAGAGGCCCCAGCACAGGACCTTGTGGGACACCACGGGTAAGAGAGGTGGTGGAGGACTTAAACTTGGAGACGGCCACAGAAAAGGAGCGCCCAGAGAGATAAGAGGAGAACCACTCCAGAGCAGATCCTGATAGGCCTACCCAGTCTATCAGCCTCTCCAGTAGCAGGTGATGGTCAACAGTGTCAAAGGCTGCAGTCAGGTCCAGCAGGACCAGAACAGAACAGTCCCCTGCATCACTGTGAGTCAGAAGGTCATTAGAGACCCTAAGAAGAGCTGTTTCAGTAGAATGAGCTCTACGAATACCTGACTAGAAGCTATCATAGATGTTATGTTCATCAAGAGCAGCTGTGAGTTGTTTAGCCACAACCTTTTCCAAGAACTTGGAGATGAACAGAAGTTTAGAGATGGGTCTGAAGCTGCTATGGAGAGAGGGGTCGAGACTCGGTTTTTTAAGAAGCGGGTGGATTACAGCGTTCTTAAAGTAAGCAGGGACCTGACCAGAGACCAGAGAAGCATTAATTATAGCGAGCACGCTGGGACCGATGGACTGAGAAGCACTTTTAAACAAAGATGAGGGTAAGATGTGGAGGGGGCATGCAGAGGTCTTCATAGAGTTAACTAGTTTGGTTAACTCAGGCAAAGAAACAGGAGCAAAGCTATCTAGGATGATGGGCCTGGTTGGAGTCGGGAGAGGCAGCGATAAGGCTGAAGGAGAGATGCTAGATCTAACCTTATTGACTTTGTCCACAAAGAAAGACAGAAAGTTCTCACAGTCTGCAGCAGAGTGGATGGAGGCTGTAGGAGAGGCAGGAGAGACGATGCTGCTGATGGTGTTAAACAGCACCTTGGGGTTCATAAACGAGTGTTTAATGTCTCTGAGCAGCTCTAGAGTCAGATGTTTATGCCACAGCTGAAGGGTGTCAGAAATAACACCAAATGAAATGTTTGACTTAGTTTGTTATTTTATTTGAACCCAGTGGTTCATTTCTGAAATGTTGGAGGATGAATCAAGTTCTGTTTGATGCAGAAAATAATAAAACATAAAACAAATTCTACACCTCCAATCATATTTAAGATGTGTGTTTTATTCTTCCTGATAACACCAGCAGAAGGCTGTGGGCTGGATTAGGATTAAATAACCCAGCTGATGGATCCCCTTCACTAACCAGCTAACTACAAACCTTTCCACTAACCTGTCCTGTGTCTCCCTCACCGTGTGACCCTCATGTCCATGCTGTCTCTGGAGGAGCAGATAGGAGACAAGACCTCCTGTAACCTAAAATGAACCAAAGCTTCCTCCCAGCTTCTCTTTAAGCTGAATTTAACATCAGTTTATCTTCATGAAACTAAAGAATAAAGTGGAACAAGAACTTTTATCTTCTATTTCTCTCCACTTTTAACTTCTCCGTGTCCCTAAATAAGAGACAGACGGTTACGCTGCAGCCGCCGTCACTGACCCCGCCCCCTCCACAAGACCGCTTCCAGGAGAAACAATGATGAAATTATGAAAATAATAACGCGTGTTTGGAGGAGCGTCCTCCCATCCTCTCTCGTGTGTGAGCAGTGTCTCTCTCTCCCTCTCTCAGTCGCTGATCGAGCGAGCGGAGTGCACGACAACCCGCTCAGTTAACATAATTCACGGCCCAAATCCAACAGAACCGGTCGGGCTGATTCGGTTCCGGTTCGGTCTCAGGTTACAACTCTAGCGCTCAGCCCTGCAGAACCACATTAAGGCGGAACCACTTGGTAAATGTGGAGGACGCTCACCCTGACAGATTTGGATGCTGCACTGGTGTCGCCGTTAAAAAAACAAAACTACGTTCCACTATAATCGATTATGGCGTACTCTTCTACGATGCAGAATCGTCTATGTCCGCATCCCGATGCCTCGATCATTTGATTATTTTCTTCAGCTCTAGTTCTGATCACGTGGACTTTGCACGCTGGATCTGGGCGCTGCTGGACAGAACTGCTGTAATGGAATTTAAAGCAGAACGGACTGCTTATATCGGAGGTTTTTGATGCGGTCCGATCTAATCCGATAGTTTATTTGGGCCGATGTCCGATACCAATATCGGAACGGGACATCCCTAGTTACAAGCACCTGTCTGAGTGTGGTTTTTAGGAAATAATCACATAATAATCACAGCCTCCCTTCATTTCACTACCAGAATGATATAAAAATGACCCGAGACATTAATAAAAATTATTATTTTAGCCAACAGCTCGGAGCTTCGCATTTTCTTTGGATTTAACTTCCTTCGTTTGTTTGTTTTACTCATTTCCTCAAATGCATAGATTTTAATAAGATGAATGTAAAAGGCATCATAGCTGCGCTTTTTAAACAAAGCCACGACTCTTCCGACTGAAGGACTTACCTCCGCCTGCTGGTTCTGGGTCGCAGCTCTCCTTTTCTTGAAGGAAGCAGAAATGAAGCTCCCTGCTCAGTTCCACCACCGGCTGGTCAGGAAGGAAGTCCAAACAGTCCAGAGCTGCACAGAGCCACTTGTCATCCCTGAGAACGACAAATAAACACAAACACTTACAAGAAAATCTCATTCATCTGCAAAGTAAAGCAGCTGGGATCCATGCTGTCGCCACAGGTTCCAGTTCTCAGACCCACTGGGAGCTCCTGAAGGCCTGGAGGATCTTTCTGTCCAGGTGGTTGCTGCTGTAGATCAGGTCTGGGTTTCCATGAGCCACCAGGTTGGCTGTAGCAGGAGGAGAAGGAGAAGGAGAGGAGGAGGTCTGGCTGCACTGGAGCACTCCTTCCAGCAGGGGGAGCTCTATAATGTTTAACAGCCGGAGAAGAGTCTGCTCCTGCCACACTTCATCCACCACTGAGAAAGAAAAACAGACACAAATCGTGTCCTGCATCAGAGGCAGTGAAGCTACGCTGCAGGGGATTCTGGGTAAATTTGGGAGTGGATCACTCCGAGCTCTGAAGGTTTTGGTGCAGCAAAAACAAAAAGCATCAAAACAATCAACATTTGAACGTCAACTTCTCAGAATCTGAATCCAGTTTCATCCATCTGATCATTTCAGAGCAACAGCTTCAGGTAGAAAAGACCAGTTTGCAGGTTTTGAGGCGTACCTGACTGAGGTAACGCGGCGTGCGTCTGAACCCTGCCAGCTGCAGGCTCCGCCTTCAGACTAGCCTCCAGCTGGCTGCTCTTCATCGGGAGAGATATGGACGTGTCCACCTGAGACTCGGAGGAACAGGCCTCCTGCCTGAGAGATGAGATCAGACGAAGCAGATTCACAGTTTTCAGAATCTCCAGTTAGTGAATGCATGAAATATCAAAGTCATTTTCATTTCTACATTTCCAACATTTTGATGTTTTTTGTAATGTTTCGTTGCATTTTTGCCGCTTTTCCTCCACTTCCATCCAGTTCTTTTGCCTGATCATCTTCAGATGTTCTCTTTTGCTCATTTGAAGCCATTTAAACCCAATATGTGATTCAGTCTGGAGTTAAAACAGGCAAAAACTACGTCGAGCCAACTTATAAGAGACAGCAAGACACGGTTAAATGGAACCCTGACAGATGTTTCTCAGAAATAAACTGGGCTGCAGGTTGCATCTTCAAACCCCAGCTGTTGGAGTTAGCATGCTCTCCCCATACATGTCTGGGTTTCCCTTGGGTACTCTGGTTTCCTCCCACTGACCAAAAACATGCATGGTACTAGGGATGTAAGAAAATATCGATATGGCAATATATTGTGATATTTTTTCTAGCAATATTATATCGATATTCAAAAGCCGTGTATCGGAAATATCGATATGGCAATATATTGTGATACAGTAATCCCTCGCTACTTCGCGGTTCGTTCATCGCGGATTTTTTCTTTGGAGCATTTTTCAGGGGGAATTCGCAGATTTGCGGTATTTTTCACTGATTCGCGGTATTTTTCTATGCGAAATATCAAGAAATTCTTGTTTTTTTTTTCATCAAAAAATGCACTTTTTGTAATGAAACTAAAAAAAACCAAGTAAAAAATTTTTTTTCTTGAGTTTTACCCACAAAAAGAGAATGTGATCATACGATAATTCAATATAGTACTGTATGCCAGACAGGTCGGCTGGATTCGGGAGCTGAGCTTGTAGGGAGCGTGGTTTCACAGACGCGGAAGTGATAGCGTCGGTGAAACGCCGGCTGCTCTAGGAAACCCCCGAGCGTTCGAGCGTCAACGAAGTGACACGGAAATGCCGGGCTTTCCAGAAGTAAGTAAGATAACTTACTATGAGCTGATAGTTCGTTGGATTGATCGGTAGGTTGGAAAATCTGATCATGAATCTGAAGAAACGATGACTGAGTGGTGAGCTGGAAAGGCGACTTCCGTTTGGTTTATAGCCGCGGTTTGTGACGTAGGTGCGACGTGGAGGGAATCCCCGCGAGGGGCATGCTGGGAGTCCCTACTTCGCGGATTTTCACCTATCGCGGCCAGGTCTGGAACGCATCTACCGCGATAAACGAGGGATTACTGTATTTTTTCCAGCAATATTATATCGATATTCAAAAGCCGCGTATCGGAAATATCGATATGGCAATATATAGTTATTTTTTCCTGCGATTTTTACATCGATATTCAAGAGCCGTGTATCTAAATCCTGAAAGAATTTACATGCAAACATTTGTGTATTTTCTTTTCGTTTTCTGCAATTCAATCGCCACCCGCTAGTTGTCAGCAGTGTGCAATGGGTTTTGTTTCCACCATTGAAATGTAAATCCCTCCATCATGGTTCAGATACCTCATGTTAAACATGTCACGTATCAGTTTGGCCTGTTTATTAAACATTCTTACAATAAATTCAGTAAAGAAAAATTGCTTGTAATATCTGACTGAATGTTTCGTAATATATCGTGATATATCGTATCGTCTCCCCTGTATCGTGATATGTATCGTATCGCCAGAATTTCAAAACTGCACATCCCTGCATGGTACTTTAAACTGCTTTGGATTAAAGGGTCCACTACATTAATAAACATGAAAAAGAACAATTTGTACCATAAAAAATATGAAGGAAAACTCCTGCAAATGTCCAAGTTGAGGAAAATATAATATTTCTAATTACTGACTCATTGGTTTTTATTATTATTACATACTTGTCAGAAGAAGCGCTCCAAAAGAATTCCTGGATCCCGTTGACAAGCACGCCTCTTTCCAACTCATCAACTGAAGGCGTGAGCAATCCTACAAATCTGTGTGGAAACAAAAGCGTCAGCACGGCAGCAGATATTAGATCATCTTATTCATGCACATTTCTGACCTGTAGAGAGCACTCTTACTATCCTGGAATACGTCCGGCTTCGCGTTTTTGCCAAACAGTTTGGTTCCCACCGCCTGGAACACGTTACACTCCAGCAGGGCCTGGCAGACACACACCACTTTGTCCCGCGACACATTCGCTCCTTCCATAAAACAAGAGGGTCAGACTTTGCAGGCATCAAATACAAGGAGAAATATCCCAGGGTTTGCCCCAGCGCTTTATAAGCCTGGCGGGCCACCAGGCTTTGCTTGCCCACCCAGCAGGCTAATGGGCCATTCCCATCTGTACCGGGTCGGCCCAGGCCGGGTAGCCCCAGTCGGCCCCAGCCTGGCCCCGTTGATTCCACACATGCTTGCCTTAAGCCCATGTGGGCTGGTTCTACCCACCAATCAGAGGCTTGCTCTAATGGAAGGTGTGAATTTGCTGTCAGCAGTGGGTGTGTTGGCCCTGGTCGGCCTGAAGCAGACCCCCTCGAGAAGAGGGCTGAGAATGAGCCTTGGTTGGCCCGGAAAAATACCGGGCCACCCAGATATGTAAACAACCTACGCTACCCGGCCCGGGCCGACCCGGTACAGATGGGAATGGCCCATTAACGCCATGCCCCGCCCCCCTCCCCGACCCTACTGTGTCCGCTGACACGAACGGCACAACGAAACTAGAGCCCTCCATCAGCTGATACTGGTGAGAAACAGCAGCGGAACGGGTGCAACCACCCCACCCCCCTCTCTCATGGAGGAGCGCAGCGGGACGGGGCGTGCGAGTGGACTCAGTGGTCTCCTTTAAGAAGCAGCTGAAAACTCACCTGTTCAGGCTGGTTTTTCTGTGACCTTCATCATCCTCTCCTTGTTCTGCTCTCCCCACTTATTCCACCTTCCTCAGGATCCACTGATTTCCCTCTTTCCTATTCACTCTCTCTCTCTTTTTACATTTTTTTAATCACAAATGTATTTTTTGCTCATTTTAAATATATTTTAAATTATTTTCTAAATTCTTTTTTATATTTTTACATTTTTTGTTTTTGTGAAGCGCCTCGTGATTTTTATCTTGAGAGGCGCTACAGAAATGATACTTTCTTCTTATATTTTCTACATTTAAACCATTTCAAACTAGGGATGCACCGACAAAATTTTTGGGCCGATACCGATATTAAAGAGCAAGTCAGCCCCAATCAACTTTTTATTGCTGACAAACTATACAAACGAGTGTCTAATCATGCTGTGGACATGTGCAGTCGATAAACTGGCACTTTAGTGCATCTTAGTTTAAATTTAAATATTCTGCCTAAAACTGTCAGTGTTGCGCCCTCTTCAGGTAAAAACTCAGCACTGCATTTGATTTTAAATCTGCCATTGTTATTGGCTAACAGGACCACCATGATGTTAGCTGGTACATTATGATGTCACAATGTTGTTGTGAGCCTGTGTGTGTGTATTTGTTAGCAACTCTGCCCTCTCGGTCTGCCAGGCAACAGCATTTGTTGCATTTTTCAAACAGGAAGTGGGAGAGGAGTAAGACTCTGGCAGGGTGTGACTTGCCCTTTAAATCACCGTCATGGCCGATAACCGATATTTGCTGACATTAATGCTTCTAAAAGCAACAGATTTTGTATAGAATGAAAATTATTACAGCTGAATTTACGTTAAGGACACACAACACACACAGTTACACCTCTGGGATGATTACAATCACTGTCACATGACTAAACAAATACACATCACCCCCTCACCCTCTGAAACTGATAAACAAATGGAAAAAATAGTAATTGTTAATATCGGCCAAGTTTTATTTATTGGACCGATACCGATATATAGGAAAAAATGACTAACATCTGCCGATACCGATAATGATGCAGATATATTGTGCATCTCTATTTCAAACTATTTTTTAAAAGTAAGTTTTTAGAAAACACATTTTGATTTTCAGAGCATCCTATCAGTCAGAGGGCTGAACAGAAACAATTAGAAACCAAAATAAAACTTTAAAATTCAGAACCAACCCTCGAGGCCTTCGGCGTTAGCTATGTGTTCCGCCAGCGCATCCACGGCCTCGTTGCCCAGGAAACAGTCGTTGTGGGACTTGAGGAGGACTAATCTGCGTTTCACCGTCACGCTGGACCTGAGATGGGAGATGAGGCGGCTCCATATGGAGGAAGACTGAACGGGCTTGGTGGCTCCTCCAGAAGCTGCACAGACCTTCAGGTTGGGGTTTGGGTCCAAACCTTACAGAACATGAGCCAAAGTACTCTCAGGTCACGGTTATTTTTTTTATTAAGAATTTCACAATTGTATTTATTGTTTTTAATAACAGATCAGGATCAAATGAGTGTGAATAAATAGGAGTCCATCAGCAGCAACAAGAACAGGATCTGGATCGTGCTTGATGGATTTAGTCTAATTTAGGAAGTTTAGTTTAATAAGAACGACGCACATGCAAATACAAATGCAGGCACGTGAATGACCATCAGATGCATGTAAATGTACAGAATCATCAACAAAGGCTTGGGCAGATTTTAAAAGTCACTCTAAAAATAAAACTAAACCATTAAAATACAACACAAGCTCTAAGATTAAGAAAATAAATCTCTGCCCTAAACAATTTGCAAATGTACCCTGCATACTGCAACCAGAAATATACCAGAAGCACAGTGAATAGGAATAAGACTAATTAATGACACGCGTAAATTACAAAGTATTCAGGAAAGTATGAATAGTGGATTCCTCATAAATACCAACAGTCTCAGGGTCCAGATGGTACGCCTATAATTTCTGTAATTGATATTTGAGCCACCTGAGGGTGTCTAGTTGTCAAATAGAGTGCCAGTCTACTGCAGCCTTTAAAGAAAAATCACACTGACCCAAACAACTTTTCCTGAATAGAACAGAACCCCCACCTGACCATGCACTTGCTGTTTTTCATTTGTTTTTACCCTGACGGACCAACCGAGGAGAAGTCTGACCACATAAAACCTTGTAAAAATGACAGGAACTTGCATATATCAGCACATTCAATTCAATTCAAAAATACTTTATTGATCCCAGAGGGAAACTGATTTAATTAACATTCTCCCAGCTCAAGCCGCCTCTGCTTGAACAATGATGATAATAATGTACAGATTTTTCTGCTTTTCAGCCACGCGTTTCTGTTCTGGGCCTCGGAAACAAACAATCACCTGACAACGAGGCTCAGGTGCTGAAGCGGAGGTCTTTGAATTGACTCACCCTGAGGACGCACACACAGTTTCTCTGCCAGGTTTAAGGCTGCTGCTCTTTCTTTTATTGAAGACATTTTTCTGTTGGACTAGCAGGCTGCGGGAGACGCGAACAACCGAGTACGTTCGCTCAGTATCACGCAAACTGCTTTCCTTAGGGCGCAGTTCTTATATTTGGCCGCTAGGTGGCGAAAACGGCCACATCGTGCTCAGAAGAAGGAAACGAACTAGCTAGTTGAGTTAGCATTTAGCCTGTTGGGCTAGCCGAAATCCAGCTGTGCGACAAATTTGTGAGAAAGTAAAACAGATTTAATTTCTTTCTTTTCTTTGCTCATTCGCACAACACTTATTATTTTTTATTAGCACGTGAGGTTATAACTTTTAATGGGGAAATATTAGGATAAAAACGTAAAAGCTAATTTTAAGATAATTGCTCATTTTAGCTCATTTGTTTTAAAACAAAGTTAAGAAGGCCTTATTAATAATTAAGTATTTTTATTGTTAAGTAAAAGTCCACAAAAGTATTTTTTTTTGTCTTTGAGGACATTTTGGTTAGAAATACCAGCGACGGGAACACAACTGGTGAGTTGTTTTATGTATTTTTGATTATTTGTTTCTCCCAAAGAAAAGCTCAAACAACACAAACCAGAGTTTCCAGAGAAAACTTTTGCTGGGGAGATGCAAACTCCACACAGAGAAGCTGCAGCTGGGATTCAAACCCACAACCTTTTTGCTGTCATGGAACACTTCTACCAACTGCACCACCACCCATGGATCTCATTAGTAATAGTGTCTGACCCTTTTGCACAGTTTTAACCTTACCCCTGAATACTTTTATGTTTTTGTCTTTTAACAAGTATTAAATCATGCGTTAAATCATTATGGACCTTGTCTTTAAGAGGCCAAACCAGGAGCAGCTATTGCAAACTGTCTTGAATAGAAATCCATAATTCATGTTTCCCTGTTAGTCATAGTCATTTTTTTCGTATTAATACCTCTCTAATTTACCTTTAGCCACCTCAGTAATGCCACCCATTCATCCATTCTCTTCCACTTAGCTGGGGTCGGGCGGCAGGGGCAGCAGCCTAAGCAGACCTAGTCCCTCCAGCACGTCCAGGGTCTTCCTTTATCTTCCTGGTTGGACGTGCCCAGAAAACCTCACCAGGCAGACATCCTAACTCGATGCCTGAGCCACCTCCACTGGCTCCTCTTGATGCATTCACCGTAATGATTTTGATACAGCAGATTGTGTTTAATTGCGTCAAACCAAGCTACGCGATGAAGACGTTATATCCCATGTGAGCCAAATCTCACTGTCCTCACAGATAGCTGAATTGAATTAATCAGACCCAGACAACAAGAAAGAGTATACCCAACAAGGACCCCACCCCACCCCCACTCCCACCTCGCATATAAAAGATAAACTGCTTTTGCAGCAGTAGAAGAAGAAAGTATCATTTCTAAAGCGCCTCTCAAGATAAAAATCACGAGGCGCTTCACAAAAGCAAAACATGTAAAAATATAAAAAAGCATTTAGAAAATGATTAAAAATATATTTAAAATGAGCAAAAATATGCAACTGTGATTAAAAAAATAATGTTAAGAAAGAGAGAGAGTGAACAGGAAGGAGGGAAATCAGTGGATCCTGAGGAAGGTGGAATAGGTGGGGAGAGCAGAATAAAGAGAGAGGTGAAGAAGGTCATACAAAAGCCAGCTTGAACAAGTGAGTCTTCAGCTGCTTTTTAAAGGAGACCACTGAGTCCACTGATCTCAGGCTCAGGGGGAGAGAGGTCCAGAGTCTGGGGGCCACAGCAGCAGATGATCTGTCACCTTTGACCTTTAGCCTGGTGCTGCACAACCAGTAGGCTTTGGTCACTGGACCTCAGGGACCTGCTGGGGGTGTAGGGACTCCCCCCTGCTTTCCACGGGAGCCGTCAGCAGCACGTTACTGCAGCAGCACGTCATAGCTGCTGATAGGAACCGCTGTGGTCAACAGAACCTTTTCCACTGGAGCCGTCAGCAGAGCGAGTCGGCCGCGTCTCAGGAGCAGCATGTCGCGGCCTTTACGCGCCGGTTCTATTTTCTACGCGCGACGCCTCTGAAACGGGTCAAGTTTGACATTTTTGGGGAAGGAAAGACCGGAAATCGGACGCGGAAATGGAGAGAAGCTCCCGAGATTTTCATAATAAAGAAACGTACTGCCTTCCGGTTGCTTTACTTTTTAAAATGTGCGGCCCCGTGAGAAGTTATCACCTAGCTAGCGGTCTCCTTTGTTTTTCAGGTCCGTATTGGCGATTATAAAACGGACAGAACATAAAACACAAACCTTTTGGAGCCATGTTGTAGTTTTCTCCTGCTTGTTGTTGTGTTTACTGACGAAGTCACTCGTGTTCGTACTTGTGTTCGTACTGCCGCCTACAGGTCTGGCATGTCCGTCAACGTATTTATCCGGGTACGTGTGGACAGTTTTTTTTGTAAACAAGGTGGTGTGGATGCAAGTTTTTGGAGGGGCGGATATTCGTTTTTAAAAAAACCCGGCTACATGTGGACTAGGCCTAAGAAGATCACCAATTGTCCATGTAAGGCCCTATAGACCAGAACCAGGATCTTGAAATGAACCCTGAAGTTGACTGGCAGCCAGTGAAGCTGGAGGAGAAGCGGGGTGATGTGGGTGTGTTTGGAGGACTTGGTCCAGTAGCTCAGGAGGTAGAGCGGGTTGTCCAGTATCAAAAGGTTCCTGGTTCGATCTCAACTCCCACCAGAAATTGCTGCTGTTGTGTCTTGCCCAAAGACACTTAACCCGCCTTATCAGCTGGTGGTGGTCGGGAGGACCGGTGGGGCCAGTGTTCAGCCATCTTGCTTCCCTCAGTGTGCCCCAGGGCAGCTGTGGCTACGTTGCAGCTCATCACCACCAGTGTGTTGGGTGACTGATTGTGTTGTGAAGCACCTTGGGGGGTTGTAGAACCCTAAGGCGCTGTAAAAATATAGGCCATTTATTGTTCTATTTTTCCATGATCCAGATGAAACTAGATCCTATTTTGGAACCAAAGCCAGAACAATCTGTGTTGCTTGTTATTTTTATTAGAATATTACGTCGTTGTTTTGTGGCTGAGTAAATAAAAATGCACATTTTTAATTTACTAAAATATTGTGGCCTTGTGCGTAGTTTTTTGTATTTCGCAAATGCAGTTTTGCACTTTTATTACTAGATTTCATAGCAAGAAACGTTTCTTCTTTCAACGTGACCCAGCATAAAAGCTTTTTTTTTTAAAGATATTTTGCAATACATTCACACAAGATAGTAATACAACTTCACTCGTACTACTACGTTTCATATCTTGGTGCATTTGAGAGCAGCACGTAACAAAACCCACTCCGAGTCATTGTGCTCCATTTATAGAAATGTTCCAGTTTAATGGCGGCACTTTTGGGGCATATTGGCTAATGTCTACCCAAGTGGACCACAAAAGAGCAAAGAAAGACATCAAGTCCATTAGTCACACTCTCACACTCACACACACTCACACACAATCATCAGAGGTGTTTGAAACTGTAACACACATTTATCCTCTTCCTCCTTGCCTGGGGGGGCTCACGGTTTCTTTTTATGTTAGTGTCCCGTTCTGTCAGGGATCATTTAATTCTCCAACATGATTGATGCAAGTGCAATTTAGATGTGAGTAACAGAAAGAAGTCTCTCCTATTAGAAGATCAGTGGCTAGTGGAGACCTCCTACTTAAATAGTAATGCTTTCCATCGTGTGTGTGTGAGTGTGTGCGTCACTCTCTGCCTCGAGGTGAAAGGGACAGTTTCAGAGAAACGTCCACAGGTCAAATGAAATAACCTAGATAATTTAGAAAGCATTGACAGTGCAATTTGTCCCCTGGACGTTATTACTCTGACCCCTATTAGTGTCAGTGGGCAGGTTCATTTTACCCCGACGGCTTATCATCGTGCTACCTTCTAAGGAAGGAACTCTCTAATGGTCATTTCAGAAGAATTAGCTTAGATTACGGTGATTGAGAAGCCTTATGAGGCTTTAATGTCATTCCAATGAAATCATCTGGGAGTAAAAATTGCAGATGAAGATAAAATAATGAACCAGCGAGTGAAAAAGCCTTTTCTATTAACCTTGTTCAGCTAAACGTTTTTTTAATCTCAGTTAACAGGCGGAGGAGGCCCGGTCAGACCTTTTGTTTGCCCTGAAACAACTCCATGGATCCTAACACCACCTCTGGGACGCTCTCCTCTCACACGGCGGTGAGTTACTGCTCCTCTCTTCCAAACTACGTTCGTCAAAGACGGATTGTAATTTTGAGGAAACAGAATGATTTAACCCAAACTCTGGTTATTCTCCATGTTTTAGAGGTTACACTGTTTGACCACACCCAGAATAAACGTACAGGTCACTGATGGTTTTCCGCTGAGGTTGATGATTCACCCAGTGAATCAGGAAGATGACTAATACATACTGGTTGGCAGCCCCTCACCATTAGGGTTTCAGAAAAGTTTGGCCTCTTCTGATTTAGTTTGAAGAGGATGTGGCGGAGCAGGAGACGTCTCTGTCCGGATCTCAAAGAGAAACCGAAGCTGGAGGAAACATCTTGTTACAGCTGCTGGAGTTTAAAACTCACCTTCACGAGGCTGTCGAGGAGCTGCACATCCGAAGGGTAATTTAGCTCCTGTGATCGCTGCTGTTGTGCTTTTATTTTAACGGTGTCCTAGAATAGAATTCAAACCACGTTTATCTTGTTGCGTAAAAGCAGCTTGGGGTGTGTAACGTACCAAAACTCTGTGCCGTCTTGATCTCAGCTGTGATAGCGGCCCTCGAGGACTGGGATTGCCCGCCCCTGTTGTAACAGCCCCCCCCCCCCCAATAATTATGGTTTATGAAGTATTTTACTACTGCAAATGTATTAAGTAAATGGGTGAACCACATCTTTAAAGGGGCATTATGGAAGTTTGACAGCCAAAACATGTATAGAAATAATAAATGTCTTCTTCATACATTCTCCTGCAATGCCCTGGTCCTGTAGAATGAGCCCTGGCATTTTTACTGTGATTGCCTGTTTTTCTGTAAAATCACAGAAAAAGAGAGATGCTCGGGTCGAGCAGGCTGCTTCATGCGCGTTCACGCTCAGGCATCGCCCGTAGCATTTGCTATCCGTAGCTTTAGCAGCAGAGAGAGAGGCAGTGCCACTTTGTCGCTGTTCCTAACGCCTAGTGACAAAGCTAGCTACATTTCTGAGGACCCTTAGCTACTTTCTGTAGAACTTTCTTCTAGATATTTCCTGCAAATTAGCAACAAAATAGCCATTTTCACTCCGAACCGTTCTTTGAACGTTGTTTCAGCTGTCATCAAGGATATAAATGTTACAGAAAGGACATCACTGGTGCTTTAGCTCACCTAGTAAGACGTCGGACTCTCGTGCAGAAGACCTGGGTTTGATTCTGGGTGTGAACATAGCTCATTTAGAGTTTCTTTTTTACATTAATGGTATATTTTTTACAGTAAGATGCCCAAATTTTTATGTGAGACTCGCCGAACGGCATTGAATTCACAGATAAAAAAGATGTGGGTTCAACTTTCATTTTGGAACAATTTTTCAAGCAAGGGAAGGGAATGATCTGAGCATGCAGGAGGACTGACCCATCATAAACCTTTGTCGGCTGTGCTGAAGAGAAAGCTACAGAACCAAATTATTTAATTAATTAGCTGCGCGTTCTCCTGTCCTCTGTCCTTCGGGCCACACACACACACACAAGGGACTGTCTCAGCTGTTATTTGTGCACGTACAGCATGCGCGCCTCGTGCACGAGCCTACTATTGAAGCTGCCGTTACGCTTTTGGCCTGAGGGGGCAATCGCGAGCATAAAAATTCAAAAGTTCGTAAAGTCCCTTTAAGAATAATGAAGCATATTTTTGATCTGTGGGAGTAACCCCCTACAGGGGCAGCAGTAGCCCAACAGGTTGAGCGGGTTGTCCAGTAATCGGAAGGTTGCAGGTTCGATCCCGGCTCCGGACAGAGAGCTTGTCTTGGGCAAGACACGACCCACCTTGCCTGCTGGTGGTGGTCGGAGGGACCAGTGGCGCCTGTGGTCGGCAGCCTCGCCTCTGTCAGTGCGCCCCAGGGCAGCTGTGGCTACACCGTAGCTCATCACCATCAGCGTGTGAATGTGTGTGTGAATGGGTGAATGATACACTGTAGTGTAAAGCGCCTTGGAGTTCTTACTCTGAGAGGCGCTATACGAGTGTGGGTCATTTATCATTTGCATGCACGAGGAGAAAATGCCAACTCCATGCACAAAAACTGCTTCCAGGATTTGAACCTGCAACCTTCACCATGCAGCGCCGTTCTATCACGGAGCTGCATTATTTCATCAAGATATCGAGGGAGTCCGAATTCTTCTGAACATTTAAGACCGAGGCCACATTTAGCCTTTCACCACTGAAAACAACAATTTGTCTGAAACAAAAGGAAATAAAGCTTTCCTTCCCGCCGGCAAACAGTCTCAACACGAGAGTACTTAAAGCTTACGGAGGCACAAATGGGATGTTTGTGGTTTGCTGCCATTTTGATTTTACTGTTATTACGGTGTTAACCGGGACACAAACATCAGGCGGTGTAACTGATCCTCCTCGGGCCAAACGGAGCTGTTTACAGGGCGTGTGTGTGTGTGTGTGTGTGTGTGTTTGGGGGGGTAAGAGGATGTGGTGATGCCGCCGGACATTCCTGAGCAGGTCAAACGCCACCGAGCTTTTTGTTTCTGACACAATGCTGCTTTAGACGGCGAGATTGAGATTAGCCGGACTCCAAACAGAAACGCGGCGCGCGGCGTTTAGCCCCATCAGGAAAAACATCTGAACATTCGAGATCTTATCAGAGAAACTCGAGGAGAAACCCCAAGAAGTTTTCCAGCTAAGCTATTAAAGCCATCACGTTTTAGTGCTCACATCCAGCAGATACTTTTATTATCTCACCGTTTTTATTGCCCACTAAAAGGCAGCCATTCATACCAGCAATTTAACAATAGAGAGATTTATGATGGCGTGCGTTTGATCTTTTTAAAACGATGCTGTTGTTTTTGTTTATAACGTCGTCTGGGTGGGAAACTCTTTAAATAAAAGACTTTAAAAGTCAGTTTAAATAAATTAAATAAATTTTTTCACACGACTCAAACTGTTTGGTCAGAGTAAAACGAGTTCAAGCTTCCATGGATCACCAAGCTTTAATAAAGCAGTAATTACTGTCCAGTCCAAAAATATAACAGCTTTATGTTCTGCGCTGTTCTTTTTTGTTTTTAATGCAGCGGCATACTTTAATAGGAACTTATAAAATAAGCTCGGGGGTCCACCAGCTCCCACGTGCACATAAAATAAGTACGATGTGTATGGAGAGCTATTGACTTTTACCTGCCTTCTCCACGGGAAGAAGGGAGGATAGGGATGACGCTCCACAGATATCACCTCCCTTCTAATGTTCCTCTTACATTGGCTGCTTCCACAAAACAATCCGGTGGACTGCTCCAGGGAAACTTGCAGCAGTTTGCAGCCGCGGCTCAACTTTTGGGTCGTTATTAGTCCAAAGATGTGAAAACATTCAGTTTGTGTCATAAATCCTCAGAGCTGTCGTCTCATTTACTTTCACTCAGTAAACTCTCACCTCCATTGGTTTTGAGGCAGGTTTAAAGGGACATTATGGAAGTTTGACAGCCAAAACATGTATAGAAATAATAAATGTCTTCTTCATACATTCTCCTGCAATGCCCTGGTCCTGTAGAATGAGCCCTGGCATTTTTACTGTGATTGCCTGTTTTTCTGTAAAATCACAGAAAAAGAGAGATGCTCGGGTCGAGCAGGCTGCTTCATGCGCGTTCACGCTCAGGCATCGCCCGTAGCATTTGCTATCCGTAGCTTTAGCAGCAGAGAGAGAGGCAGTGCCACTTTGTCGCTGTTCCTAACGCCTAGTGACAAAGCTAGCTACATTTCTGAGGACCCTTAGCTCCTTTCTGTAGAACTTTCTTCTAGATATTTCCTGCTAATTAGCAACAAAATAGCTATTTTCACTCCGAACCGTTCTTTGGTTTGACGTTGTTTCAGCTGTCATCAAGGATATAAATGTTACAGATACTGTGAATGTTACTAGAGTGTAGCTCACCTTGTAAGCTGTTTAACTCTCATGCAGAAGACCTGGGTTTGATTCTGGATGTGAACATAGTTCATTTAGAGTTTATTTTTTACATTAATGGTATATTTTTTTACAGTAAGACACCCAAATTTTTATTTGAGACTCGCCGAACGGCATTGAATTCACAGATAAAAAGATGTGGGTTCAACTTTCATTTTGGAACAATTTTTCAAGCAAGGGAAGGGAATGATCTGAGCATGCAGGAGGACTGACCCATCATAAACCTTTGTCGGCTGTGCTGAAGAGAAAGGTACCGAACCAAATTATTTAATTAATTAGCTGCGCGTTCTCCTGTCCTCTGTCCTTCGGGCCACACACACACACACACACACACACACACTCACACACTCACACACACAAGGGACTGTCTCAGCTGTTATTTTCGTTAAGGAGTGTGCACGTACAGCATGCGCGCCTCGTGCACGAGCCTACCATTGAAGCTGCCATTACGCTTTTGGCCTGAGGGGGCAATCGCGAGCATAAAAATTCAAAACTCCGTAAAGTCCCTTTAATAACGTTTTTGGCTTTTTTTGTTGATTAGGATGCAGAAACTCGCTTTGAGCATCAGATCAGTCAGCTGGTGGTGGAGAAACAGGAGCTGGAGTGGGAGAAGGTTTTCACACCAGCACATTTCAGATTAAAACAAGCCGACACAAGGAACACCATCAGATTATTATTTTCTGTCTTCTACAACAGGAATCCTTAGAACAGCAAATAGAAACCATGACGAACCAGCACACAGAGTCCCTCGCTGCAGCCAATAAACAGGTTTGTTCATTCGATTTTTAAACTGAAAACGATTCTTAACATTTTATTGGATGATGCGTTTTTCTGCTGTGCAGTTTCAGGTCAAATTACAGCACATAGAGGAGGAGAAGGTATGAAGAGTTTTACTTCCAAAAACACTCGGCGGGTTTGATTCAGTTCATGTTAAAACGGGGTAGTAAATTTCCTGTTGTCAGCCGTACGGTCTTGGCCCTCAGAGTGGATTCTTCTGTGCTGCATTTTGGTATTTATTACTCTTTTTTGACACTCACAATAATAATATCCTATTTCAGGGGAAATACCAGGTCACTGCTGAGTTAAAAGACAGGGAGATTAGCAATCTGAAGGAGGAGCTGAAGTCACTGCAGGTACTGAGACGCACAACTGAGCTGCGTGCTTATCCTTATTTATTTAGTTTTTGAATAAATGTATCATCAGTAAACAACCAAAGGAGACCAATAAGGGAAGAAAAGTCATGTTTGATCAGAGGAACGGAGACATGTCTTCAGGCTGGACGCCGTGGAGGTGAAATACAGCCGTCCTCGTGCTCGAGCGCACTTTAAACCCCCGGTTACGTTACAGAGATGCTTTCTGTGGCGTCTGGTTTAAATGACAACACTTACCTTCAGTCTGGGGCTTTCGTTTAACACCTCAGATATGTGAGGGTGCTTCAGCTATTACTACACAGTTCAGTCTAAACCACAGTTTGATTTTAATAAACAGGATTTTGATGTGGTCCTGTTGGCTTCATCAGAACGTGATCTTCAGCTTTCGCTGGAGCGGTTCGCAGCCGAGTGTGAAGCAGCTGGGATGAAAATCAGCTCCTCTAAATCCGAGACCATGGTCTTGATTTGGAAAAAGGTGGAATGCCTTCTCTGGGTCAGGGATGAGGTCCTGCCCCAAGTGGAGGAGTTTAAGTTTCTCTGGGTCTTGTTCACGAGTGAAGGAAAACTGGAGTGTGAGATAGATAGGCGGATTGGTGCTGCATCTGCAGTGATGCGGGCGTTGTACCGGTCTGTCGTGGTGAAGAGAGAGCTGAGTCAGAAGGCAAAGCTCTCGATTTACCGGTCGATCTACGTTCCTACCCTCACCTATGGTCATGAGCTTTGGGTAGTGACCGAAAGAACGAGACTGCTGATACAAGCGGCCAAAATGAGTTTTTTCCAAAGAGTGGCTGGGCTCTCCCTTAGAGATAGGGTGAGAAGCTCGGTTATTCAGGAGGGGCTCGTAGTAGACCCGCTGCTCCTCCACATCGAGAGAAGCCAGTTGAGGTGACTCGGGCATCTGGTCAGGATGCCTCCCTGGTGAGGTTTTCTGGGCACGTCCAACCGGGAGGAGACCTAAAGGTAGACCCAGGACACGGTGGAGGGACTATGTCTCTCACCTGGCCAGGGAACGCCTTGGGATTCCCCCGGAGGAGCTGGCCCAAGTGGCTGGGGAGAGGGAAGTCTGGGCCTCCTGACTTAAGCTACTGCCCCCGCGACCCAACTCCGGATAAGCGGATGAAAATGGATGGATTTTAAATGAATCCTTTTTAATTCACACTCACTTAAAGCTACAATCCAGAGTTTTCTCCCATTAAAGCTTTATGTACGGCTTTAGAAGTCCAAAGAAGTGACATCATGTAGGCCAGAGGCAGACTGGCAGTTGGGAGCACCGGGAGATTTCCCAGTGGCTGCTAATCTGGCCAGCTCAGTGACCGCTGACGATCCTGAAGTGTGTGATATCTAAATGACCAATCCCTCATGCAGCTCATCGGGGCATCTGCTCTCCTGATGAAACTAAGCTAACTGGGCACAAAGACTGTACGGGTCTGGCAAAGTGCTGCAGAACACAAATATTTTTATTGTAGGGGAAATATCGCGTTCATGGGCGAGAGGCGTTGCTTTTCGTAAACGAGGAAGTGGAAACCACGGCTTGAGGTGTGATACATCTATCAGCCACTAGATGGTGCCATTTGATAAAAATACTCTGGGTTGTAGTTTTTAAACCAAAAATGGCCAGCTGCACAAGTCCTTCATCTTATTTTTTTGGGTTAGTTGTTTGTGGCTCTGTTGCCTCGCTGCGAGAAGGTTGCAGGTTCAGCACCTTTCTGTAAGGTTCCTTCGGTTTTCTCCCATAGACCAAAAACACGCGTGCTCGGTTAACCGGTGACTCTAACCCAATGCTTGTGTGTGTGTGTCTATTATGGGGTGCCATTTGTAATGTCAAACAGTCATAATCTAACAGCAATATTTTTGGTTATTTAGCATATCATAAGAGAAAAAATTGGGAGTTCACTTTTTTGAAGTCATATTTTCACCATGTTATTCAGACATTTATAAATGTTAAAATTTCCAAATAAATATTTAGTTAGCAAGCTAAATATGTAATTTGTAGTTAAATATTTATTTTTTAAGCTAAATATTTAGGTCTGATCTAAATATTTAGTTTGTAAAATAAATATTTAATTCACTAACTAAATATTTAATTTACTAATTAAATATTTATTTTGGAACTAAATATTTAATTCCTAAATACTGATTTTGCAAACTAAACGTTTAGCTCCAAAATAAATATTTAGCTGGGATCTAGAAATTTTTTCCGAAAATAAATATTTAATTTACAAATTAAATATTTAGTTCCAAAATAAATATTTATTTAGTAAATTAAATATTTAGTTAGTGAATTAAATGTTTATTTTACAAACTAAATATTTAGATCAGACCTAAATATTTGATTTGCAAAATAAATATTTAACTACAAATTAAATATTTAGCTTGCTAACTAAATATTTATTTGGAAACTTTAACATTTATAAATGTATGAATAACATGGTGAAAATATGACTTCGAAAAAGTGAACTCCCAATTTTTTCTCTTATGATATGCTAAATAACCAAAAATATTGCTGTTAGATTATGACTGTTTGACTTTACAAATGGCACCCCATATGTGTCACCCAAATGCAAATAAAAAAAATTTTTTTTTAATATTTTTTTCTTCATTATTTAAATTTCTGCTCATCTGTGTATCATCAGAGTTCAAATGAGAAGCAAAACATCTTCAAGAAACCAAAGAAGCCCAGTTTCCTTCATTTGAACCCTTTTGGATTAAATGGAGAGCTTCTTAAAAAACCAGCATGCGATGACTCAGTCCTGCATTTCCTGCTCCTGTAATGTCTTTTAATGCGTTTCAGGTGCAACATAAACTCAGTGAGAGTTGAGAAACTCGCCGTTTTGAGGTTGTAACCTTTCCATTTCTTTCGCTCTTGTTACACAGTTGCTGAAGTACAACTTGGAGAAGAAATCAAGTGAGCTGGTAAGGAGGGACTTTCCATTTATACAAACTGTTGACAGAGGGTTGGTGGGAGTGAGACGAATTAAACGAGGAGGACGAGGGACTGCTGCTAAGGAGGAAGAGCTCATCAGGAGTAACAGGCTGGGAGTGTGTGACACTTTGAACTGCCAGCACAGCAGAGAAAATATCTCTATTAAAATACTTTATAACTGGTCCTCGCTCAGTTTAACCTTCTTCACCGCAGAGTGAGAGGGAGTTTGATGATCGGAGAGAGGAACGGACAGGGAGTGAGAGGAAAAACGACAAAGGCAAAAAAAAAAAAGCCAAGCTTGATACCGACAATCAAACTATAACGGCAGTTTGAGGAGCAGTAAAGGGCGCTGAAGCGTGAGCCCGGTTGATTCTCAGACCTCTAAAAAAGTTGGTCTCTAGCTGAGTTGAACCTCTTTCCCACTTCCTCTCGTTGTGGTCTGTCCCGTTGCTTTAGGAAAACCTGCACCTGTAAACACAACACTTTTCATTTAGTTTCCTTTAAGCTGTGAATAGAAGCAATATTAAAGTAGTGTTTTCAGACCAGGTCCCCGGTCAGACAAAGGGAAACATAACTAATATTTATAATAATTTCTCAGGTAACCTCAAGTCCCCATAACTGAAAATGAAGCCAACAGGGTAGTGACCAAAATTGCAGTTCCACCCTCATCCACTAGGGGCTGGTGTCAACCATCCATCCATCCATTTTCTGGACTTAGACCATTAGTTGAGCCGTTTGTGCGTTCTTTTTGGATATTATTTGTGCAATTGTTGGACAAAATGACTTGCTGTGGTATTAATTGCACTAATAGAGCGTCCAAGGAGTCTCTTTAGGTAAGTAAAATTATATTTATGTATTTTAGGTCACTGCTGCTTTTGCGCTAGCTGAGCTTAGATTTTAACATGTACTGTTTAACCATGAAATTTAAATGTAACAGGGTAAAACCCAGTGCATTTAACATAACGCTGCACTTTAGAAAATGGGTTGAAATATAACATGTTGCTGGAGCTGGGTTCCGACATCGGTATGGTCTCCTCCCCTCAGCGCCATGGCCTGTCTTATTATCCTACATATTCAGATACATTTTTGCAGCATGCCACTTCTGTTAGTTCATCTTTTATGTGAGTGGATTTTTCTTTTTTCTGCCTGTTTTGCCAAGATAGCACAAAGTTTTGTTTTTTGGACCATGACACAGGAACAGAAGCTAGCCCTGCAGAGTCGGACAAAAGACACCCACCTGAGCCAGCTGGGGGAGGCAGAGAAACGGTTCGGTGCTCTTTCCAGATCATGTGCCGTGGTCAAAAAGGCTCATGAGAAACTAGAGCAGAATGGTAACAAAAGAAAAGGAAGTCCTTGACTAAATAATGTTTCAGGTAGCAGCTTTATCTGAATATGACCCGTTGTAGATCAGGTTTGCTTCTCGTAGAGCGAAAAATAAAGATTTCACTCAGATTTGTGAAATTACCGTTTGTCTCCTAGCTGACAGTTAGTGTTTTTGCCAGGTCACGTTAACAAGTGCTGTTAGCATCTGTCTGAATCAAAAGTTTAGTCTGTTTTCTACCGTCTACTCTGATATTTAACTGTAAATTAGATTCTAGACGTCTGACCTAATCTGTGTTATTCCTAAAGTTTTTGAGGCCATGAGAATAAACAACAAGCTGACTTCTGCCAATCATAAACAAGAAGAAACTATTGTGTCACTCAAGAAGGTTTGGATTTAAGTCTCGTTTTATTTTAACTGTTAAAAACTCAAACCTAGATTTGCTATTTTGTTAGTCCATAATCTCATTAATCTGAGGGAATAATCCTTTTCTTTATGGGGCTTTTTTCAGGAGCTGGACGGAGTCCGTTACAAACTCATCAAGGAACAGATGAAATTTGCAATAAATAAAAATACCCACAATCCCGCGGGGCAGGAGCAGCGTTTACAGGAACTGCAGCAGAAACTCAAACTGGTAAATAATCACCAGGAAACCGGAGTTAAGCTCACAGCTAAACCATCTGTCGGCTCGAAATCTAACGTGGTTTACAGCAAAATCTTCTAAGTGATGCCTTTTCAAGACTTTTCTTCATCATTTTGTATTTTAAGGAAACTGAAAGGAGCAAAAAGCTCAGGGAGGAGAACATTGCAGAACATCGTGAGAAGCAGGTGAGAAACTAGAAAATTCACCTCAACTGAATCCAATTTGCTGCACGAAGGCCCTCAGAGACCCGAGTGGTAATATTTACACCAACATGCATTATTTTAATAAGCTTGTTAGCTAAGATCTAAAAGCTTTGTTCAACTTCAAATCAGCATGGTTTCAGTCTTCGCCCTGTTAGATGTTCATGCAGGCGGTGTCGGTTTGTGTTTAGCTGATGCAAAAGCAACAGCAAAAAAGCACAAACGTTTGAAAAAAGTAATCAAAATGAAGGACAATCTTCATTATTCTACGTTCTAAATGTGCATCTGACTTTTTAAAATGGTGCTAATCACATGCATTAAATCATTGTCATGTATTTGTGTGCGTTTGTGTGTTTTTCAGGAGCTGATGAGATTTCTGCAGCAGAACCAGCAGCTGCTGCTGAATCAGACTCGAGCAACGACGAGACTCGAACTGGAACTACGAACCCAAACGGAAGCCTTTCAGGTCAAACTCATTTTATTCTGCTTTAACAGACAAGTACATTTGCTCCTGGTTTTATTTTGAAAGGTTCGCTCATATTGTGTCACAAAAGCTCTTTAGTAATTTCTTGAGGAAAAAAGTCAAATATTATGTAGAAAAACTAAATTAAATTATTGAATACACTGGAGGGAAAACATTTGGTACTCGTCGTTATCGTCTTCCTCCGCTTATCCGGGTCCGGGTCGCGGGGGCAGCATCCCAACTGGGGAGCTCCAGACCGTCCTCTCCCCGGCCTTCTCCACCAGCTCCTCCGGCAGGACCCCAAGGTGTTCCCGGACCAGATTGGAGATGTAACCTCTCCAACGTGTCCTGGGTCGACCCGGGGGCCTCCTGCCGGCAGGACATGCCCGAAACACCTCCCCAGGGAGGCGTCCAGGAGGCATCCTGACCAGATGCCCAAACCACCTCAACTGGCTCCTTTCGATCCGGAGGAGCAGCGATTCTACTCCGAGTCCCTCCCGAATGTCCGAGCTCCTCACCCTATCTCTAAGGCTGAGCCCGGCCACCCTACGGAGGAAAATCATTTCGGCCGCTTGTATCCGCGATCTCGTTCTTTCGGTCATTACCCAAAGCTCATGACCATAGGTGAGGATTGGGACGTAGATCGACCGGTAAATCGAGAGCCTGGCTTTCTGGCTCAGCTCCCTCTTCACCACGACAGATCGGCTCAGCGTCCGCATCACTGCAGACGCCGAACCAATCCACCTGTCGATCTCCCGATCCCTCCTACCCTCACTCGTGAACAAGACCCAGAGATACTTAAACTCCTCCACTTGAGGTAGGGCCTATCCCCAGACCCGGAGTTGGCAAGCTACCCTTTTCCAGTCGAGAACCATGGTCTCAGATTTGGAGGTGCTGATCCTCATCCCAGCCGCTTCACACTCGACCCGCGAACCTACCCAGCAAGAGCTGAAGGTCAGAGCTGGATGAAGCTAGGACCACATCATCCGCAAAAAGCAGAGACGAGATTCTCCTGGCACCAAACTCTACACACTCCACACCACTGCTGTGCCTAGAAATTCTGTCCATAAAGGTAATGAGCAGAACCGGTGACAAAGGGCAGCCCTGGCGGAGTCCAACCCTCACTGGGAACAGGTCCGACTTACTACCGGCTATGCGGACCAAACTCACGCTCCTCTGGTAAAGGGACTGAATGGCCCTTAACAGAAAGCCACCCACCCCATACTCCTGGAGCGTCCCCCACAGGGTGCCCCTGGGGACACGGTCATAAGCCTTCTCCAAATCCACAAAACACATGTGGATTGGTTGGGCAAACTCCCATGCCCCCCTCCGTCACCCTTACAAGGGTATAGAGCTGTTCCACAGTTCCACGGCCAGGACGAAAACCACATTGCTCCTCCTCAATCTGAGATTCAACTATCGATCGGAGCCTCCTCTCCAGTACCTTGGAGTAGACCTTTCCAGGGAGGTTGAGGAGTGTGATCCCCCATAGTTGGAACACACCCTCAGGTCACCCTTCTTAAAGATGGGGACCACCACCCCAGTCTGCCACTCCACAGGAACTGCCCCCGATGACCACGCAATGTTGCAGAGACGTGTCAACCATGACAGCCCTACAACATCCATAGCCTTGAGATACCCAGGACGAACCTCATCCACCCCCGGGGCTCTGCCGCTGTGTAGTTGTTTGACTACCTCAGCAAATTCTGCCCCCGAGATTGGACAGTCCATCCCTAGGTCTCCCAGCTCTGGTTCCTCCTCGGAATGTGCATAGGTGGGATTGAGGAGCTCCTCAAAGTATTCCTTCCACCGTCTGACTATAGCCCCAGTTGACGACAGCAGCTCCCCATCCCCACTGTAAACAGTGTGAGCGAGTTGCTGCCTTCCTCTCCTGAGGCGCCGGACAGTTTGCCAGAACCTCTTTGGAGCCGATCCAATATCTTTCCCCATGGTCTCACCAAACTCCTCCCACGCCCGAGATTTTGCCTCGGCAACTGCCACTGCTGCACCCCGCTTGGCTATCCAGTACCTGTCTGCTGTCTCCGGAGACCCACAGACCAGCCACGCCCTGTAGGCCTCCTTCTTCAGCCTGATGGCTCCCCGAACCTCTGGTGTCCACCAGCGGGTACGGGGGTTGCCACCACGACTGGCACCGGCCACCTTACGACCACAGCTAGCAACAGCCGCCTCAACAATCGCAGAGTGGAACAAGGCCCACTCGGAGTCAATGTCCCCCACTGCTCTCGGGACGCGGTCGAAGCTCTGCCGGAGGTGGGAGTTGAAGACCGTCTTAACAGGTTCTTCTGCCAGGCGTTCCCAGCAGACCCTCACTATGCGTTTGGGTCTGCCAGGTCTACGCGGCATGTTCCCTTGCCATCTGATCCAACTCACCACCAGGTGGTGATCAGTTGACAATTCCGCTCCTCTCTTCACTCGGGTGTCCAAAACATATGGCCACAGGTCAGATGATACAACTACAAAGTCTATCATCGACCTGCGACCTAGGCTGCCCTGGTACCAAGTGTACCGCTGGGCATCCTTATGTTCGAACATGGTGTTTGTTATGGCCAAACTGTGGCTTGCACAGAAGTCCAATAATGAAACACCACTTGAGTTCAGATCAGGCGAGCCGTTCCTCCCAATCACACCCCTCCAGGTCAAGCTGTCATTGCCCACGTGAGCATTGAAGTCCCCCAGCAGGACAATGGAGTCCCCTGATGGAGCACTATCTAGCACTCGTCCCAGGGACTCCAAAAAGGGTGGGTACTCTGAACTGATATTTGGCCCATAAGCACAAACAACAGTCAGGACCCGTTCCCCGACCCAAAGGCGCAGGGAAGCTACCCTCTCGTCCCCCGGGGTAAACCCCAACACACAGGCAGAGTCTTGGGGCTAACAAAAAGCCAACCCCAGCCCTCCGCCTCTCACCCAGAGCAACTCCAGCAAAGGAGAGTGTCCAACCCCTCTCAAGGACTTGGGTTCCAGAGCCAATGCAATGTGTCGAGGTGAGTCCAACTATATCTAGCCGGTACCGTTCAACCTCTGCCACAAGCTCCTGCTCCTTCCCCGCCAGCGAGGTGACGTTCCATGTCCCCAAAACCAGTTTTCTTGTCCGGGAATTGGACCGCCAAGGCTCCCGCCTTGGTCTGCCACCCGATCCACATTGCACCGGACCCTTCATGTTCCTCTTGTGGGTGGTGGGTCCACAGTTGGATGAGCCCATGTATCCGGTTCGGGCTGGGCCCGGCCGGGCCCCATGGGCGAAAGCCCGGCCACCAGGCACTCGCTTACGGGCCCCAACCCCAGGCCTGGCTCCAGGGTGGGACCCCGGTAACCCTCCGGGCCGGGTATTCCGACTCTTTGAATTGAAGTGCCCCAGACAACATAGCTCCTAGGATCATTAGGGCACTCAAACTCCTCCACCACGATAAGGTGACGGTTCAATTTGGTACTTAATTAGTAAAATTAATGCTTTTGTTTCCATTAAGTCAATGCTTTAGTGCCTAAATATTGTGTGTGAACTCCGTTACAGTTAGTAAAAATGAGTAAATGTTTGTACTAAGATGGTAACTCAAAAAACCACTGCCAAATTTAGAAATTAAATAATAATAAATAATAGTAAATAATAAATAAAGTAATAATAAATGCCGTATTTTCCGGAGTATAAGTCGCTCCAGAGTTTGTCGCACCAGCCATAAAATGTATAATGAAGAAGAAAAAAACATATATAAGTCGCATTTATGGGGAAATTTTATTATTTTTCTTACAAAATCTGAGATCAAGCATTTCACATTGCAAGACAAGTACCAGTAAAAAATAACAGAATAAACAACCAGGGCGCAGCAGCGCGCCACGGCCTCCAGCAGGTGATGGCGGGGCAGGGGAGCTCATTCCTGTTCCGAAGCGGCCCGCAGCAGCACGGTTTACATAATTTGGTATATAAGTTGCAGGACCAGCCCGACTATGAAAAAAAGTGTGACTTATAGTCCGGAAAATACGGTAAATCCAGTAGAGAATGAATAAAAGTAAGATATTTAAATTTGATGTTTAAAGGCAAATCTGTACTATTTTAATAAGTCATGAATAATTACTACAACAAAGCCAGGTCACCATCAGCTTCCTCAGCTTTGTAGCTTCCTCAAACTTGCGTAGGCCACGCTGATGTTTACTCTGGTTTTAGTGCCTTGCTTCGCCTCCAAAGACATTACTCTCTTTACTTCCAGGCTTCGTCATCATGCCAACAGAAAAAGCAGTCTTCTTTTTTCTTTCTTCTTTATATGCTTTTTATTGATGATTGAAAATGCTAACCACTAGCATGACAGCTAACAGCTGTAAAGAAGGTAAAGAGCTCCCCCTATAGGACACCTATCCACTCGACAAAGCTATCATATGCAGTTTTTGGCTAGCAGAGGGCTGCAGAGTGGTGTCAAGTTTCTAACTCCGCATTCACTGAGATCAATGTTAAAGCTTAGCTTAAAGTTTAGAAAACTATCTAATGTTACTTTAAATGACCACAAATTTTCATTTAAGGTATACAATTTTTATTATTTTATAATTATTACATTATAATAATTATAAAGTTGTTATAGTTGCATTTTATTTCTCTATGGTAGGAGGACCCACTCGTAAACGAGATGTTTCATCTCAAGTGGTTGTATCCTCTTAAAATATAAGTTAATGCTGCTGTGGCCCCCAGACTCTGGACCTCTCTCCCCCTGAGCCTGAGATCAGTGGACTCAGTGGTCTCCTTTAAAAAGCAGCTTGTTCAGGCTGGTTTTGGTTTGACCTTCATCACTCTCTCTTTATTCTGCTCTCCCCTCCTATTCCACCTTCCTCAGGATCCACTTATCTCCCTCTCTCCTAGTCACTCTCTCTCTCTTTCTTTACATTTTTAATCACAATTGTCTATTTTTGGCTCATTTTAAATATAGTTTTAATCATTTTCCTAATTCCTTTTTATATTTTTAAACTTTTTGTTTTTGTGAAGCGCCTCGTGATTTTTATCTTGAGAGCCGCTATAGAAATGATATTTTCTTCTTTTTCTTAATAAATAAATAAATAAATTATTTTTTATTATGTAACATCAGAAGGATTCAGTATGAAAGTCCAGCTTTTTTATCTATTTTATACATGAAAGTGTTTTTAAATCTCCTTTTTAATCCACCGTGATTGAACGTTTGTGTATTTCATCTTATTAAATAATTATTTTTGTCCCACAGCCATGGAGGAAAATCAGAATATATTTTCATAATTATAAAAAATCTACAAAGACAGAAATAAACAGCAATCATTGTTCCATCTCATAAAATTTGCTGAACATGGTGTCGTTTATCACAACATGTACATTTGTTAATGTAGTCCCCTCCACAGCTGAGTGTTTTTCTCCGTTTATGGCCTTCCAGTTTATTGTTTTTTTTCTCCTCTCCACACCCCCTCTCATTTATATTACCCCCCCCATTCATTAATTTATTAAAATCATTATTAAAATGACACAAGCAAACTGATTTGTATTAGCAAGAAGTCTTCTCTCTCCTGGCCGTGTTCAAGACCTTCTGTTCACGTTAAATAAACTCATAAAAATTGAGTATTGCATTAAAATCCTACGGGCAGTTAATTTTACGGCAGGCCCTTGAGCGAGAACACAAAGCCGTGCGAGAGAAGAGCGAGGCGATGGAGGATGAGGTGGGCCAGCTGACGCAGAGCTACGCAGCTTCCAGAAGCAGCTGGGACAAAGAGGTGGGATGAAACCCCGCGCTCGGAGGAGCCGTGTCGAGTTCCTCTCAGCAAAAAGTTCACTCGTTGTGATTTGTCTGAATCAACAGAAGAGAAAGATTCAGGATCAACTCAAGAGTGAGCAGCAAGACCTGCGAGAGATGAACGGAGCTTACGAAGATCTCCAGCAGAAACTCGCTGAGCTGTCTGGTCAGAGGAGATCTGAGGAGGTACACTAATCCACACGTACACAACAGAAGCTCAACAAATCGCTTCACACATACTTTTTAAAACTCTCAAATCGTAAAAACACCGAAACGACATGGAAGTGGAGAGCTGCTGGTTAGTAAAGGCTAAATCTACCTTTGCTGCACTTTTAAATAATAAAACTGATCATAACTTTTTGCTCTCCTTGACGTTGGATGTGCTACTGCTAGTTTACCCGTTTAATTATAGATCCACCAGGATAAATACAATAAAGTGTGTCTCTCACCAAATAGAATATTTACTAAGAAATCACAATGTAACCATACTGCTCGGTGTGTGTGTGTGTGTGTGTGTGCATGTGCATGTGTGTGTGTGTGTGTGTGTGTGTGTGTGTGCGTGCGTGCGTGCGTGCGTGTGTGTGTGTGTGTGTGTGTGTGTGTGTGTGTGTGTGTGTGTGTGTGTGTTCTGTCTTCTCGATCCCCAGTGAGTCGTGGAGGATGGCTGCTTATACTGAGCCAGGATTCTCTGGAGGTTTCTTCCTGTTAAAAGGGAGTTTTCCTCTCCACTGTCGCTGCATGCTTGCTTAGTATGAGGATTGCTGTAAAGTCACTGACCCTAGTCAGTGACTCGATGCAATTTGCTGGGTTCCTTATATAGGATTTTTTTTTTCTGATTGGCTTAATGAACTGACCTGAATTGGAATGTTTATTATGTGAAGTGCCTTGAGACGACTCTTGTCGTGATTTGGCGCTTTATAAATAAACTTGAATTGAATTGAATTAAAATCAGCACACCGCGTTTGTTTTAAATACAAGAATAAAGGAGTTGCGACGCCTTGAGGATGAGTCGTCTTCTCGTTTTCTTCAGGGTTTTACTAAACAAGCTAA
Organism: Nothobranchius furzeri; assembly: GCF_043380555.1. Classification (NCBI taxonomy): domain Eukaryota; kingdom Metazoa; phylum Chordata; class Actinopteri; order Cyprinodontiformes; family Nothobranchiidae; genus Nothobranchius; species Nothobranchius furzeri. The sequence continues at coordinate 84,664,270 of NC_091744.1, forward strand.
TATGATGGCTAACTGTTAGCTTCCTGAAAAAATCAATCACAAATTTCTGTAATCTTCATCAACATATGAGGGGAAAATCATAAATGAGTGAAATCTACAGTAGGAAAATCAGGAATTTATACAAGTAATCATTTAGTGATGTTTGCAGTTTTTTGCCATGATGGAGTAAAACCATAGACTCTAAGCCCTGGTAACTAAAGTTTTATCAAAGGTTTGCCAGTTTTGTGTTTCCACCATCCAGTTCCCCTCGATCGTGGAGGACCTTCGAGGCAAGGACATTCTGGAAGATCCCATCTCCAGCTCTGAGTTGCCTGCTTTTGACTCTCCAGGCGATCTGAGAGACTTAGGAGCCGCCAGCAGTGCAAATGGAGGTCAGTCAGCTGAATGGAAATGCACCGTAGATAATCATATTTACTGCTCCTAATTAAAACGTTCATAATTTACTCAGAATTTGTGACAAAATTTCTTTCTGTTGCTTCTGAAGCTCATTGTTTAATGCTTTTCCCCTTCGACGTTCAATAACAGACCAAAAACTACTATTACGGCTTTTCTGAGTCTGCTTTCTTATTTTATTTAAGATCAAGGCGAGCTAAGTCATCAGCCACAACAGCAACACATCTTAGAAGATCCAAACACACTGAAGCGCGAATGCCCTGAGTCTTTCAGCCTCTCTAATAACTCCGGAGGAGCCACCAAGATGGAAATATTCTCTGCATCCGGAGTGCTAACTGTGACCGATGAGGATCACCAGAACCACGAGTGTGGGTCTCTGGAAGGATCTGCTCATTTACCGACAAAAGGCACAGATGAAAGGAAAAGAAGAACGACAGAGAAGCAGAAGAACAGAAAGCAAGAGGAAGATGTTACAAAGCAGAAGAGCAAAGATGGATGTGGAGAAAAAGAGGTGAAGGATGTAAGAAATGCTGAAGAAATGCGTACTACCGATGCACAAACAGATGGAACCGACATGTCCGAGGGTGCCGAGGGGTCATCAAACGCAGCAGGGGAGACCAGTGCCCCTGAAACAGAAATAAGAGATAAAGGAGAGCGAGAATTGACAGATGGAGTGAAAGAGGGAGGACAGACAGCAGAAAGTCCAGAAACACAGATACAGGCTCTCAAAACCACTGATAGGACTCAGAAGAGCCTCTCTCTGCAGGTCAATGACTTCATGGACACCGAGCCGCCTCTGGCTGTTTGTGAGTTTTCAAACTCCTCAAAAAATCTGCCGCAGATAATCACCGACAAGCATGCAGACTGTAACCGTCCAGGCAGGGAGCGCACAGTCGATGGAAAAGTCAACGGATTTGGTTTGGATGAACACCAAAGTGTCAGCAGCGTGCCAGAACCTGATGCTGAAGCTGCACACCCTGACTCACCTGTCGAGGTTCAAACTGTGCATCAGGACCCCGAGCGCTCAGACCTGGAACACGAGAAAACATCCACGGAAATGTCCGGTTATTTTCCCGCTGAAGGGCCAAGCCCATGCACCTCTCAAACTCCGCAAAGCCACAACATCCAAGAGAGCGAAACGAACCCAACTCAGACTGAACATTGTGATCCTCGTGCTGTTGTCGCCGTGGAGACAACAAAGGAAATGTTTGGCGCGGATGAGGAGAGCGTTTCAGTGACAAACATGGCCGAAGCTCAAAGTCTCGAAGCCTCAGAGAAGCAGGAACGCGTGCAGCTCAGGTCTGTGGTGGATGAAGATGGAAGGAGTGAAAGCAGCACCTGTGAGTCTGCAGAGAGAGCTGCAGCAAAGGAGGACGTGGAGGAGCAAAGCAAAACTGATCAAGGCTCAGGAGGTGGAGAGGGTACCAAAAATGATGCTGATCCAAAGATTTCCCATCAGCAAAGTGGTGAAACCGCTGAATCATCAGAACCTGGAAGATCGAAGAATCAACCCCTAAAGCAGAAGAGACCTACCGATTCTGCTGAGTTGTCGCAGATCTCCAGGTCACTGTTTGACTGGACCGCTCAGAGGAAAACGTTCAGTGACTTCTCCGTCCTGCACGAGTTTACTCAGGTAAACCCGATTCAAGTCATCGTTCAGATTCACCGTCTTTCTAACATCCAAACTTAACCACTCACAGATTCAGCTTTATAATCATTTCTGTGCTACTTGGATGCGAAAGATGTAAAATGGGCTCTTAACCAACTGGAAAACAATTAATAAAAATGTGCATTTTGCACTTTGGGCTGATTAAACTCAGCAAGGGGGAATTCTGAGATTTTTAACATTTTTGTTTTTTTCCTGAACTCACTCTGAGTTTCATTGAAACCTCAGAGGAAACAAATCTGAATAAACACGATCCCATGAAAACAAAATCATTTTAACACATTTAGTGAATATGAAAGGAGGAGCTAAGAGTTGCTCACCTGGAAAGAACATTGAATTGCTTCTGTGTACAAAATATGTTTTATAAATAAAGCTGCCTTGTCTTTCCTCTTTTTTTCACGCATTCACTTATTTTTCAGGGAACTCATCTGTCTGGACGTCCGCTCGATTCAGCCCCCGTGTTCTCCAAAACCAAACACGACAAAGGTGGTGGTTATCAACGTTATGAAGTTTTGCACATAGATGGTTCTTAACGTACGTCGTCATTTTCAGCTCAGCAAATGATCACCAAGGCGTCGGACCTGTTCAGCACCTTCGGTGTCTCCGCGGCTGCAAGTCTCTCAAAGAGTCAACGGCGGGGGAGAGGAGTGATGGAAGAGACCTGCAGAGAAACGGCAGAGAAGGTCAGTGCTTCTGAAGGGTAAAAGCTGCACAGACACACGTGCCGTGGTGTCTTTATTATAAAAAAACAACCCTGAGTTACTACAGCTGAGATTAGAGAGTAAGCAGCAGCCTTGTGCTGCTAACTGATCACCAGTAAGTCTGAGCTCCCAACTGTGCTGGTCTGGAGCATACAGGTGTGTGTAAACTCAGTCAGAAGGTGGGAACTGCTCATCCATTAGGAAGAAAGGTCATTTTCGAAAAAATCTGGACTTAATTCCAACAGCAGGTCTGGATGTCCCAGCAAATTCCAGGTCTAAACCTCCAGGTCAGAGGTCACTGTTCAGGGAAAGGACCGAAAACACCTCAAAAAGTCCATCTGACGCCGGGCCGCTGAAGCGCCGCGAAATTGGGGCCGCCTTCATTCGGCGCCCTTGTTATCCTACTCTATAGACCACATGGGCCGCCGAAGCGCCGTGCGCTCCAGCCCACGCCGTGCAGCGATCGTTTCGGCGTCGGCTCTATTTTTTCCGCGAGCCGCGGGTGAACCTTGTCGATTCTGTCAGGAAGTCAAACCTAGACATAAGAGGCAGGCCGGTAAATTTAACAAAATAAAGCATTTCTAAATACGATTCTGCGATAGTCCAATGTGTTCATAAACAGACGCTGCACACACACACACACACACACACACACACACACACACAGCGAACTTGTGTGTGTGTGACCACGTGAAGGGGGTGTGGTTTTGGGTGTCTTGCAACCGGAGCAAACAGGACAGAGAGGCAGAAAGTCGTAGGCCAGCTATTAATAACTGGTACACACCAGAGGTTCACACACACACACACACACACACACACACACACACACACACACACACACACACACACACACACACACACACACATGTACAAACACAAACAGCAAGGGGGAGGGAGGGGGGGGGTGTCGAGGAAAAGAGCAGAGAAAAGGCTGAGAGGAAATGGACGACACCAAGTGGTTAAAAGAAAAACTACGAGGCGCGCCTCGACCGGAGCGAAGAAACAAGCGTCTGGTCTGAACTGAGGAGCAGCGGCCGAATTTCGTGAGCGCTTCGCCTCCCGGCGCTTCAGCGGCCGGTGTATCCCCGGCGTTAGAGTTTGCTGGACTCAGTTAGCAGGGGTAAGGTTAAAGTTCATGACAGCATGGTATGGTTGCACTACTGGAGGCCAGTTCTTAAAGCTTTAGGTCATTCTTTTTGTGTTGTTCCTCTAAACGGGAATAAAATGAAATGTGAAGTTAGGATGATTTTTAAAAGGTTCCTTCACTTGTTTTTTCACCAACTCTGCTGGTGGTCTCTAGCTTGAGTGAATGCCTTGTGAGTCGTTTCCTTTGGAAAAAAGCTCGGGCCCACCTGTTTCATTTTTTGGAGGAGTGGGAGGGTTAACAGGATTATGAGTCTTACTCATTAATATTCATGATACGCAACATCTAGCCTCTGATTGGCTAACAGCAACAAGACTCTTCCACTGCCTTCATTCGCAACGATGATGTTTTATCTCAATAAAAAACACGTGCTTCAGCGTGTTGCGCCATGTTGTGGAGTTGCAAATGCTAACGGTTAGCTTCTGCTAGCTGAGACGCTCTGCTCCCTCCATCCCGTAGAAGGGGCCATGAGTATTCCTTTTCCCAGTGACGTAGAAGAGGCTGGCCTTTTCTTACCCAATAGTTTTCCCGTCTGTTTCCCTTTTGCGGCTGATGGAGGCGAGGGGGGTTTGAAGAAAACGTTCACGTTCAGCGTGCGTGTGAAACAATCTCATTTCAGAAAGAACGTGTTTTACAGTTTCTCAGGGAAACATATTTTTAAGAATGTTTTTTCTTTTTTGCAAAGCCCAAACAAACATGTTAAACAGAATTCTCAGTCGTTAGTTGATAGCTAGGCTTAAAACATTTTTATTTGATAGGGCCTATGGTTAAAATCTGATGTTAGCCCAGATCTGGACAAGAGGGGGAGTAGAGGGAGGTGGAGTGTACAGTCGGTAAAGACGGCTCTCCTTTGCCCTGCCTCCAACATGCCTCCATCTAAATAGGATAGATTATCCAGAGTTATCTCTGTAGTTATGCTGCTATAGGCTTAGACTGCTGGAGGATACACTGACCACTTTTCACACTCGACTGCTTTCTTCTACAATCTGCTCTTTAACTGTATTATTTCCTGCTATTTCAGCTATAAACTTTATTTTCTCTCTAAGTGTTTTCTCCCCAGAAGAAGCTACAGTGATGTTCTGCTGAGCTGTGGTGGCCTCATGGAGGGGGCCGTCGTCTAGCACACTGCTGTTAACCACTTAAACATTCTCCCTCTCCTGATAATAACTTTTTGTTTTCATTGACTTTTGATGTGCTACTACTAGTTTACCCGTTTAATTATAGATTCACTAGGATAAATACAATAAAGTTTATCTCTCACCAAATAGAATATTTACTAAGAAATTATGGTGTAACCATAGACACATTGCTTGGTGCGTGTGTGTGTGTGTGTGTGTGTGTGTGTGTGTGTGTGTGTGTGTGTGTGTGTGTGTGTGTGTGTGTGTGTGTGTGTGTGTGTGTGTGTGTGTGTGTGTGTGTGTGTGTGTGTGTGTGTGTGTGTGTGTGTGTGTGTGTGTGTCTTCTCCATCCCCAGTGAGTCGTAGAGGATGGCTGCTTATACTGAGCCAGGATCCTCTGGAGGTTTCTTCCTGTTAAAAGGGAGTTTTCCTCTCCACTGTCGCTATATGCTTGCTTAGTATGAGGATTGCTGTAAAGTCACTGACACTCGTCAGTGACTCGATGCAATTTGCTGGGGTCCTTATATAGGAAACATTATTTCTGATTGGCTTAATGAACTGACCTGGATTGGAATGTTTATTATGTGAAGTGCCTTGAGACGACTCTTGTCGTGATTTGGCGCTATATAAATAAACTTGAATTGAATTTGTTTTGAATGTTCTCTTTGTCTGAGGCCTACTAGGTCCTGTGTTGAGTGAAAAAGCATAGCTGATCCACGTTGAGCTCATAGTTGTCCTGTAACAGTCAGACAGGCAGAGAACGAATGATCTGTGGTTGAAAATCCACCTAATGATGCTCGGGTACCGCTCCTCTCCCACTTACTCCATCTCAATCTGTCCCACTCTCCCCTCTCACTTCATCATTTGTCTCTCCACCCTTTTCTACCATTTTCACTCTCATTTTCTTTTGTCACTTTGCTGTCATTCCATGTTTTACACGATCCAGGTGCTGGCAGTTGAGGGAGAAAAGCCCTGATCCGATAGTTGAACTAACGGCGGTGACGGCCGAAGCGTTTCATTCTGTCTGCGGAGCGGAAACGCTGGGAGCGTCACGCAGAGTTCAGTCTGAGCCAGTCTGGCTCCTGTTACGTATCATTTGCCCCTGCGCTCGGCCCGAGCTCCATCTGTTTATCACAGTTACATTTCCTCAAGAGGCACAGAAAAATCCCCAAACCTTCAGCTGGTTTTCCACTACCAGCAGGCAGAACGCTGAGACGGCAGAATCAGAGTTTTACTGTCTTTTGTTGTTGTCATCCTCAGGACAGAACATCTTCAGTGCTTTCCATCTCCAGTTCTGCCAGTCAAGCCTCACAGCAACCCAGTTCAGAGTGAGTTCAGAGACACACACGATGTTGAGATGTCATTTCAGCTGACGTTCAAAGACTCTAACATTACACCAGATTAGGTTTTAAATAGTTTAAAATTCATTATCGCCTGTAGAGCCACTGAGCTTTTAAAAATACATGACATCATTTCCTGTAGTTAGATTTTTGGACATTCAACATGGCCGCCCTTTTAGCTCTGCTGTTGCATCATATGTAAATATATAACTAGTTTTTTCTTTTCTAAATCTGATGTAGCAGGACTTCCTGCTCACCTGTTGCTCCTGGGTCAGAGTTGGACCAGGAACCTTCCTGTTCCCTGGAGAGGGATGACCAGCAGTCATCACTGAGAGCACAGATTTCCAAAATCGAAGCGTTCCTCAACACAGAGAGGCTCCGACTGCCTAAAAGACGTCGGATTGAGTCGCCAGACGTATCCGGTTCTGTTCTATGAAATGACACAAGAGCCTACTGTTCCACAAGTTTGATCATTTTCATTACCTTTAAACCCTCCAAAAGTTTCCCTTTTGTTATAAAAAAGATCTCATGATGACTGTGAGCTCTTCAGGTTTCTCTTCAGACTTCAGTTTGAGTCAGACTGACCCTTGGTTTAGAGTTCCTGTCCATTTTGCAGCCTTACAGATCAAATATGAGCTGTTGGGTGTGTGTGTGTGTGTGTGTGTGTGTGTGTGTGTGTGCGTGCGTGCGTGCGTGCGTGCGTGTGTGTGTGTGTGTGTGTGTGTGTGTGTGTGTGTGTGTGTGTGTGTGTGTGTGTGTGCGTGCGTGTGTATTTGTACTTGGGAAAAAGCTAAATTGATTGATTTGGATGTTTACACTTATGTGCTTTTAGAAATGTTTGGAGTTGTTTTAAAGTTTATTCATTGTTACAGAAATAAAATCTTAACCTCAGGCTTCCCTTTGGGTTTGGTAAAGTGTTAAATCATATTTTTAAAATAGAACTGTTGTATCGGGTATTCGAAAAAGGGCAGACTGCCTTCTCCGGGTCAGGGATGAGGTCCTGCCCCAAGTGGAGGAGTTTAAGTATCTCGGGGTCTTGTTCACGAGTGAGGGAAAACTGGAGCGTGAGATCGATAGGTGGATTGGTGCTGCGTCTGCAGCGATGCGGGCGTTGTACCGGTCTGTCGTGGTGAGGAGAGAGCTGAGTCAGAAGGCAGTTGGTCTACGTTCCTACCCTCACCAATAGATCTCCTCTGCTGTTTTGGGACATCACAACAAGGCAGCATCACGGTGACCTCAGACACCAACGTCTCTGCATTAAAATCAGATTTTAAACAAGCTAATGGGATTAATTATGTTCAGTAGACCGTTCGAGTGCTAAAACCCGTCCAACATGAGGAAAAACCTAAAGGAAGCACAAAACAAAAGCTCTTCTGACCATTGCTTACAATAAATAACACACGATGATGATTAAAATAATAGAAAATCCGTGGAAACCAGTTAACAAATAAACTAAAACAGCGACTCTGAGCTGGATAATATTTCCACCTATTTGCTAAGCCACACAAAACCTCTTTGCAGACTGATCTGATGCAACATGTAAACATCGCACTGACTTGTCTCAGGAGGAAAAGGGTGGAATGCCTTCTCCGGGTCAGGGATGAGGTCCTGCCCCAAGTGGAGGAGTTTAAGTATCTCGGGGTCTTGTTCACGAGTGAGGGAAAACTGGAGCTTGAGATCGATAGGCGGATTGGTGCTGCGTCTGCAGTGATGCGGGCGTTGTACCGGTCTGTCGTGGTGAAGAGAGAGCTGAGTCAGAAGGCGAAGCTCTCGATTTACCGGTCGATCTACGTTCCTACTAGTGATGTGTCGGTCGCGAACGAACCGGCTCTAAGAGCCGGCTCTTTGAAGTGAACGACGGGAGCCGGCTCGTCATTGGGAGCCCCCCCCCCCCCCCCGCCTTGGTGAACGCCACAGGTTATTGGTCAACATGCGTAACTGTGTGTCCAGACTGTCTACACAGAGCCGTAGGAACGGGGAAGAGGGAGGATCAGACTCAGACAGACACACAGCAGAGCACATGTGGGAGGAGGGAGACAAGAGGGAATGAGGAGGAGGAAACAGGCGAGCGAGAGGGAGGAGACTGCGATGAAGACGGTGAGAAAATGAGCACCAGCAGTCGGAAAGTGGAGATTTCTTAAAGTGTTCAGTTATTAAATCCATAGAAATGATAAACATTTGATATATTGCTTTTTTTACATTAGTAAATTATCTTACATATAGTTTAGCATTATTTTGGTTATAAATGTGCTCTACGCAACAGAAAATCTTAGGAGCCACTTGGGAGCCGAAAGAGCCGGCTCTTTTTGGTGAGCTGAGCCAAAAGAACCGGCTCTCTAAAAAGAGCCGGAATTCCCATCACTAGTTCCTACCCTCACCTATGGTCACGAGCTTTGGGTAGTGACCGAAAGAACGAGATCGCGGATACAAGCGGCCGAAATGAGTTTTCTCCGCAGGGTGGCTAGGCTCTCCCTTAGAGATAGGGTAATAAGCTCGGTATTTCGGGAGGGGCTCCGAGTAGACCCGCTGCTCCTCCACATCGAAAGGAGCCAGTTGAGGTGGCTCGAGCATCTGGTCAGGATGCCTCCTGGACGCCTCCCTGGTGAGGTTTTCTGGGCACGTCCAACCGGTAGAAGGCCTAAAGGTAGACCCAGGACACGGTAGGGGGACTATGTCTCTCGTCTGGTCAGGGAACGCCTTAGGATTCCTTGGAGGAGCTGGCCCAAGTGGCTGGGGAAAGGGAAGTCTGGACTACTCTGCTTAGGCTGCTGCCCCCGCAACCCGACCCCGGCTAAGCGGCCGAAAATGGATGGATGGATGGCACTGTTGCATCATTAGCAGTGGTTTTAGGTGCAACTCGTTGATCGCCTTTACTCTTAAGAATTTTTCAAATTTAAACATCATTTCTGAATCAATCTTTTCATTGAGTTTTAATTTTTAAACAAAACAGAATTTTGTTGTTGTTTTTTAGTAAGAGTGTGCCATTTACGACATCATTAATGTCTGTTCAAACAGCCAAATCATTGCAGAACAAGAGCATTTTGGGAAGATTTTTTTCCATAACGGGAAGCAATTAACATGCTAATTAACATAGTAATTAACATTAACGTGGCCGTCTGGGTTGGGTGTCTCAGAGGAGCGCTAATTGTGAATCCACCTTTGGTCTACACCAGTGCTGTTGTTGTTGTTAGGAGCAGTTATGAGTTTGAACACAACTGGTAACATCTGTTACTGCTAATTAGGAGAAATAACAATCAAGGTGTCCATTAGCACTTACTACCTCAACCCTATTCAACAGAAATCAATTAGCAGATGTACAGACCAATTAACACTCAGTAACGAGCATCTCGTTAACTTTATGATCCCTCTGTGTGAAACGAAGAGCGTGAAGTGGTTTCTCGTTCTAGCTGGATTCCCCGTCTCATCTCTGCATCTGAATAATGTCAGGGAACTTTCTTTCTAGTCATCTTTAATTTAGATTCATCTTTTCTTGTTAGGGTTTAAAGCGAAGATCCTCTTTTGTTGACAAACAGTGCAGCTATACAGTGGCCCTGAAGCTTCAATGAAACACGTACGCTGCAACATAACTAAAACCTATAACAGAAACCAAAGGTAAAAAAATAAATACAAAAATGAAATCCCATGAATTAGAATGATGCCAAAATGGAGGGGATAATACCTTAATTATGCCAAAAACGCACGTAAACAAGAGACAACAGAGATCAAAGCTGTTGGGCTTTACAGTGGTGTCCAGAACGTTGTCGTCGTTATCTCTTTATCGGTTTTGCTGTTGTGGCTTTGGTACTTCATTGAACCTTCCAGGCCACCGTACATTTAAAACCATTTTGGGGACATCTTGAAAATGTTTCTTTGTTTGATATTGACACTCATAATCTGCACAAGAAATTGCAGCTCTAAGTCTGTAGGCCTGTGGCAGCCATCTTGAATTGACTCAAATTTTTTATGTTTTATTTTTTTGTAGTGAAACCTCTTTTTTTTTGACTCTCAAAATGTAACGGTTGCAGTTTTATCTGTAATGATTTAATTAAAAACTTATAAGATAGGGCCAAGAGGTCGAAGTCAAGCTGCTGCTTCTACGCTGGTCAGGCTTCCTGCCAGGGGAGGCATGTCCTGCCCGCTGGAGCCCCCCAGGTCGACCCAGGACACACTGGAGGGACTAGGACTACGTGTCCACGTCATGGAGTCCACTGGAAGTGGTGGAGGTTGCTGGGAACCCGTACCCTTGCCCCATGCCCTGGGTAAGAAGTTGGCAAGAATGAAGTAAATCTAGACTTTTTATGTTTAAATACAATCCAGAAACACGTCTATGCAAGAACTCGACCCCCCACCCCTCACACACATCTATTCTTTGGAAACTGTTTATAGCCACTGTTGTGTCAATCTCAAACAGATAGTTTTCTATAAAAATGACTAAAATAGACTGAAGTATCAAGTAGCACAAAAATAGACTTGGACACATGGACAGGACTATAATGTCCATGTTTTATTGTTCTTTTATTGAAAGTGTTTTATCCTTTTCCTTAGCCTCATGGTTTGGTCAGGCAAATCTGAAACAAAAGGAAACACTGAACAGGATAGTAAAGTGGTCGGGTCGCCTGCTTGGAAAACAAGTGAAAAGTGTGGCACAACTGTACAGTGGGCAGGTAGACAGAATTGCCAACGCTATTGTTAGGGACACGGGCCACCCACTGCATGCCCAGTTTGCCCTCCTGCCATCAGGATGGAGATTTATTGTGCCTAAGTGCAGGACCAAGAGGTATAAAAGGAGCTTTATTCCTGAGGCAGTAACAATTCTCAATAAGAAATGAGTCTGGCGTGGCTACTTTACTTGATTTTATCTCTATTTATTCATGTATTGATTTTATACTTTTTATATTTTTATGGATGTGTGTATATTTTGTGCGTGTGTGTGTGTAACTGGGCGCTAATTCTCATGTCACATGGCAAATCAAATTTACCTTTGGGTACTAATAAAGTTACCTTGACCTTGACCTTGAGTTTGTCAGGAAAATAGTTTCACAACTGATTAAAGCAATAAAAATGTGAGATAAATGTCAGTTACCTTAATTATTTCTTAGAAGACCAAAGATTTTCTTCATACTTGCAATTTTTTTTCTCCTCATTAAACAAATTAAAGAACTTTCTGGTTGAATTATTGAAGTTAGGTCGTTTTCTAGGATCTCCAAATTTGACCCTGTTTACTAAGAAAACACCTTTCCATAAATACCCCCCCACCCACCCCCATACACACACACACACACACACACACACATACACACCACACACTTAATTGTGACCATTTTAATGGTGGCACAAGCTTGGTCCGTCTCGCAGCACTTACTGACAATGAATATTCCTGAATCTTAATGCCCTCATAAAGAAATCTGGTGGCTTTGACAGGCGAGACAATCGCTGCTGACCCGTATGCTTTCTGCGGTGGGGGGCAAACGGGGGAGGTGCTGACTATAAAGGACTTGGTTTTAGTACACTCTCAGACGTATTTCCCTCGGTTTCGGCTTCTTCACTCGTTTCATTGCTCGGACGCGTGCACACCTCGGTCGTGAAGGCGCTCTGAAACGGTCAATTACCCTGTGGCTTGGGAGGATACCTGCTGTTAATTACTGCTCATGGTTTTATATGGACAGTAAATAAAGAGACTGCTGACATTCACATTCCATCAATGCGTCCCACAGCACATAGCCTGCTGTTTAATCCAAAGTGAAAACTAACCCTGAAGAGGAGGGAAAACACTTTAAGACTGGACGTCCAACAAGCCCAACGACAGGAGTCGTTTTTTCTTCCCAGGCTAAAAACTAATTATCACCAAAAAAAAGTTACTCAGTTTTGTGGAAATAAAAATTAAAAATATGACCGGGGTTAAATGGCTGACTGGTTGTTGGCTGCTCTAATAAGCCCAGTCAACCTTGTCAACGTATCACTGCAGTTATCTGTTCATAACTGGGATGTCGGTTTGTCAGCCTCGACGGCTAAATGCGTCAGAAAATTATTTTTTTTAGCGTTCGGGATATTAATCAAAGGCAGAGTGCATGCCAACCTGTCATGAGCCCACAACCTACATCCCGCTCACTGAGAAACCATGCTTGTTCTTTCTGAAGTATCTCTTGAGTTGCTCATGCACGCTACACGTAAAGATTTTGTTCAACCCTCATCGCCTACATTTAGCTGCAGAAAAGAAACGATCGGGTCAGGAAAAGCCTGTCTTTTCCTTTTCAAAGGAAAAATTAGCATTCATGGCCCTGCCCACCTTGGAGTGGGGTCACCCACGGGAAGGAGAGAGCAGAGGGAGCCTCGGCTAGTAGAAGCATTCAGCGGAAAGTACTAATCCTAATACTCCTTCTCTATGCTTTTCCAACTTGTTTACTATCAAATTCTGTATATCACATTCACTAAATTGTCCTTTTTCATTCATATTTCTCACCAAAGTCTTTTCTCGTTGTTATGTCAGCTTGAAATTTTACATTTTTATTTACATAAACTACATGCGTTCCGTAGTCATTCGCCATCTTGGAATACCATAGCTGTTTAGGGACTTACAAGATATAATAGGCCGTGTTTATGCTTTGAAATTAAGGTACCCTTCTTCCTCTAAATGTTGTGTGGGGTGGCGTCTGCTTTCTCTGTGGCAGCCTTAAGCCTGGGGCACACCGGAGGCGGACACGCTGCGCAGCGTCGCGCCGCCATTTTAAATGGAAGCCATTATAATTAATGAGAGTGGTCACACGGGGAGCGCCGCGCCGCGCCCCAGAAGCACCGCGACTGTTTAAAACATTGTGGAGTTCTTTACAACAGACATTACGACACGGAACGGCTTTACGGCACAAATCCAGCCACAGTTTTGATCATTTTGACGAGTGACGAGGCAGAATGAGAATAAGACTCATGAGCTTTGCTCTGCGAGGAAGTCATACAGTTTAACAACGAGCTGAATGCTACAAGTGGAAAAGTCGCACAGTGTACGCCCGGCTTTAGGAGAATATTTTTACACACTGGGGCTTTAAAGGTTGAATATGGAACACGAACACCAGAGCGACACCAAGTGTGTGGAGGTTATAGTTACAACAATAGAACAAGGTTTCCAGCCGTCGGGATACCAGGTTGGCTGGCGATACGTGACGTGACCCAGCACCATGTCCAGTGACGAATCCTACAGGGTACGCACTAATTTCTACTTATAGGTATGTTTTACAACAGTATTTAACATTAGAACATCTTCTGGGCTCAGAAGCAGCTGTTTGACTTGCAGAGTCCGCCATTTTCCACATTGCCAGCCTCGCTGTGCCGAGCTCGCTGCTTATCATATTTGGCAACCTGCAATGTTGTCCTCTATTGGCTAGTAGATGTAACCATAAACTCAGTGTCATGCTCATCAAAATAAACATTGAATTATTTTTCTTAAAGTACAGCTTTTAAATCAATTGTTCCATATTCAACCATTAAGTGGTTTGATGTGAATGTGTGACGATTAAAGCAAAGTTTCTGTACATCAACCTGCAGTAAAAGTTCTGTTGTTTTTAAAGCTGAAAAGTTGAACATAAAACACGTGTTTGGATTACATCACTTGTTTCGTCTTTGCATGTAAAAAAAACGCCAGTATTTATAAAATAATCTTAATATTTCCTGATATATCTCCCTAAACAATCACACGGATTAATTCTTGACCACTTTTAGGATTTTTACACTAAATGGAGTTAAATAAGTCCTGTACAGTAAAAAAATAACCTCAAAAGTCTGAATTTAATCCTGATTTATTGCTCCTTTTCACTGAACTTCTGTGCATGAGAAGGGAGGCGAGCAGTCCTGTAGCTAAATGGGTCTCAGCACCTCTAAAGATTGTTGAATATCCTGAGGTTGTGGGGCCATGCTTTGTCATATTATACCTCTTTGCCTCAAGAGCCATCACAATAAATCGAGCTGGGAAGTCGTATTAAACGGTGCAGAAGACGACTGCTGAGACCGAAGCTGAGTGCAATCCTGGCACTCTGAGTGGACGCGGTGGGCTTAAAGTGAAAAGGTGCAGCTGTTCCTTTGTCTCTGTAAAAATAATGAAATAACTGGAAGTTGATACAGAAAATAGACTTTACTCCTCCTGAGTGACATAACCCTGGAAACTGGTGGTTTCCACTTACAGCTGCTTGCTTAAAATGATTTAGTGAGATAAATATTAAAAGTTATTCTGACAACAACTTTATTTTGTACTAAAGCAAACCAATCCACAATTCTCTGCAGGTCATAGCTGAGAAATCTAGACCAACTGTAGCAGTAGCAAAGTATTTTGCTCTGTAGGTCGATCTAACCAACCTTCCATTGTAGCCTTAGCAGGTCTGCCGTTGGACCAGGGGCGGATTTAGGACTGAAGACGATCCGGGGCTTAACACACACATGCACGTGCGCGCACACACGTGACACGCACTAGTCAACATCATATATATTTGTCTTGAACCATATAATTTTTAATCTGAAGCTGCATATTCAGCATTTTCAGGGTAGAGTATTGTTCCTAATAGTGTTTAGTGTGAGATGATAGTAAATATTCCCTTTCTTTCTCCAACAACTTTACCTGATAGTAAGCTAACTTTAGGCAAACCAGCAGCACAACAAATATTTTCAAATAAGACTCACAAACCTGAGTCAACACCAGTCTCATCAAAGCTGGGGTTCTGTTGCGGTACTTTTTGTCCAAAAACGTCCTTAAGTCCATCTTCACTCATGCGTTTCAGGCAGAGTGTAGAAGAAGCCGGCTGCTGAAGGGCTTCTTCTTCAGTGGTGGAGGCTCAGGCAGGCTGTATACAAACTACTGCCAGCTGCTCCCTCTCTGTTGGACTTTGGTACTGCATGTTACTTCCGCGATTTAGATCCGGGGCTTTTCATGAAACATCCGGGGCTTCAGCCCGAGTAGCCGGGCCTAACGCCGCCCCTGCGTTGGACCGAACAGTTTTGTGTCTCGCCAGCGACAGCACTCTTAGCTCCAGGGCTTCGACGAAGAAAAGTTCTGTCCCTTCAGTCTCTTCTACATCACAGGGTACATTGGCATTCATGGCGCTGCCCACCGTGGCTTTGGACTGCCCACAGGAAGGAGGAAGCAGAGGGTGTCTCAGCTAGTAAGAACTAACCATTAGCGACTTAGCAACAAGGGCTTCATGGTGGCGCAGTTGTTAGCACTGTTGCCTCGCAGAACGAAGGTTGCAGGTTCGAAACTCGGCTGTGGCCTTTCTGCCTGGAGTCGTATGTTCTCCCCATGCATGTGTGGGTTTCCTCCGGGTACTCCGGTTTCCCGTACAGATCACAACATGCCCTACAAGTTTAAAAAAAAGTATGACGCTTTGGATAAAAGCGTCTGCCAAATAAATAAACATAAACTTTGCAGCATTGTGGAACATGTTGGACTTGCGGTATTGGTGGAGATAACACATGAGCATACCATTTTGTTACCCAAGAAAATATTTTTTTACATTTTCAGAACTGAAGTTGCGTTGCTGTTAGACAATCAATCTGCGATGAAGAAAAACTACAGAGATGGTGTCAGCTCAGCAGCAGTGCCTGTTTGAAATGGCTTTGGCATCAACTCTTGATGATTTAGTCTTGGGCAGACAAAGCTACTTAAAGGGGCATTATGGAAGTCTGACAGCCAAAACATGAATAGAAATAATAAATGTCTTCTTCATACATTCTCCTGCAATGCCCTGGTCCTGTAGAATGAGCCCTGGCATTTTTACTGTGATTGCCTGTTTTTCTGTAAGATCACAGAAAAAGAGAGATGCTCGGGTCGAGCAGGCTGCTTCATGCGCGTTCACGCTCAGGCATCGCCCGTAGCATTTGCTATCCGTAGCTTTAGTAGCAGAGAGAGAGGCAGTGCCACTTTGTCGCTGTTCCTAACGCCTAGTGACAAAGCTAGCTACATTTCTGAGGACCCTTAGCTACTTTCTGTAGAACTTTCTTCTAGATATTTCCTGCTAATTAGCAACAAAATAGCCATTTTAGCTCTGAACCGTTCTTTGAACGTTGTTTCAGCTGTCATCAAGGATATAAATGTTACAGATACAATGGATGTGAACATAGTTTATTTAGAGTTTCTTTTTTACATTAATGGTATATTTTTTTACAGTAAGATGCCCAAATTTTTATTTGAGACTCGGCGAACGGCATTGAATTCACAGATAAAAAAGATGTGGGTTCAACTTTCATTTTGGAACAATTTTTCAAGCAAGGGAAGGGAATGATGTGAGCATGCAGGAGGACTGACCCATCATAAACCTTTGTCGGCTGTGCTGAAGAGAAAGGTACAGAACCAAATTATTTAATTAATCAGCTGCACGTTCTCCTGTCCTCACACACACACGCACACACACACACACAAGGGACTGTCTCGGCTGTTATTTTCGTTAAGGAGTGTGCACGTACAGCATGCGCGCCTCGTGCACGAGCCTACTATTGAAGCTGCCATTACGCTTTTGGCCTGAGGGGGCAATCGCGAGCATAAAAATTAAAAAGTCCGTAAAGTCCCTTTAAGTCATTTATTTAGAAACGGGATGTATTTGCTTCTTATCTGATGGACTTTCTCGTTGACTGATTTCCAAACCGGTGAATACATCATTTTGTACTTTGCTCTGATTGGTCCTAGCACTGTCCAAGTGCTCATGGAGACAGTTTGAAAGACAACCGTAGATTCTGCCCCACGACTTGGTGGGTCATGGCTATACTGTATACACTGCCTGGCCAAAAAAATTAAGTGGCCACAAGAAAATGTCAAAATGGTAAATGGCCTGTATTTGATATAGCGCCTTCTAGAGTTCTTGAAACCCCCCAAGGCGCTTTACAACACAATCAGTCATTCACCCATTCACACACACATGCACACACTGGTGGGGATGAGCTACGATGTAGCCACAGCTGCCCTGGGACACACTGACAGAGGCGAGGCTGCCGAGCACTGGCGCCACCGGTCCCTCCGACCACCACCAGCAGGCAACGTGGGTTAAGTGTCTTGCCCAAGGACACAACGACAGCGACAGACTGAGCGGGGCTCGAACCTGCAACCTTCCGATTACGGGGCGAGCGCTTAACTCCTGTGCCACCGTCGTCAAACATTCTAATATTTTGTTGCACCGCCTTTATCTTTGATTACGTCACACGTGTTGTTGTTTCGATAAGCTTCACCAGATTTATCTCCATCCAGTGTTGCATTAACGTCTCACCGAGCTCTAGCATCGATGACGGTGGAGTCTGACCGCTGCACAAAGCCGTCTCCAGCACATCCCAAAGATTCTCAGTGGGGTTAAGGTCTGGACTCTGTGGTGTGAAAATGATGTCTCATGCTTCCTGAACCACTCTTTCACTATCTGAGCCTGATGAATCCTGACATTCATCTTGGAATGTGGCCGTGCCATCAGGGAAGGTGGAATAACCTGGTCATTCGGAATAAGGTAGTCAGCTGACCTCATTCTTGGAGCACATCCTGTTGCTGAACCTAGACTTGACCACCTGCAGCAAGCCCAGATCATAGCACTGCCCCCACAGGCTTGTACAGTAGGCACTAGGCATGATGGGTGCATCACTTCACCTGCCTCTCTTCTTACCCTGATGCGCCATCACTCTGGAACAGGGTCCATCTGGACTCAGACCAGTTTTTAGTAAAGCGTCGGACAGTTCTGAACCCAGTTCTAGTCGTTTCTGCATCTCCTTAGATGTTTTCTCTGCTTGATGCCAGTGACCTGACCCTTCTCACACAGACTAACATCTTTTCCACCACCACCAGATGTGTCTTTCCACTTGGTTGTTTAGGAAATGAGAAGCAGCTCATTGCACCAGTTGGGTTAAATAACTTGTTGCAGTAATTATCCAATAGGAGGCTCCTGCCTGTTTGCTTAGTTAAATCCAGGTGGAGGCTTTTTGGAGGAGGCAGGCATATTTACAAATATAGGATAGCTTGCCAGGCTAGGTCATTACTGTTGTACATGATTAATATCAATGGCTATGTGGATTTATTTATGTAAAAACATACCAATGAATGACTCGTGTGAATAAACTAGAACAATCAAACGCCTGATTTCCACTCCGTACATAAAATATCTGCCTAAATTAGTTCTCCCAAATCAAAGAAAGTCTCATTTGTTGCACATTGACCATAAATCGCTTAACTACTCCTTCAATAACTACACGCATGAGTAGAAAATCCAAGAAAACACACATTCACATAAAATCCCCTCCCCCCCTCTCGTTGTAGTTTTTATTCATAGCTCTGATATACAGTTTGTCTGCGATGGTTTGCATCTCTGCACATTTTTACTGCAGTGAAACCTCACAGCGCTGATAAATAACAGGCTTCACCTTTCTGTTGCAGGGCTTTAGCATGACTGAGTGTGATCCAAGTCTCTCTGAGAGTATGTCCTCAGCTGTGAATCACTTGTGCTTAACACACACACACACACACACACACACACACACACACACACACACACACACACACACACACAGATCACAGTGCTCTTACCCACTAGGAGTGAGGAGAGATAATCTCTGAAATTCTGCCCTGCTGTTAAAGGTTAGCAGAGTTGAAAGGTTACCCCGTGCATCATTTATAGTCTCTTAAATAAGCCTTGACCTTAAGTTGCAGCCAACTCTCTGTTGCCAAGTTATCAGACTCCACAAATTATGACTTATCCTTTACATGCGCGGCTCTTTGTGCAGAAATGGGACCAACAGGGAAGAAGAGATAAACAGCATTATGTGTTGCATCACTTTTTCAATTTTACAATTGATATTTTCCTTTAAACCAGACGTACGATCTCTTAACGTGGGCTTGATCAGTAGTTCTCTGGACTTTCTTTAGATTCTCTCTACTTTGTCACGTTCACCCCTCTGCTCATACACTTTGTGTCAGAAATCTTTAAGACCACCAGCCTGACATTTAGACCTGTTGGCATTCTGTTGTGTACCTCGTCGTTACTCAAAGACAAAATGTAGATGATAATGTTTTTGCCTGTGAGTGTCCAGATGTATTGGTTAGTGGAGTAACTGAGGAATCCTACCACATCTAATCATCTTAGCAAGTAATAATAATAATAATAATGCATCGAACTTATATATTGCGCTTGTTGACACTCAAAGATGCTTTCACACACTCTTACATTCACACACTGCCAGTGATGGTAAGCTACTTTGTAGCCACAGCCGCCCTGGGGCGGTCTGACAGCCATTTGGTGCCGTCGGCCCCTCTGACCACCACCAACACAGGCAAGTTGGTTGAAGTGTCTTGCCCATTGACACGATAGCAGAATACCTCTGGCAGGGGCTGGAATCTAACCCATGACCCTCCGATCTTGGGCAGCCCGCTCTACCGCTTGAGCTACTGCCGCCCCAGTAGAGCCCTGCTATCTTCTAAATCCCGCCCACTAGCTCAATCTGTTTCTGGCACTCCAGAATGCTTTCGCAATATTTGCAAACAACCCTTCCACCTGCAAACCCATAAAAAAAGACTAAACTGACTTATATACTCGGAGATTTTACTTTATAATAACAAACTTTTCCATGAATCGGATATTATGTCCTTTAGTTACCCAGTCCCCATGCAGGGCTCTATTAGCAAGTACCCAATGAGCTAAAACTTGTCAGAGTGGCTCAGATTCATGCAACACAAACTCCAACACAATCATTAGCAATAACTGTTTTTTTTTTTTTTGCCAGTCCTTGTTGAAAACGACCCACGCACCACTGGATTAATCCTAACAAATCGTCTGTAAAATCTTCACCGGCTGCACATCTACAGTTGATAACTTTCTGCAGGTAAGCCAGCTCAAAATGATCCACCAAGGCGGATTGTTTTCATCCATGTTTTGTTCTTCTCTTACAAACTGTGTAAGAAAAGAACAAAACATGGATTATGGACAAAAACACAGGATGAACGCACAAAAGAGATTGTTTTCATGTTTGTTTGTTTTTTGATGGAAAAGTACTGTTCATGTACTCTTACCTAACAACTGGGACAATCTATTAGGTTTAAAATATCTACTGCCTCAAAGAGCAAGTCACCCCCTACCAGATTCTTACTCCGCTCCCACTTCCTGTTTGAAAAATGCAACAAATGCTGTTGCCTAGCTGACTGAGAGGGCGGAGCCGCTAACAAACACACACACACACACACATACACACACACACACAAGCTCACAATGACATTGTGACATCATATGGTACCAGCTAACGTTCTAGGGTACCTCTTAGCCAATAGCGATGGCAGATTTAAATTCAAATGCAGTGCAGAGTTTTTACCTGACAACGGCACAACACTGACAGTTTTAGGCAGAACATTAAATTTTTAACTAAAATGCACGAAGGTGCAAAACTGTTGACTACACGTGTCTGCAGCACGATTAGACACACATTTATATAGTTTATCAGAAAAAAAAGTTGATTTGGGGGTGACTTGCTCTTTAAAGAGCTGCAGCTGCACCAAATTAAACATTTTTAATGGGTAGCAGCCATTTTTGTGTTGGTGTGATCAGAACTGGCTGGGTAAGGCTAGCCAAACAAATAGAGATGGTTACAGTATTAGAAGACATTTATGATACCTTTAAGTAAATCATCCTGTTGGGTGGACCACCGCGGTGTCAGACATACGTTTCTGATTTCCTGGTAAGGCTTTAACGTCTTCTGGGTACACGATCCTCCCACTGACCACCACTGTCACTGAGGCATATATATCTACAGGAGCGTGTGTGTGTGTGTGTGTTCTCACATGTCGTGTTGTCAGCATGTTGCTTGTGGTTGCAACAGTGAGAAACGTTTTTTTTTATCTAGGAGATCCCATAAACCTGCCACAGCCGTGATCTTTGTATCTTTGTCTCTCTAAGCTGTTGGCGTGTCCTGTTTTCTGCTTTCTAAATCCCGTTTAAAAGTGAATGTAACCTTTTGAGTGATTTAGAGATTCAAAACCCTTTTTTCTACCAGACAGCCTTTTAAGCTGTTTTCCTGTAAATCACAAACAGCTACGCTACGTTCTGCTACAAAGGTATTCTGTTGCCAGATTCAAAGTGTCCAATAACTCAGACAGCTTGTTGTTTTGGGATTGTTGAGTTTCTTGTTTTAAAAAAATAAAGCCAGAACTTCTACTCACGGATAGCAGCTGAAGTGTTTCACATAGTTTTACTAGATTTTGTTAATAATAAATGAAACAAAGGGCTGTGTCCAAATGCAGGGGCTGCATTCTTCCAAGTACGCATTATGAGACTGATTATGTCACAGCAAAGTGATGTAATGATTATAAATGCATGTTATTTAATAAGCCATAAGGCGTAGGATTCCATAGGAAATATGAAATCCACCTTACGGATCTGTGAGGTTATTTGAACCAGAAGATTGGATCTTTTTATTGCAGGGATTAGATAACAGCTCCGTATTCACTCAGAGACAACAGAAGAGAGAGAGTCAAGTTTAAAAGTTAAGAATTTTATTCCTAACAAATTAAACTAGACTGACTTTAAGCACTTAATGTATGGTGTAAGTAAGGTGGATGAGACGGTGAATGGATGACATGTGATGCTGATCAGAACCAGCAAATCCGAAGAAGCGATTAGTTCTGATGGGAAATGAAGGTGATGTCTTCACGTTAAGCTTTGGTTAGGAGGTTCATAAACACATTCGACGCCATTTGTGGGTCTACATACCCTTAGCGGAAGTCCCTGTCTAGATCAGGAATGTCGAGGTCCAGCTTGACCTTCTCTGGAACCAAGCCGGTAGGAAAAGCAGCGGTTGCCGACCAGTCCAGTCTGTGAGATACTTCCGGGTCACGACAATTTGTTGGCGTCTGGTGAGACCCGAGCCTTGGTCTTGATGGTTCAGCTTTTATTCTGAAAGGAACCATTGCAGCAGGTGGAACAGCAACAGATTTTATCCAGCTTGTCGTTGGTTTTTTCGGCTGAAGAGGAAAGTTACGGATTGGCCACTCCGACAACTTCTCTAGAACGCTTTGAACTGGCGTTAAAGATGACGTGGGCATAGTTTTATACTTCGGATGTTTTGGTTTATGGTCGAATAAAAAGATTACAGATTTACCAAACACCACCAAAACCACGCCTCCGTCAGATCTGGCAGATTCTGATTGGATCAGTGAAAGCAATGTGTCATGTCTTTTAACGCTACGTGAGATCAGTCCTAGTGGAACAATTAAAGTCATATTACTTATTATATTCTATAGGATTACAATAAAGTAATTAATATTTTGATTTTGCAGGTCGGTCACATCTTATTTATTAACACTTGGTTGGATTAGCTTTATTAAAATAGAGTTCTTTGATTAATTAAAAGAAAAGGGTTTATTCTTCGTTCTTCTGTTGAGCTGAAAATAAGCAGGTTAGAAGGAATGCATGAGACCTTGAGACCGTATCTCATGCCTTTGCAGAGGAGGGAAAAACAGTCATTTCATTCTGTTACAGTGACAAAGCTGTCCAAATTCTGAGGACACTCACAAAGCATCCTGAAATGCATCCTTGTTTTCCCCGAATGTGTTAGAGCTGTCTCAGTTTAGGAAAAGATAGAATTGTGATTTCAATTCGATTCTGCACAATATTCACAGTAACATTTACGAACATGACAGGGATACTAAAAACTATTACCCTCATTATGCAATCAGGAAAACTAAAGGTAAGAATTGCTTTCAAATGGATTTGTTGACAACAGACAAGCATGCAGGGTTTTCCGAGGCGAGCCGTCTGCACGTTTTCCGGGGCGTCTGGATGTTTTTCTTCCTCACAAACACACTGCTAAAACATCAAAGGCTGGCACATTTTTCATGTGCTTGTTGTTGCAGCGTAACTCTTTTAAAACCTTGAGGAAACCTTGGTTGCATAAAATAGTTGACACAACAGATCCTGGGTTGGTTGGGATTGCTGGAAAAAAATTGCAGCTTTGATCACATGACTATGTTTTTCTTTCAATGATGGCAGAGGAAGTGGGAGAAGATTACAGTTTTAAATGTTTGTATATTAAAGGTCAACTTTGCTCATATTTTATTACATTTGCAGCGTTCCAGTAGGAATGAATACCTTGTTAGTCGTTCTCTGGGGGGGGGGGGGAAGCTCTGATGCGCCTGTTTGAGCATTAATTCGTCCAGAAGAGAAAATGGCAGAATTCGGAGTCTTATTTCCTGATATTTGGACATCTCTTCTCTGATTGGATAACAGCAACATGACTCTACCACTAAAGCCTGATTCATGCTTCTCCATCAGCTCTAAATGGGAGAGACGCACGCACGGACGGAGACATTTTGCCCTCATGCTTCTCCGTCTCCTGGTGAGTGTTGCAATTCCCCGCCAGGACAGCAGAGGGCGAAGCGCTGTTCTGTGGTATCCTGTCATGTATCGGTCCAAGATCGTGTGTTTATATTGTGTTTTTTGTATATAAGAGACTTTTTAACGCAGACAAATTTGTCTCTCATCCTCCTCCACCTCTTCATGTGCTCGCCACCTCTAAACCCACGTTTCCTGTCATTTCCGTCCAC
The DNA here is from genome assembly GCF_043380555.1 of Nothobranchius furzeri. Lineage (NCBI taxonomy): Eukaryota > Metazoa > Chordata > Actinopteri > Cyprinodontiformes > Nothobranchiidae > Nothobranchius > Nothobranchius furzeri. The sequence goes on from NC_091744.1 coordinate 84,688,162, forward strand.
AAATAAAACACTTGCTGCGCATCTTTTCACTCCTCCAGTCACGGGGGAATAAAACGTTCATATTTTTACAGTTTTTTCACGAGGTATTTGTCAAGCTTTTCCGTGTCTGCCGCTAGTTATCCTCGGCTCTCTTTATGTTTTTGAGGGTGCAATGGCGGCGGTGTAGACGACAGCAGCACCCTGACCAATCACAAGCTTGCGTTCTCCGTCTCGACAGACGGATGTTTAAAAAAGAGAGCTCGACTCCGTCAGTCCTTGCGGGGCTCTCCAGCAGGCTCTCCAGGACGGATAATGGCGTTGCGTGTCTCCGTGCTGACGCAGACGCAAAAGCGTGACTCACTTGCAATGTTGATGTTTTATCTCCACAAATTTCTGCTGTGTGGTGGAGTTGCTAATGCTAATGGTTAGCTTCTACTAGCCAAGACGTTCTGTCATTTCCTGTAAGCTAAATCAACAACAACCTTCCTACCACGAGTCCAGATGGGTGAGTCCATGAATGTTAAGTGGCAGTGTGACATAGATCTGTCAGGATTTTCTGAACTGAGCATTTTTAGATCTATTTTCTACTAGAAGCTAGTGCATTAATTAGAGGTATGAGACTATTTTCATGTTCAGCCTGCATGAAAAACTCAGACTGGTCTTTTTCAAAAATAGTTAGTAAAAATGGTTTCTTAGTGAACCTGCTCTGTAGTATTTGGTAGTACACAGATTAAAAGCTTAAAACAGCTTTGTGTTTTTAAATATTTTTGTCTAAACAATCTTAAAAATATTCGTAAATTAGCTCGTGTGGTGGGTCATTTATTTATGTATTGCCTCAAAGTTTAGTCTTAACCTGTTTGGCACCATAAGAGTTGCTAGGCGACAGGAAATGGGGTTAAAGAGCAAATCACTCCTATCAGATTCTTACTCAACTCCCACTTCCGGTTTGAAAAATGCAACAAATGGTAAATGGCCTGTATTTGATGTAGCGCCTTCTAGAGTCCTGAAACCCCCCAAGGCGCTTTACAACACAATCAGTCATTCACACACACATTCACACACACATTCACACACACATTCACACACACATTCACACACTGGTGGGGATGAGCTACGATGTAGCCACAGCTGCCCTGGGGCGCACTGACAGAGGCGAGGCTGCCGAGCACTGGCGCCACCGGTCCCTCCGACCACCACCAGCAGGCAACGTGGGTTAAGTGTCTTGCCCAAGGACACAACGACAGCGACAGACTGAGAGGGGCTCGAACCTGCAACCTTCCGATTACGGGGCGAGCACTTAACTCCTGTGCCACAGTCGCCCCAACAAATGCTGTTGCGTAGCAGACCGAGAGGCTGGAGCCGCTAACAAATACACACACTCACAACATTGTGACATCATAATGTACCATCTAACATCATAGTGTACCTCTTAGCCAATAGCGATGGCAGATTTAAATTCAAATGCAGTGCAGAGTTTTTACCTGACGACGGTGCATCGCTGACAGTTTTAGGCAGAAAATTAAAATTTTAACTAAAATGCCGAATTATTGACTACATTTGTCTACAGCACAATCGGACACTCATTTATATAGTTTATCAGCAAAAAAATGTTGATTTGGAGTGACTTGCTCTTTAAGCATTTGTTGCATTTTTCAAACAGGAAGTGGGAGTGGTGTAAGATTCTGGCAGGGGGTGACTTGCTCTTTAAATATGAAAGCTAGACAATCCAAATTCAAAGCATTTCAATTCACTTGTGGTCTTAGAGGTCAAGGAAGGACCCGACCCATGTGGCCTAGGTAGGATGCTTCCTTAGAAGGTAGCTACCCTGAATTTGGACACATCCTTAAAGTGTCATAAAGCACATATTCAGTGTCGAACGATCTTGGTGCATTAAACAGCTCTGCTTTAGGACATTACAGGGATATGTTAGTTATTTTTAAACTATGTCATCAGTTATTTGTCTACTTTAACCCTCTGTAGGCCGGCGTTGCAGATTAGCAACGTTAAAACCTACCTACCTGCTCACTCCACATACGTATTTCATGAGCATTTTTTAACTCAGAAGTACCCCTGAAGGACTTAGTTGTTCGTCTTTTTATCAAAACTTATTTGGAGCCAGAGAGGGTTAAGGAGGTTGTCATCTGACCAGAGCAATGCTCGTGTCTAGCCATACTTACCCTGGAACGACCCCAGCAATGGGCTTGGCTATGCTTGCACTAGCCTTTAGCCCATCTGTCCAGATGTAATCTTTATTTCTCCAAACAGAGGCTGTTCAGGAAGCCATCCACAGCCACACAGTTTGTCGTTGTGAGAAGCTGCTTGTTGTAAAGAGACTAAAGATCCTGCTGTTTGCTAAATGAATGTAATCAGGGTATCCGTGGGTCCTTAAGTCTTAAAAAGTCTTAAATTAGCTTTTCCAAATTTAAGGCCTTAAAAATCCTTAAAAATGACAAATAATCCTTAAATACAGTTTCCAAAGGTCTTAAATTACCAAAGACTCAATAAACAATATTCTTTTATTTCTATAAAATTTTTGTGAATTTCTAGTTAGTGTTCAGCATTTTTTGTGTACGATGTTGGCGTAAGTGGAACTGTACACATTCAGTTGGTTGTGAAAGGGGGTTATTTTTAGATGAGCACATTAGCTGGTTAAGCTAGGAGCTTGCGCCATGGGGAAGTGCAAGTTTAATGGTAACTGGATGGCTAATCCCACATTTGCGACGTGGTTAGCACCGGTTCCAGGCAATAGCTGGAAATTATAGCTTAAATATTAATTTAAAAAATAGCTTAAATTTGGTCGAAGTGGCCTTAAAAAAGGTCTTAAAAAGTCCTAAATGTGGCTCCTTTAAACCTGAAGATACCCTGTGTAACACCGCCTCATCCACTGAGTTTAGGAGTCTTTATGTGTAAATGTTTCAGAGGTGAAGGCCTTAACTACCTTCAGGGTCTACTGAGTGTAAAACCAAAATCCTTCATAAAACAAGAAGCTATCAAGGCCTTTGACCCTCTTTTATGTTGATTTTATTTCCGTTTTCATCGGTCTCTTTATCCCTTGTTTTACCCATTTGTCTTCTAGAATGTTTTACCTTTTTTTTTTTGTAATATTTGAATTGCTTTTATTTTCGATTTATTCATCATATTTAACTTTTCTCATGTACCATGGTCAGCGCCTTGGGCTTCCCGACCGGGTCGTGGAAGGCGCTTTATAAATAAAGCTTTGATTGATTGATTGATTGATTGATTGATTGATTGAGGTTTAGGAGAAAACATGAAGCTGAATATTTGAACACTTACTGTAGATTTTTATGCGGCACCTGACAGGACTTTTATTTGGCTTCTCAGATCTCTGATACTGTGAATCCATGAAACTGGTCCCAATGTTCTCAGGAGGGCAGGAATCAGGATTAAAAATGGACCAGTAATCCCAGTGACTGGCCCATTAACCACCATGATACATCTTAGTTCTGTTTGTTTGGATTGTTAAGCTGCGACACAGATGAATGTTTTTCACTGTTATGGTTCCATTAGCAGGGCTGGTGTCGTTTTCCCTCTCCCAGTGGTCCGTGATCTTTGTTGGTTTTCATGGGCCGGTCCAGTGTGGTGCGCCCCAAGAAGGCTTTCCCAACTTTCTGACACCCCCCCCCCCCCCCCATCCCTTAGAAAAGTCCCATAAGACATCAGGACAAAAAGGAAGATGAACCAGCATGGAAATGATCAGAATCAAACAAACTAAAATAATGAGGCTCGCTGGAAATGGCGACATGACATCAGGATAAATTACAAAAAATTAAGGAATGTTTGTGGGAACATTTGGGAAAGTCAGTTTTTCACAAGACCTTCGCTGTTAAATCACAAATAAGTCGTATTTAAAACTTATAAATGATAAATGACCCGCACTTGTATAGCGCCTCTCAGAGTAAGGACTCCAAAACGCTTTACACTACAGTGCATCATTCATCCATTCACACACACATTCACACGCTGATGGTGATGAGCTACGATGTAGCCACAGCTGCTCTGGGGCGCACTGACAGAGGCGAGGCTGCCGAGCACAGGCGCCATCGGTCCCTCCGACCACCACCAGCAGGCAACGTGGGTTAAGTGTCTTGCCCAAGGACACAACGACAGAATTCTCTGTCCAGAGCCGGGATCGAACCTGCAACCTTTTGATTACTGGACAACCCGCAGCTTCTGCTGCCCCCTATAAATGTCATGTGTACCAATCCAGTGTCCTCCTCAGAGTTTTAGGAAGTTCGTGTCTTCAAATAGTTTCCAAACAGTCTCTTTCCCCTCCCCTAATGGTTTATGTGGTCTTTGTTCGTGTGTGTGTGTCCCCCCCCCCCCCTCCACTTATTTTAGTTGTAGTTCTTTTATTTATTCTTTTTTTTCTGATTTGTTTGGGCGTTTCGTAAAATTGCAGTTTCAAACCAGAAGTCAGGGAGCAACCCCTTTTACTTGTTTTTAGTGTATTTACTCTGCTATTTATAGGGCGGTGGGGAAATGGGTCGTATGTTTGGAAACCACGTGAATCGATCCCTTAGAAAACATTAAATTAGAGGCAAGAAGGAACAAAGTGAGCTTCAATTCATTTCTCATCTTTGTGACTTTAAACGTGTGAAGCTCAGACTCACACTGTGTTGTTATGGTTGCACATTTCTCACCTCAACACTGCACGTTTAATAAAGGGGAGCCCGGACAGACCCCGACGGGATGTTAGACGGGTTCTATTCATTGGATTTCTGCTTTAATTTACAAAATTTAGATCTTTTTTTTTATTATAGAGCCACGCCCGTTCGGTAGAGCTGTTTGTAGATGAAGATTTAAGCTGGTCAGGTTTTATTTCGTGGTTGAAATCTGTGTAGTTTTAGTCGTTGAAAGCTAAGATTTACACGACTGATTTATTTATAAACGCATACTTTTAATCACTTCCTGCAACTTTTATTTTCTTTTTTATAACTTTTATGCTTGATAAACTGTTCTAGTTTAAAATCATGAATAAACATTAAATCGTCAAGTTTTCTGTAAACAAGTTCAGTCGATCAAGTGATGGAAAAAGTGTTCTAACCTTCAAATAACCGTTAAACGTGAGTTAATATTGTGATTTGATGCAAATCTGTTAGCGGCTGATTGATTGTGTTCAGTTCGGCCCATAACGACCTGTCGAATGCTGGGAAAAATGGGGTCAGAGGTCGTTAGATTCTGATCAGTGGAGCTCCTGCTGCTGCAGCCATCTCGTTATGATAAGAACAAACCATGTTTGTTTTTCTCATCGGGTTCTTGATGTCGGAAGCAACGTCCTCCAAGAGCAACATGTTCAACCACAAATAGAAGATTTGAGACTTTCTGGGGAGTCTTGATGGAAAGAAAACAGAAGATAGAGACGTTGGGGGAACGTCGGGAAAACAGAGCATCGCCTCCTCAGTGGCGGCTCCAGACGTTTATTAAAAAATAGAATCGGCGACTTCCTGTTTTCAAATCTCGGTCGCAGCACGAGGCTGCTTCAGACCACACTTAAAATAATCTGTCACCAAAGCTGACGACTGAACCCGTAGTGCGCCATCATCATTCCCTGTCAGCCCATTTGTTATGAAAGTGTTGGAATGTGTCTGGTGCTTCATCATGGCGCGGCGCTGAGTGGTCACTCTGCAGCAGGAGGCCTCACCGCTGACTTAAATCCACAATCACCCTCAGCTAACACATGCTTCTCACCTCCGCTTTAGCCAGACAGCCTGGTCCGGGTTGGGTTCTGGTGCGTCTTGGGTCAGTAAGTCTTCGGGCCGTAGGACGCGGTGCTGTTAATTCACCAAATGTAATTCTTTTTAAATTGCAAATGAAAACTGATTTTAGATCTGATGTCATTCAGTCCTTTTTCTTTGTGGTTATATTTTCTTTTTTACCTGTTTTTTTTTTCTTGGGTTGTTGGCCAACCAGTGAACTCAGCAGATCTCTGATGTCTGATTCATTGTTCTCAGTGTCGTCATCTCCTCTGCTCTGACTCCCTTTCTGTTACTTTTTTGTGTTGGTTCACTGAATCTGGCTCCTTATGAGGAGGTGGCAAGGACAAGATGAGGACAGAGGGCACAGTTGCTTTGGTTGTTTGAGGATACAAGGAGACCGTTTCAATTTTTACTCGGAAAATAAACAATTAGAGAGTTCCTTGTTTACTTTTAAATGTTTGCCGGTCTGTGGAGGAGTCCACCTCCTCTGAGGTCTACTATGTAGTAAATCAGACCGGATCTTATCATGTGCTCTGGAGAAATCTGAATGACACCTGCAGGTATGTGAAGGTGTTCTCGCCTCAGCTCCACAGCAAAAAGGGTCACCTGCAAGGTGTTCGTTCATTCAGATAGGACAGTAACAGTCTGTGGAGAACTGGACGTATAAAGATGAAACATTAAAGGGATACTACGCAGTTTGGGCTTGCTTTTAGCACCCCCTAGTGTCCGTTTGTGAAACCAAACATGAAACTTCTTTCCTCGCTGTGTGTTTGTCCTTTTAACGCCTAATGGGCTCGACACACGGGAGGCGACATCGCCTCTCCTCCATTCATTTTCGATGAGACGTGCACGACAAAGCGATACTCGCGGGTCTCCCTCCTACCAAGCGAAACGCGGAAAACGTGCGTGTGAAATTTTGCGCTCGTGCACGTGTCGTGCACAGGCGACCCAGTGATGCGATCCCAGAAAGTTGAAATATTTTCAACTTTTCATCGCTGTCGCTCGGACGAGGACCAATCAACGGAGGTTTCATTCACTGACCAATGAGCGGACAGGATGCTCCGTACACCTCCGAGCAAACATGGAGGAGAAGTTGATTATTATTATGTTTTATAGTAAAATCAGAAGTAAGATTTCACATAACTCTAGCAGCACCTTGTGAAACATCAAATCTACCGCTTTATTAACTCTGAACCGCTTAAATAACCTTAATTCCCTCCAACCTGACACAGCCAAACAAAACAACGGAGGTTTAAATTTCACCATGGAACAGAACGCGTAGACGGCTTTGCCGCTGGCTGCTGCTGGGGTCGCCTCCCGTGTGTCAGGTAATAAAAGTGACAGCGACAAATTTCGCTTATCGCGGTCGTTTGTCGCCTCCCGTGTGTCGAGCCCCTTAGTCTAACAGCTGAAATGTCTCCCCAGCCTACGTTAGTGTCCACAGGAGCGATTCATCACAATATCAAGCAAATCAGCTGCAATCTCGATCAAAAACATGCAGGAAACATGCTGGCGGTGTCGGCGTCACTTTACTAAGGCTAACAGGGACCAGACTGGCACTCTGAAGTTGCAAGTGTGATATTCTGCCCACAGAGGGCGGTGGGGGGTCTGAGTGACACTTCAGGGGTGTCAAACGTCAGACCTCGAGGGCCGGTACCCTGCATCTTTTAGTTGTTTCCCTGTTCTAACAGTTGATTCACCTGTGCAGCAGCTCATCAAGCTCTCCAGAAGCCTGTTAGTCACCTGCTGATTGAAATCAGGTGTGTTGAAACAAGGAAAACACTAAAACATGTGGGATAGTTCCCCTCGAGGACCGGAGTTTGACACCTGAGTATAGGGTCATTTTAGCACACACCAGGTGCATTTCCACTACCGGAACTTCCGGGTAAATTCATGGGAACTTCCCGACTCCACTTGACCGGGCCGTCCAAATGGCCGTTTTCAGGAGCTTTCTGAATACCTGCCCCTGATCCGGTAGAACCACCCGGTGGAGTGGCTGAGCGGAACGTCTGTTTAACTCATGCCGATTGGTTGTACCTCAGTCGGAAATGGCGTCAGCAGACGCCGTTCAAAACAACCGACGTTAGTAAAATGAGAAGAGTTGCTTGTGAAGCAGAATGCAAGCAAAAGAAAATAAGCACCGATCACGCTGCTTTGAAATGACCGTTACTAAACTCCCGATACCGGAAAACACATCGGAATTCCCCTACAACGACGCACTTCATGGGGCTTTGCTGTCTCACGGAGCGCTCTAAAAATGGAGCTTTTAATGGTCATTGAACGCCTCATTTCACATCACACCGCTGCTCTCATCCTCTGAATGGGGTTTAACGTTATGGTGGATACTTTTTTAGTTTTTCTGTGTCATTCTGAAGAATTTCAGCTTGTGGAGTTACTTTCTAACTGTGAGTCGTTTTGAAAATCCAACAGAGACCCGGCACCGGTCAAGCACGTCCGTTGTTTCTTTATCTTAGGGCAGCTGAGCTCAAACGTTCTTCATATCAGTGAGGCGTCCAGATGGGAGGATCCACCACGGAAACGAATGAAACAACAAACAGGAAGAGACGAGGGTCTATGCGCCAACACCGGTGTGCAAAAGTCATAAAGCATCTGTTAGGTTTTGCCTCCAGGTGTTTACGAATCTTTCAGAAGGTTTGACGGTTTTCTTCGGACATTTTTTGCATTTCAGTTCAGTTTGAATCCACATTTTTACTTAGTTTTTATTTTTCTCATACATGGCACTGCTGCTGCTCAGATTTCACCATGACTTGGTTACTTTCATGCTTTTCTTTCCTGATTCAGCTCTTTTACATTTCATCTGTTCAGGATTTAAACCCAAATTTGATGCTGCACCGCCTAAAGCAGGGGTGTCAAACATGCGGCCCGCGGGCCGCATCCGGCCCGCAAGCGGGTTAATTCCGGCCCGCGAGATGGTTGTGTAAACTTTATTTTCATACTTTACAATGTAGAGTGAAAATAAACATATCTTTGTGAGCAAGTTTTCTCAGTAATGAGTATAAATAAAACAAAGCTGCGCTCAAGGCTCACACAAGAACTTGAATCACATCCTGAAGATGGCCGCCACTCAGGATGTGACTTGATGTTGATGTGCTGGTGAAAGCTAAAAGATGTAAAGTAAAATGAGTCAAATATACTTTAAGTGCTGCATGAAACTGATCTAGCCATGTGATCTGTAAGCTCTTTGAATCACTAAGGAATGTTTATTTATTTATTTATTCAAATTTTCAAGTACACTTCAGGTGTTGTACTTGTACTATTTTGGATACTCTGTCCTCAGGCTCCAGCCTTGTTTTATATTGATTGTGTTAAAACAAAGAAAACAATCTGAAGTTGTTTTTAATTTACCGGTCCGGCCCACTTGGGACTAGATTTCCCTCAATGTGGCCCCTGAGCTAAAATGAGTTTGACACCCCTGGCCTAAAGGAAGAAAGGCCAAACAGGACGATATCGGGATGTTTGTTTATTCTATCTGCAGAGCGTGTTTAGAGTCTGGTTATCAGAGGTAAGACTGGCTTCGCGAGTTTAGAATAACTTTGTTTTTGTTGAGCTAAAAACAAAGTGTTTGAACTTGCTTCGACCTCAGCAGATACCTGCATAAACCCCTGACTTTTATACTCGTGGTTTGGATGACACAGAAACAGCAGGTCGTATAGTTACCGTAATATTTTACAAGACTCTGATTAATGAGGCGCTCTTTCCAGGCTGTTTCAGCATCACGGTTTGGGGTATTTGGCGAGTTAAATCAAAGCGTCTCGGGGAGGTCAGATGTTCGGATCTATTTTCAGATGCATATTAACTCACGTCTGCAGTTTTAGATGTTGTCGGTGCGGACTTGGCTGGATGTTTCACGCACGGCGGTGATTTGTTGCTGCTCAGCCGTTCGATGCTGAGAGTGTGCATGCAGACAGATTTGGAAGTTGCCCCGGCCGTCCGCTCGGAGACACAGATAGTATCTTTGAAGAATTGTCTGAACATAACTTACTTCATGAAGTCTGTTAGAGCTGACGGCGAGCCAACATCTGTGTTTGTGTCCGTATATCACCGCCTCTACCTCTGTCCTCGTTTCCACATCTGCCTCAAGGAGAAAGCACCAATGTAGCGTCCTCGTCTCCACAAGAAAACAGCAAATCCCTCTCATATCTTTTATTGTGAACTCAGACTTGGAGCACTGGGATTTTAATTTGGCTTTCCTCGGAGATGGATTTCATTTTTATTTCGTAACGTATCAGAAATGAGTCTTTTGTCTTTTAAGATCTGAATCAGGATCTTGTGTTTTTTTATTTTAAAATTATTTAATTTATAATTGTTTTCTCACTGCCAGTGTTGGGAAAGTTACTTTAAAAAGTAATTAGTTATAGTTACTGATTACTTTGTCAAAAAGTAACTCAGTTACTTTGTCAAAAAGTAACTCAGTTACTTACTGAGTTACAAGGTTATAAAAGTATCTAATTACCAAGAAAAATAACTATTTTGTTACTTTTTTTATTAAAGAATGCAAAAAAATGAGTTCCCCTCTTAATTAAACTTACATAATTTACTTTAAGTTACTACAATACTGAAATATTAATGACTGGAGCATAATAAAATGTTGTTTTTTTAACTGAATATTTGGAATAAATGGACCCTTAACAGGAGGAACTACTAACAGGAACATTACACAAATCTAGATTATTAAAATGTCACTGTGTGATAGCAGCAGTGTTTTTAGCAGCATTTCTGTTGCTGCTAATCTAGTAACGGTTTAATAAATAAATAAAATCCTTTAAAATGACGCTAGAAGAGGAACAAATCTGACGGAGAACTTAAATGTACTAACGTGGGTCAGACCCAAACACAGAAGAGCTGAAGCTGCCATCCATTCGTAGGGTTGGGCATCGATTGGAACCGGTACCAACTGTTAGTTTTTCCCGGAATCGTTCAAAGTTTTTTATTTCGATTCCTAGAATGCCGACCGGAAGAGGAATCCGCGGCCGATCTCCGTGAAAATAAACGTGATCTGCAAATTGTGATCAACGCTTTTCAGAGCTAAACACCCCAGCTGTCTGTGTGCAGCACCGAGTCCCCCCTCCCCCCACCTGGATATAAATAAACGCGTCTGGCGAACTTTTACTCCGTAATGTAAACTTTAACTCCTGGAAACGTGTTAAAGACGTCAACGCGGTGGATTTAATAGAAGCTTTAAAGAACAAACTCTGGACGGTGTGAGGTGAGTTTGTCTCACTGCAGAAATAACAACACACACGGAGCGTCAGCAGTCAGACGCAGCCGCTCACCAACACTTGTGTGTGTGTGTGTGTGTGTGTGTGTGTGTGTGTGTGTGTGTGTGTGTGTGTGTGTGTGTGAGCGTCAGAAGGTTAAACAATAACCTGTAGAATAATTAAAGTCATGCTAGAGCAGCTTCTCTGAACGACCACACCAGCTTCTGCCACAATAAATAATTATAATAATAATTATAATAAATAACATTTTAATTTCCTTTCTGAACCATTTCTGTTGAGTTTTAATGTTTCAAATCTGTTAGATTGTTACTGACAGCAGCTACGTTTAAGGTTCACTTCCTGTTGTGACTGAGTGCTGCTGCAGCATGGAGGTGTAGTTCTCAGTCATCCTGGACATGATCATCCTGAGAGCTTCAGCTGGAAACAGCTGGACGTTTCTGGATATGTTGGAGACATTTAGCCTCTCATCCCAGAGGCGTCTTCCAGACTTTGGTTGTGGTCAGAAACAAACACACTGGTTGTGCTGCAAGTCTTTTTCTTTTTCTCTCCAAAACATGTTTGTGTCTAAATGAAGGTGATGTTGTTGTTCACAGAGTTAAAATTCATGTTGAAGTTAAGATTATTTCATCAAGTAGGACCTGTGGTTAGCTGGCTCATGTAAAACACGTCATGTCTTCAAAGAATCGGAATCGGGAATCGATAGGAACCGGAATCGAAACGAGGAATTGGAATCGGAATCGTTCAGAATCAAACGATGCCCAACTCTATCCATTAGTAAGGTCTTACTTGAACACAAAAAAACTGCTTGCTTGCACCAATATTAGGTATGCACGGCACCTTATTGCCTGGGAAAATACACACAGTCACTTCGCCGCGGCTCATTCAGGAAACGGTTTTCGTTCAGAATGCACGTGCAACTCACTGTAACCTATCATACTAAAGGAACACGGGCGCGATTTCTATGGCAACCAGACTTTTAACCGGTCTGCATGTTTATCTAATTATTGCTTTCTGAGTTTTGATACAGCCGGAACAGCTGTTTGAGGAATGTTTAGATAAGATAATTAGATTTTGTGGCCATCGTCGATTTGATCGGACATTTACAAAAATCTGAAAGTAGCCAAGAAAACTGCGATCTGTCTTTTTGTCGTTGCATTGAAACAAAATAAAAATGTACTGGTTGCGAACTACAGATATTATCTTTAAGAGTATATTTTATTCTGATGTTTGCTGAGTAGATTTGTCAGCATTACTGTCTCAAGCTCAGCTGTGTTTCCAAATCCACCATAAAACCTGTTTTTATACATTTTGCTGCTGAAAGAATATCAGATCGTCCATCATCTGTGTTACCAGGGAGCGTTTTTCCTCCACCAGGCTTTAGCTGGAGACTGACGGCGGTTGAAGATGATGTCACAATGGTTTAGAAAACCCAAAGACGCTGAAGAAGCGTCCACTTGGTTTTAAACGTCCTGACCCTTCTCAGCTCTGCTGGCATCTCTTGAGAGGGCAGTGATGCATCGGCTGCTGTAGCCTGAATGTGACCCGTTGGTGACCTCTCCTCGACCTCTAATCTGTGAGACAACAAAACCCAGAAGAAACAAAATGCACTCTGAGCCAACGTCAGCATGCAAAACAGTAACATTCTTCTCACAATCCTGATGCTGCTCGTTTTAGTCTTTCTGTTTCGTTTTGGAGAATTTAGACCTCGTTGAGTACCGCTAGTTTATTCCTTTTGAGTCCTTTCTTAAGTAGAACAAAGACCAGAAACAAATCTGGGATCAGATTTAGTTTTTTGGTTTTGGAGCAGCTGCAGCTGAGCTCAAACGTTCTTCATATCAGTAAAGCGTCCAGATGGGAGGATACACAACGGACACAAATTAAACAACCGGCAGGAACAGACGAGGGTTTTATGCTGGTGTGCAAAAGTCTTAAAGCATCCTTTAATCCTTTCAATCAATCAATACTTTATTAATCCCAGAGGGAAGTATTGATTGTTTTGCTTTGAGATGTTTTAGAAATCTTTTTATCAAAAGCTCTTCAAAAAATATTCTTTGCACTTTTGCTGATTTTTAAAGGGGCATTATGGAAGTGTGACAGCCAAAACATGTATAGAAATAATAAATGTCTTCTTCATACATTCTCCTGCAATGCCCTGGTCCTGTAGAATGAGCCCTGGCATTTTTACTGTGATTGCCTGTTTTTCTGTAAAATCACAGAAAAAGAGAGATGCTCGGGTCGAGCAGGCTGCTTCATGCGCGTTCACGCTCAGGCATCGCCCGTAGCATTTGCTATCCGTAGCTTTAGCAGCAGAGAGAGAGGCAGTGCCACTTTGTCGCTGTTCCTAACGCCTAGTGACAAAGCTAGCTACATTTCTGAGGACCCTTAGCTACTTTCTGTAGAACTTTCTTCTAGATATTTCCTGCTAATTAGCAACAAAATAGCCATTTTCACTCCGAACCGTTCTTTGGTTTGACGTTGTTTCAGCTGTCATCAAGGATATAAAAGTTACAGATACTGTGAATGTTACTAGAGTGTAGCTCACCTAGTAAGATGTTTGACTCTCGTGCAGAAGACCTGGGTTTGATTCTGGATGTGAACATAGTTCATTTAGAGTTTATTTTTTACATTAATGGTATATTTTTTACAGTAAGATGTCCAAATTTTTATTTGAGACTCGCCGAACGGCATTGAATTCACAGATAAAAAAGATGTGGGTTCAACTTTCATTTCGGAACAATTTTTCAAGCAAGGGAAGGGAATGATCTGAGCATGCAGGAGGACTGACCCATCATAAACCTTTGTCGGCTGTGCTGAAGAGAAAGGTACAGAACCAAATTATTTAATTAATTAGCTGCGCGTTCTCCTGTCCTCTGTCCTCCGGGCCACACACACACACACACACACACACACATGGGACTGTCTCAGCTGTTATTTTTGTTAAGGAGTGTGCACGTACAGCATGTGCGCCTCGTGCACGAGCCTACTATTGAAGCTGCCGTTACGCTTTTGGCCTGAGGGGGCAATCGCGAGCATAAAAGTTCAAAAGTCCGTAAAGTCCCTTTAAGCTCTTTTTCTGTCTATTTCAGGTTTTTCATTGTGTTTTGAAGCTTTTTTATACAAATGATTTATAAGTGAAAGATTTAAAACATTCTTATGAAAATGTTTAGATCAAAGGACTAAAGCTCAAAGTAAAGCTTAGAATGCATAATGTTGTGTCCGACAGTTAGAAAAAAAGCTGTGAAAACTGTCAAATTAGCATAATTGTAATTTAATTTATTGCTGCACAAACATTTCCTCTTTAAATGGGAATCACCCTTGAGCTTCTAAAAACAACGGAAAGAAAAAATCCCACAGGGGAGCAGGGATGTTTGGAGACGGAGTTAATTTAAAAGAAGATCCACCTTTGCACCAGTTCGCTGTGTGTGGAAAAACCAAATATTTCCAGGGTCACCGGAATCTCTGTGTTTCCAGAGAAAGCACCGGGGGTAAGCTTGTCCAGTTTTCATTTGAAGATAATTTGTTGTTCGTGGAGCAGGAATGTTTTCCATTGGCCGTGGGGGCCATCAATCTTCAAAACCAGAAATTGTCCAACTGTTGGGATGCCAGAAGGTTCCTCTGGGATAAGAGACGAGTTTCGCTTTGCGTGAAGGGGAAAAATAAAGGAGAAGAAACAGATTGAACTCAGTGTTTCTGCTGGTGCTGTTGGATTTTTTCTCATCTGGAGTCTTATCGGAGTTCAGAGAGCTTATCATGATGGATCAGAGTAGATTTATCTGTAAACTCGCCACAGAAGAGACAAATACGTCTTAGTCTTCAACAGGAGACGTCATCAAAGCTGATGGCTTCACCCAAGGAACAGCTGAGCCGGTGATAAGGAAAAATCAAGATATACAACAAATGAGCAGAAATGGGTTTTCTAATAAACACTGATTCGTGTTATCTGAAGGTCGTGTTCATAGGTCTGAGCATCTTTAGCTAAATTTAGTGCAAAAACATTGATGTGTTGTTTTAAAGGGGAATTGCTGTCATGTGGGTCTCTGCCCCTATAAATACTCCAAAAGTCAGTTTTCTCTCTGTGCCTAAAACGAGCCACTTCAAAAATATCCTTGTTTGTGACATCACAAACAGGCAAACGAGAATAGAACCTCTGCGCTACTCCTAGCCCCTCCCAGATATCTGAGCTTCTCAGCTTATAGCAGCCAGACATGGAAGAGGCGGGCGTAGCCAGCTCCAGCTTGTTTCCTTAAAGTGACGGAGCCCTGAAACTGCTCATTCTGGAAGGTACTGAAAATGTCAACAATAAAATTGCTGAAATGATTTTATATGAGAGGGATTTGGTTCAGAGAACTTCATAAACGTGTTTTGTTTGGACTACAGAGCTATTAGAAGTATGTCTAATGAAGAAGTAATATTAAATCTCCTTTAAACAATTCTGTTCACTAGGATGTAAATTTCAGTCGAGCTGAGTTTGCAGATACCTGAAACTGGCAGGAGGGTGTGGTGGTTCTTAATCTGCAGACTTTTTGGTTCACTGTTGACTCTGAAATGTTTTAAACTGCGGCCTTTAGAGATGAAGATGAGTCACAAGGTGTCTCAGATATGTTTCTTGCATTAAGACTCTTAGAAACAGGTCCTGGGAGGACGCTATAAAGCCTCACAGGCCTTTTGGAAACTCCTTTACAAATCCAACATCCCATCAGGTCAAGACTCTGGTGACATGCCCAGGCCTCTGTCTCCCCATCGATGCCCTGCCGCTCCTCCTGAGGGATACCAAGGTGTACCCAGGCCAGCGAGGATAGGTACTGACTAACTTTGTTGGGGATGGTGATGGGACTTATGGCTCTTTGAAGGGAGCCGTTCATTAGTCGGTCGTTTTTTGTTGTTGTTGTTGTTGTTGTTTTCGTGTCCTGTTTGGCAGGTGAAAGAGAAAAGGGACACAACAATACAACAGGAGCAAACCATCACTGCGTCAGCCTGATGAGGAAATAGAAAATCAACATTGTTTTACTGAACAATCACACGATAATAAATCACAGTGCATTTAGTGCCAACCACAGCCTTAAGACGTGTGTTGAACGTGCCCAAGTCCATACTTATGAGAGCACCATGTGAGCACTTGTGTGTGTACACGCGCTTGTTTATGTAAGGTTTCTCTATAGGAGCGTCCAATAGAGAGTGTGAGGGGCCACAGATCTGCCCCCTAAAGATGTGTAGGAGACGGGGGGAGCTCCAAGTCCCAGAGATCCAGGAGCTGCCCCAGAACACAGGATCTCCAGGGAGACTGCGACCAGAAAAGCCCCCGCCCCCCTCGAGTGGCGCAGAGGATCGCCCCGGGGGCCACAACCAGCAGCCGACAGAGTCCTGGGAGATATCAGCAGCAAGCCCAGAGGCCCGCCCGCCGCCTCCCACCCCCTAGCCGGCCGAGCCTGGGACCCAGGGGTGACCAGCCCTGCCGGGGACCCAGCATAGCCCAGGGACCCAGACCCCACCAGGCAGCCACCGAGATTAATCAGGCAGACGCCAAAAATCTTAAATCCCCTGACCCGAGAGCCGCAAACAGTCAGGCAGACCAAGGCGCTGCACTCGGAGGGAGACGAAGATCATCAAAAGAGGTCCCAGGAGAGGGGAGGAGTCAAAGGCCCCACCTGACATATACAGTCATACACAAACACAGTCACACACTCCCTCCTTCATGCTCACACACACACATACAACCAAAGACTTACAAAAATGCACGCCGGACACCCACTCATGCTCCCCATACACACCCTATTCACTCTGGTCCCGGTACTGCTGCACATGGGGTACAACCATCACCGGTTCCCAGAGTTTGACCCTTTCTGCTGGGGTGCTGATGAGCAGGCTCCCCCGCCCAACACCAAGCACAGCAACCCACCACCCCAGACCCCAACCAGACGGCCAGATCTCCCTCCTAGCCTCCGGCCCCAGGAAGCCAAGCGACAACAGAGGTGTGCTAAGACCCCTAGTCTCCCTCCGCCTGCTCCAATACAGTGTTGGTGCGTGTTGATGAGGTGTATTCGTGAGCGGGCAGCGCGGGCATCATCTGGCCTATGCCAACTGATGCCACCACACCACCCCACTTCTCCCCACAGCCCTCGGTGTCTAAGTGCAGTTCATTAGTCGGTCGTTTGCCTCAGAGAGCCGTTCAAAAGACTGGCTCTTTTGAACGAAGCGAAGCCGCGAGAGCAGGGGTGGGGAGGGTTGGCTGGAGCAACGTATCCCTCCGATGTCCGTGAGAGTGTGTGAGTGTGTGTGTGTGTGTGTGTGTGTGTGTGGGGGGGGGGGGGGGGGGGGCAATGTGTTACTCCAGTGCTCTTTGGGGGTGGTTGTGTTCCGCTGATGTCACGGGGAGGGCGTGTTACGGGAAGACAAGATGAGCGGTTCTCTGCAAGGACTCGGCTCTCATCGCCCGTTCAAAAGGCTGACTTGTTCGTGAACGTCACATCACTAGTTGAGGAGGAGCAGCAGCTCCACATCAGACGCCCCCTGATGAAGGTGCTCCTCTCTTTAAGTTTCAGCCCAGCTTTCCTAAAGAGGATGCTTGTTTCTGCTGCTTCTGTCTGGGATCACCTCCCACGTTGAGACGTTACCTGACCCGTAAGTCAAACAAGGAATCTTGCTCCATCCTTGAAAAGGACCAGATTTTCCTTCATTCCTTTAGGGGGCGACGGTGGCACAGGAGTTAAGTGCTCGCCCCGTAATCAGAAGGTTGCAGGTTCAAGTCCCGCTCAGTCTGTCGCTGTCGTTGTGTCCTTGGGCAAGACACTTAACCCACGTTGCCTGCTGGTGGTGGTCGGAGGGACCGGTGGCGCCAGCGCTCGACAGCCTCGCCTCTGTCAGAGCGCCCCAGGGCAGCTGTGGCTACATTGTAGCTCATCCCCACCAGCGTGTGAATGTGTGTGTGAATGGGTGAATGACTGATTGTGTTGTAAAGCGCCTTGGGGGGTTCCAGGACTCTAGACGGCGCTATATCAAATACAGGCCATTTACCATTTACCAGTTAACAGATCACAGATTTCACAGAAAACATATTTTGTTTGTTGATCTGCTCACGTTTAAGAAAACTTTTTACTGCTAAGCTGGTTTGAACTCTACGTTTACATATATCTGATTGTTTTTATGAAAACGTTCCAGATCGTCTAACATCGTGATGACGAATCCAAACGCAGGTCAGGTTGGGCCTCAGGTGGGAGGAAGTTAACGTGAGATCACCGCGAGTCCGAGTTCACTCTCGTACGTGAGCTCATTTCCCTGATTCTTGTTGACGGCTGAACAAAGTGGTCTGACACAGCGCTCCTCCTCATGACAAACACTTTTAACACCACAGTCCTCCCGCCCGCCTCCCCCTCTCCTCCCACTGACCTCCCTCTCCTCATGTTCCTTGTAGAGTTGAAGAGTTGAATCGTGGGTCAGAAGTTCTCCGCTCACAGAGAGCCAGACTAGATTTCCAGATGG